>NC_057807.1:654669301-655013133 GCF_018294505.1 Triticum aestivum
TTTGGCATATGTCGTATCCAACCCCCGACATTTGGCGCCCACCGTGGGGCGAGGTGCACCGTCGTCCGGAGATCTGCTCTGGACGGGAACCCTGTTCCTCCCCGGCGAGCACAGCCAGCCCGGCACGCTAGATGGCGTCTGTGCCGACGCGCTGCACGGCGCTGAGATCGCCTGTGCGGCCAGCTGCCTCACCGATCTTATCGGTGAGGTTTGCCTCTCCGATGAGCCTACGTCCGATGCAGGCACGAGTGTCCCCGAGAGCCTCCTCGCGGGCCTCCTCGACCAACTCCATGTCGCCGGCGAGCCTGCCGCGGACCTGGAGTCCATAGGATCCACCGACCCGATGCTGGTCGACTCTGACACCGCGTCGCTCGACGCGTTCCCCACCAACGTGGTGGTCTACGACGAGCCGCTCCCTTACGCGGGGAGCGGCGGCAACACCATCACTGAGGTCCTCGTCCTCGACCACGGCGAGCGCTCCGGCGAAGGAGTGCACGACCCGCTTGACGCGGCCCTGCGAGGCCTTGCAGCGCCGATTCCAGAAGACACCGACGCCGAGATGCTGGAGGCGCTCCGCCTTCAGCTCGTCGAGGGCGCGAAGAAGCTGGCAAGCATGAGGCGCTTGTCATAAGCTTACCAACGCGAGATGGATCGCGCCGTAGGTGGCTCGCCAGCTCCGACCGGGCCTAGCCGCCTAGGCACGGTCCGACGGCGCGGCGCGGCAATCACCAACCTCTTCGGGGCTGATCACCCTGTGTATGCCACGCCCGCAGAGAATATCCGTGCCGCCCAGGCGGCGGCAGACGAGCTCGACAACTTTGAAGGCGAAGAGCGCCGCGTAATGACGGAGCGAGTTCAGCAGCTCCTCGATGCGGCTGCCGCGTAGAATGATGTCGGCTGCCGCACCGAGGCGCCGCAGCGCCAAAACAACGACCCACCGCCTCGCCGAGACCAAGGTGCAACGTCTCGGACACCGACTGGCGGGGCCCGTGGGAAGAAGGACAAGGAGCCGGCTGTCAGCCACAGTCGAACTCACATCACCATCGAGCGCGACCAAGACAGCCGCCCCAAAGCGGTGGAATGGCGGGACGACTACCTGCCTCCTCCTCCTCGCACAGAAAGGCGAGTCTCCCCGCCGCCCGTGGAACATCTGACTCTCGGCGACCGCCTTAGCCGCCGAGAGGGAGTCGGAGAGAACGACGCCCGCCACTGGATCGACCGACTCCACCGATCCCTGGCGCTGGAAGAAGAAGACGAGTTGGGTCCCCCCTGCTTTGGACCCCGCATCCGAGAAGAGCCCTTCCCCAAAGGGTTCACGCTCCGGCAAAGAGATAGAGCGCCCGTGGAATGCAAATCTTCTTTGAAGATTTTACAGTTGATGCAGTATGTATCACACTACCCCTTTGTATTAAAGTACTAAGACTTTGGGCCCCCCGAGACGAGCTCGGGGACTGCCCTTTTTGTTATATGTATGATAAGAATTATGCCTTCGAGTACATTACTTTCATTACAAGCCGCTTGGCACCGGGCCAGACTAGTCGGCCCGGGGACTCGCCGCCTTGCGCTATGAGGAGCTTCCTGCAGTCAGACAAGTAGTGCGCGGTGCCCAATCCGCCTCCTGGCAAAGCCGCAGCTCGCAGAGCGACTGTGAGGCGGGCAGGAGTGAGGAAGAATGGGCGCCCACACGAAAAATGGCTAAGGACCTAAAGCACGAACATAGCGTAAGACGGCCTCCAGCATTTCTGAAGTGGAAAGCCGACTCATGAGTAGCTGGCTTGCCGCCTTTATTAGCCTCTATCAAGGACGGCCGACTCTTGGGAAGTCGGCATGTCGCTTTCTATCCGACTTCCTAAAGAAACTCTAAACGGCCAAGTACTTGCCTACCCGAAGTAGCCAAGCACTTGACCCAGCGACAGTCCGCAGAGCGGCTGTCCGACTGGCAAGGCAGCGACTAAAGGAAGGCGGCAAAGGGAAAAGCCTAAAGAGCAGTAAGCAAGGAAAGACGGAAATCGAATAAATATTTACATAGGCCCTTGGCCGAATCTTCGAATAGAAGTTCAAGATACACCCCACGGGTGGAATTGTTCGAATCTAACAAAGTTTTCAAAAGATTACTAAGACAGACAAACAGAGGCGAAAAAGGCAGCCTAGGAGGCGGCATCTGGGATCGGAGGATCGGAAGAGGCGGCGGTGTCAGGTGCCGGGGCTGTCGGCTGGGTGGTCTCAGTTTGATCGCCTCCGGCGGCAGTCGCCTTCTCTCGACGCGGCTCGTTGCTGGAGGTGCGGTCGAGCTGAGGCTGGCCGCCTGCTCCATCTTCTGGCACCTCTGCCTCGCCTTCGTCCTCCGCCTCGTCCTCCTCCTCGGTGCTAGAGTCGATCACCTCCGCCGAATCCTCGCCATACTCCGGGTTCATCCCGAACCACTCTGGCGGCACTTCGTCGCCGCCTTCAGCCCGCTCGGGGACGAAGACACTGGTGTTCGTGTACTCGGCGATGGCCGCCGCACGCTCGATAAGGGCGCCCTCCATGGCCTCCAGCTCAGCCTGGGCTTCTGACCGGAACGAGGGCAGATGGTCCAGGTCCAGCCCTGGATACCACGCCTTGACGAACTCCAAGGCCCGGCGCGCTCCGGCCCGGGCCGAGGAGCCCTTCCACGCCTCAAGACGGCCGGCAGCGACCTCCAGCCAGTTGGCAGTCTGGCTGGCGGTGCGTAGAGCCAGCGTGCCTGGCCACAGGGCGGCAACCGCCTGGGCGCCGGCACGCTGAAGCCGGCGCATCAGCCGGTGATCTGGACGAAGACGGGCTTCAATGCTCAGAAGCTGCTCATCGATGGTTCGGGGGGCATTAGCGGCGATCTCCTCACCGTTTGCCCTTCGCGCCTCACGAGCAGCCTCGATGGCCAGAGGGACTGCCTGCGAGTGACCAGGGAAGAAGCCTGCCAAGACAAAAAAGAAGCAAGTCGAAAAATCAAAAGTCGGCCTGACACATAGTCGGAAGCCCGAAGAAATGAAAGAAACTTACCATCAACGATATCCTCGATCTCGTGGAAGCCAAAGGTCAGCATCGCCTCCCTGTCAGTTCAGGAGGAGCGCTCGCTCTCGAACTAGGCCAAGAGAGCGGCCTCCTTCTTCTCGGCCTCGTCCTGCGCCTTCTTGAGCAGCTCCTTCTGCTCGGCCAGCTGCGCCGCCAGCAAGTCGCGCTCCGCGGCAAGCTTGCCACACTCCTCCTCCTTGGCACGCCGGGCGGTATTGGCCTCGCCCAGCTGCTCCTGAAGAACGGCGTTGGCTCCTGAAGAGCGAAAGAAGAGACAAATAAGTCGTCAGCAAAGAAGATCGCCAGGAAGATCCGGCCCGACTGCTCAGCAGTCGGCCCGAATCTCGGGGATTACAGCCCGCGGGTGCGCCAACGCGCCCCCGCAAAGAAGAAGAACTTACTCCGGCTTTCCAACAAGTCGGTAGCCCACTTGCTCAACTCCTCAACATTGCGGTAGAAGGCAGTGGCGCGGAGGTTGTGATACTCCTGCAATAAGTCATTGAAGACAAAGTGAGTATTTGGAACTCGCCAGAGGGAGTTCCGAACCGCCTGCTCAGCAGCCGGCCCGAAACTGGGGACTACACCCAGTGGGTGCGCTGGCGCGCCCCCATAGAGAAAAACAGGAATTGAAAAGAAGAAGGAAACGTACTCGGACGGCCGTCCGCGCTGCTAGATGCGCCCTGGTGCAAGTTTGAAGGGCGTTGCCTTCAGTGCGCAGCTTCGCCTGAACGTCTAGAAGCGCTTGATTCAGCAGCCCGGTGCCGCCTCCGCGCAACCACCCGGTGGGCGCGGCGCTTGTGGCCTCGGCGTCTAGGGTCGCCGAGCTGGCAGCGCCGGTCTCCCGAGGTCGCCCTCTCAAGACGGCAGCGCACCGGCGAGGCGACTTGGAGAAGCAGCCGCGCCTCGGCCTCGTCCGTGACCGGCGGCTCCGACGGACCCACCGGCTGTTTGTCGTGCGGTCTCCCAGACGGCGGTGGAGGCGGCGGTGGCGGCACGAGAGTGTCCGACATAGAAGCCTCGCCGCTCTCCTTCTCCACGACGGGGTTCTCGGTGCTGGCCTCCCCGGTCTGCCCTGTGAACTCCGGAGGCGGCGGTGCAGACGACAGTGGGGGGACGAGCATCGTCGATCAGCGACGCGCGGCCTCCTCGGCACGCTGTCTCGTCGCAAGGGCGGCTTCGGCATCCTCCATCTTCTTCTGGGCAGAAGCGGCCGCCCTGTCGGCCTCCGCCTTCTCTAGACGTTCGGCCTCCTCCTCCTCATGCTTCTCCCGCGCATTTCGCTCCGTCGCCTCCCGGAGGTCGGCGGCGGGGTCGACCCGCCGAGTATTGGCGGACGTCTCTGCCGACCCCATGACGGAGGGGACGGCGACTCTCTCAAGGGAAAGAGGGGCCCTGAAGAAGAATGGAGGGAGTATAAAAGAAGACTCGGACAAGATTCAACGAAGGAAAATAAAAAAGTGTAAAGACTTAAGCAGAGACTAGCGGTGGCCTTCTCACTTCCCTACAGAACCGGTTGGCCTTCGCGGCCGCCGCCTCCCATTTGGTCGCGGCGGCCGCCCCCTTGAACTTCTTCAATTTGCCGCCGGGCGCACTCGGCCCGGCGTGACGCCTCTTCGCGCCGCCTTGGCCAGCCAGGCCGACGGAGGAGCCGGCGCCCGACGAGCCGACCCTCGGCTGGTGGCGCGAGGCGACTTCCCCTTCGGCGTCGTCGTCAGGCCAGTCGGCGAAGGTGGCCGAGGGCCTGAAGTCGCCTTCTTCTCCTTCTCCCCCGCCTTCGGCGTCGGCTTCCATCGCCGCCGCCCCCAAGTTGGGGTCGTCGACGTTGTTGTCCGCACGATCAGGAACATACTCGCGGGGCTGTCTCGTGGCGCCGGCTGCAGGCTGCATAAGGGAATTCTAGCTCAGAAGAAACTGACAAGAGTCAGAAGCCGGAGTCGGCCGCAAAGAAGACAAACAATAGGGGGACCCGACTTACCACTGGTGGGGGGTTGTCGTGCGAGTACGGCTCCTTGCCGAACTGCCAGTCCTCCCCGAACTCGCAGTTCGCGATATGATTCACCATGTTTGCCACCTCTGCGTGGGGCATCTCCTTGGTGCTCATCGACTCGGGTCTCGGAGGCCGCTCATCTGATAGATCAGGTGAGGCCGGCCTTGGAGCGGGAGAACTCGACGCGCCACGAAGGCGGCCAGCAAGTCGGCCCCGACGAGACCCTTCGACTGCGTCAAGACTCGGAGTCGCGCTACGGCGGCGGCTCCGGCAGGAGTCAGCGTCTTGACTCGGTGAGACCAGCTGGGGAACATCCCAGTTAGGGGGCGGCGTTGTAAGGCGGCGGGTTGACCCAGTCGCCGTCGGAGGCGAGGTTCTTCACGTAGAAGTATGAGCGCTGCCACATCTTCACCGACTTGATCAGCATGATGGGAGGAAAGGGGTTGTCGGTCGTCGAGCACCGCACCGCGATGTAGGCGCCGCACTGAGCCGACACGCCGGCGACGTGCGTGCCGAGCTTAGAAGAGAAGAATTCTCCCCACAACTCGATGGTGGGGAGAACACCGAGGAAACCTTCGCACAGAGTGGCGAAGGCGGAGAGCAACACCACCGTATTCGGAGTGAGGTGGTGCGGTTGAAGGTTGTGGAACTCCAAGAACGAGCGGAAGAAGCCGCTCGCCGGCAGCCCTAGGCCGCGCATGAGGTGCGAGCGGAAGATGACCCGCTCGCCCTCCTCCGGCGCTGGCCGAATCTCCCCCTCTGGCGCGGCGCGGGCATGCACGAGGTCCGCGCTGGGGAGACGGCGTGTCCGGCGGAGGAACTCGATGTGTTCCTCTTCTACCTCCGAGCCGTCCCACACGCCGGAGTGCACGGCGGGGGCCGCGGCGGAGGAACAGCTCATCGCCGTGGTGTGGAGTGCTCTTGCTCAACGACGGAGGCAGGAGAGAGAGAAGGCAAGATGAGGCGGGGGAGCGGGGAAGAAGGGCGCGCGTGCTGTGCCGCTCCGCTCCCCCCCCCCCGCCTACTTATAGCCCTATGGGCTGAGAAGCCGAGGGGGCAGGTGTGGGATTAACTGCGCACGATGCCCCATGCCGCCCCACGATTTACCCCACAAAGTTACTGCGCGCAGTAACGACGTGGGAAAACCAACCGTCCACGGCCGCAACGGATCCGTTCGTATGCCGAGGCACGGTAGTGGCGGGCCCCACCTGACGGCCCGTCCCGTTGCGCACGTGGGAAGGCAGACTGCCCTCTCCACATGGCGACACATGATAGGACCGCCCTGATGGCTGCGGGGAAGCGTATCAGGCACGCCGCCTGGTTTCCCGCCACGACTTTCGAGCTTCGGCTCTTCGCTAAACATCCGACTCTCGACAGTCGGCCCAAGGGAAGACGGCAGCCGAGTTCCAGAGTCCGCTCCTGGAAGGTTGAAACTGTTGAAGCCCCACAATGCAGCGTCCGCAGGGCTTCACCAACTTCGGGGACTACTGTCGGAGTATTGGGCCACAGGTAGGCTAACCCGAGTCCCAGGACATTTCAAGACATCGGGGCAGGCCGCGCCCCTCAAGCCGAGTCCCAGGAGCGACTCCAAGACAAGCCGAGTCCCAGACGGAGACTCCGAGATAACCCGACTCTGAGCTGGCGACCTCCAGAGAGGCCGACTATGGAGAGTCGGCCCATGACTCCTCCCTCATCTCGAAGTACGATGTGAGGTACGGTCACGGCGTGGCCGTTCCCCCCTGCTTACGAAGGGCCGGCATGGCTACAGTGAGCCGTATCGCTGGAAGATCTCCGGCGAGGCACGACACTATTGCCATGCCTGCCCTGACCTCAGCCACAGTGCACAACGCACTGTGCCCACAACACCGGCCTGTACGACCCGAAGGCGGCGGGGCCGCCTGTCAGTGGGTGGGCCGAAGGCGGCCTGAGCGCCCTGAAGACGGACCTGTGGGAGTCGGCCTCCTTGGAGTCAGCCGACTCCACCCCAGGCCCCACGAGCCATTAACCAGATAGGATGGGGAATGGCGACAGTGATCGCCCGATAGATGGCGGCACTGTTGTCACGACCCAATGACTGAGCCTGCGTCATCAGGAGTGCCGCTACAGTATCAAGCCTATCCGCGGGACCCGCCAGTCGGCGGGCCCTAGAAGCCGGCGGGGAGGACGGCGGCCTGAGAGACAGACGGCTGGGACCCGCGCCCAGCCGGATTACTATTGTACCCCCGGGGGTAGGCCTATATAAACCCCCCGGGGCACCCATGCAAAGGGGTCGGACCTAGATAAAGACAGACCAGATAGCACAGGGAGGAGAGAGCTAGCCTTGCCCTCTCCTGCCTCCCGAAACAGCTCCAGGAGCACCATTGTAGTCACTTTGCCTTAGTGATCATGTGGAGACCCCGCAGAGAAGCAGTAGGGGTGTTATCTCCTAGGAGAGCCCTGAAGCTGGGTAAGTTCCGCCAGTGTGCATGTCTTCGCGTCATCCCGCTTCCAGGCATCGGCGACGTTCTACTCGCTCCCACCATGATAAGCCATCCTTTGGCATATGTCGTATCCAACCCCCGACAAATCTCCCCCTTTTGGTAATTGATGACAACATATAGGTCAAAGCTTCGACAAATGATAATAAGTTTGAAATACATCGTCGCTTTGAGAACTATGTAACAAGCAAGAGCTCCCCCTAAATTTGTGCATTATTTAAAAAATTTATTCGTACTGCAAATGCACAATGTGTTAGGATCATGGGTCACTCTTCCATGTCACATACATCTTGGTGGAGCGCTCAAAATGATAAAAATTGAAAACATGCACTGATCACCAAGCAAAGTCAAAGATCATAGATGTATATGAAAGATAATATCATCCAAGCACACATTAAAGGTAGCATATGATCAAACACATGATCATCCAAGTATGTCACAAAAGGCATAGTGTATCAAGCAAACACACAATAAACTTCAAGCAAATAAAGTGCAAAGAGAGACAAAAAGCAACACTCTCTCTTTCGAAGACTATGATCTGTACATATTTCTCCCCCTTTGGTAACAAGTTACCAAAAAGTGAAAAATATGCATAGTGCTATGCGTCTCTCAGGCTTGGTCTTCATGAGGTGGTGTAGAGATGACTCCAAGGACGAAAGCTTCTGTTGAAGTAGCTGGAACTGATGGAGTTGAAGCTGGAGCTGGTGGCACTAAAGGTGTGGCTGCTGGTTCAGATGTAGTAGATCTTGTATCTGGAACAGGCACTGCAGTAGACCTCTGAATTCTGGGCACTCTAGTGAAGGCATCTGTAGTAGACTTACCCTTCTTCTCCTCCACTTCCTCCTGAAGTTGCTCAACCACTGACTGAATTTCAGCTACCTTGACATCAAGATCATAGAATTTTTTTCTCAATGATCCTCTCCAAACTCTCCTGGTTTTGAGTCAGGGTGGCCAAGCCCTTCTCAATCCTGAAGGTGGATTTCATCAGATATCCAATCTGATCTTGCTTGCTCTTCAAGTACACTTGAGATGCCTCTTCAGCTGTTGGCATCCTTACAGCTTTCTCTACCCTTGCATTCTCTCTCTTCTCATGTGCTTGCACATCATCCATAAAAATAGTGTTGTCCTCAAAATCTGGCCTGAGGGGTAGGTGCTCTTTGTCCAATAGATATGTGACTATGCCCATCTTGGAGTTGATAACCACCTGAATTTGTGGAGCATACCCACAAGACCTCTTCTAATCTGCAGTTGTCCTCTTGATTGTTTCCACAATCAAACTCATCACTTTGAACTTTTGAGTGACATCAAATATATGCATCAAGTTGATGGAGTGTCCTCTTATCATTCTATGATCTCCTAATTTTGGCAATAGAGTGTGCCTCGGAATAGTATTGATAGTAGGCAACCCTGACAGCAAGTGCTTCACTGAGCCAAACTTGTGAGTCTCTAGATCTTCATCTGGAATCTCCTTGTACATCCTAGCCATTGAGTTATGATCCTTCTTCTTCTTGGCATAGACATCCAAGTCATCTTCATGAGCTTCTGGGGCATTGATCAATCTAGCCCACTCATCAACTTTAGATTGGTACCTTGTACCCTGTGACAACCATACAATTCTGCCATCTGGATATAAATGTGCAGTTGATTAGAATTGCATGATCAGCTCCTCATTCCACTTTGTGAGCTTCTAGCCAACAAATTTGTCAACTTCACAGTCCTTGAAGCTGCCAAAGACACCTGGGAAGTGATCTTCATTTTCTCTTATGTAGGTCCAGTCTACCCATCTCATGTCACACACTATGGGCTTCTTGTCAAGCAAAACAGTTTCATAGAAATCATGTTGTTCTTTAGTGTGAAACCTGTAGTCCACAGCAGTTCTCCTCCTGACAGCATATGGATCTTTCCCCAAAGTCTTAAACCTGCATCCTTTCTGAGTTTCATGTCCTCTGTAACAGGATGTGCATCATTATGGTGTGGAATCTTTGGCTTTAGCTTCCTTAGCACTTGGGCTTCAGCTTCTTCTTCTTCCACTTCAGGCACTGGGGCCTTGTTCTTCTTCTCAGCAGGTATATTCCTTGTACTCCTCTTGGGTGCAGTCTTTGTGGCTGTAGCAGCAGCTTTGGGAGCAAGTTTGGGCTTAGGAGCAGCCCCTGACTTAATAGCATCTCCCATGAGCTTCTGAGCCTTAGGAGCTAGAGCAGCATGCTCTTCCTCTTCATCTTCCTCATCAGAGTCTCTCATCATAGAGGGTTTTCCAATGATCCTGGTAGTGGTCTTCTTGACCCTCTCTTTCCTCCTTTTCCCTTCTACAGAAGCCTCTTTGGGTTCAGATCCCAAAGTTTCTTGAGTGGAGGGTCTGGACTTAGACATAGGAACTCTTCTGGCTGGTGCCTTTCTGTTCAACCCTGGCTTGGTTGAAGCAGTAGTGTCAAACTCCTTCTTCACCACCTTCTTCTTGTAAGTGGCCTCATCCTTAGCTGTAATATAGTCCTCATCCTCTAAATCAGAATTTCTCTTCTTCCTTGTTCTAGTAGCTGCCTTGGGCAAGTTCCTAGGTGTGCTCCTGTCGCCCTCATCATAGCTGGTGGAGGGACTAGTGCCCTCACTCAGCTGTTCTTGCTGTTCAGAAATGTTCTGGCTGTCACTCTGGTCAGACATCTTGCAAGCAAACTGTCAGCAGACCCTGTGAATAGGTTGTAGATGAGGTAGAGTAGATGAGCATCACAAAGTACCGAGGTTTTGCAAAACAAATTGAGTCAAAAACTTAGTTTTAGTTCTCTACAGAAGTGATCTCAAAGCTACCGAATTGACAAACTCAGTGGTACCGAAGAAACACTTGGAACCTTAACTAGTGATCTCGGATGGGCCAAGTCACAGTTTGGTGGCACCGAGATTCCTAGGGTTTCACAGAATCCTGAACTCGGTCACACCGATCTGCATGTTTCGGTCAGACCGAAAAGCGCATGTGCAATGGCCTAAGCCGAATCGGTGAGGCCGATTTCTACATTTCGGTCGGTCCGAGATGAGTTCTGCGGAGAGCTAACCATAAAAATTTTGAATCAATCTAGACCTAAGGTAGATTTAGCTGGATATATTAATCTCATTCATGGCAAGAAACATGGCATTGACCTTGTGCTAGGAATAGGAGTTAAAATGATAGCACAAGGGATCGAACACATACCCTAGAAGGTGAGTGTTCGCTACGGCAGCGACGGTTGAGTAGAATCCATCAACGGCGGCAGATTCCAGCGGCGGGAGGTCATTGGCGGCGAGAAGACGATCTGGATACCCAACGGGGCAGAGCGGGACACGCGCGGGCTGAGAGGATTTGAAGTAATTTCCCAAATCTCACCCGTGGGTATATATATCCTGACCCTGTCGGTGTGACCGAGTGGAACAACTCGGTGGCACCGAGATTGCAGAATCGCAAGCGGTTGATGCAACTCGGTGTGACCGAAGTGTTCAAATCAGTTGCACCGAGATGAAAACCTAGATCAACTTGATGAACTCGGTGTGACCGAAATGGGTTTCTCGGTCAGACCGAAATGCACAAAGAGGTTTTGGAAGTTTAAGTCTATGACAAATCAGGGACTCCGAGTGCTCCTCACACAAGGTAGTTCGAATCTGACTTGATCAAACTTTGTGATGTACCATGAATAGAGTTGGAGATGAGAAAAGCATAGATAGCTAGAGAAGGTTCTTAGGCATTCTTTTCCATCCACTTGGTAAAAAAAAGAAGCCAAACATACAAAACAACAAGTGGATGTCCTCGAATGAGTAAAATATGCAAACGACATGCTCACACAATAAAATGGCAAATGAAATATGTGACAAAGCATGCACAACCAATACTAGCATCTATCAAGCAATTGGCGATGACTAGGTCATCAATATATGAGTATATTTACTTAGGAGTCAAATGAGAACATTTGATCATAGGTCATACTCATCATTTAAGCACAAGTGGGGTTACCACTTTTACATAAAGCATAGTTGTGTTCACATCATTAGAGTTGCTTTAGCTCATTTCTTTAGAGTAAAGCTCCCCCTAGATGTGAGATCCCCCCTTAAGAGGGATGAACTAACCTTGGGTTTTGTCGATGATGACTTCATGTAAGTGTTGAAGATGTGGATGCTCAATATTGTTGTAGATCATTTGAAGCAATCCATTGGAGTGAGTTGCACTTTCAATACCTACATGGGTTAGGCCCACAAGAAACAAACAAGGATATCCATAGACATAGAGTGATGCACACACAAGATGATGTCCATGAAAGCATTAGGTTACCTTGTCCCTGTCTTACCAACAAGAGGGTATGTGACTCCTTGAACTAGTGCAAGATGTGAAAGTTGATTGCACTTGTCCTTGCCAAAATGATGTGAGTGAAGAATGTTGGTGGAGTCACCCTCAAAAACTCTCTAGTTCTTCTTCTTTGGTATCCACATCATCTTGACGGGAATCCTTGGGGTAGTAGTGGAACTTGATGAAGTAGAACTTGATGTAGTCTTGGGAACCCACTTGACCAAGGCCTTGGGAGCTTCTTCAAATGCATCAATCTCCTCTAGAAGCTTGTCCTTGCCTTTTTTCTTGTGGACTTGTGGTGGAAGATCATCTTGAGCTTGTGTCCCATGGAAAGAAGTAGGATCATACTTCTCTTGTTGGGGAACAAACTTTGTCTTGGAGTATTGATCTTCTTCCCATTCAACTCCATTGGCATTGAACTTTTGTTCAAAACAAACACCTTGATTCTTCTGGTGCCTTCCTCGCTTGTGTACAATTTCTTCGAATTGCTTACTCCCGGCAAGACTTTTGTAGACACCCTTCTCTGTAATTCCCGGCAACACCTTCATCTTGAGTATATTCGGAGTCGGGGTGATAGCTTCTCTCGGAGTGATGGTCGGAGTCAGAACCGGATACCCATTCACCAATATGAGCTTGATGTCTTTGCTTTGTGTAGCTCTTTGATGATTTGTTCTTCCTTTCTGAATCCTTGCTTCTCCTGGAGGTTCTCCGTTCATAGTGACCATCTCTACTCCTCCTCTCTCTTGGTGGTGATTCTTCTCTTCTACTTCTCCTTTTGGGTGAATCTTCTCTCCTTTCGTAAGGAGTCGTACACTCATTGGAATAGTTTCCGAGTCTTCCATAATTCTAGCAATTACGTTCACGACTCGAAGATCTTTTGTCATTGTCGGACCTTGACTTGGAGCTTCTTTCCTTGCTTCTACTCTTGTAGAACTTGTTGAAGTTTTTCACTATTAATCTCAATTACTCATTGAAGGTTTGTTTCTCACTTGATGATGTAGGAGCATCACATGAGGCTTTGTAAGCACCACTTGACTTGTTGTAAAGCTCTTCCTTATCCTTGAGTGACATCTCATGAGTAACAATTCTTCCAATGACTTCCGTTGGCTTGAGATCTTTGTAATTAGGCATCATTTGGATCAATGTACACATGGTATCATATTTTCCATCCAAGGCTCTTAGGATCTTCTTAATGATGAATTTGTCGGTCATCTCTTCACTTCCTAAGCCGGCAATCTCATTTGTGATGAGAGCAAGCCTAGAGTACATTTAGGCGACACCTTCACCATCCTTCATTTTGAACTTGTCAAGTTGACTTTGAAGCACATCCAATTTGGATTCCTTGATGGAGTCGGTACCTTCGTGCATATCAATCAAAGTATCCCAAATTTCCTTTGCATTCTCAAGGCGGATGATTTTGTTGAATTCTTTGGGGCACAATCCATTGAAGAGGATATCACAAGCTTGAGCGTTGTATTCCAGCATCTTCAACTCTTCCGCTGTAGATTCACGGTTCGGTTCTCTCCCATTAAAGAATTCACCTTGCAAGCCAATAAACAAAATATCCCAAATGGCGGGGTTATGTCCAAGAATATGCATTTTCATCTTATGCTTCCAACTAGCAAAATTAGTACCATCAAAGTAAGGACCTCTACGGTGGTAATTTCCCTCGCTAGACGCCATACTCTCCTAGGTTGTGAAACCAAGGCTATGATCACCAAAAGCTATGGAAATCAAGGCAATTGGGGACCAAAGCTCTGATACCAATTGTAGGATCGAATGTATGTCTAGAGGGGGGTGATTAGACTACTTGACCAAATAAAAACTTAACCTTTTCCCAACTTTAGTTCTTGGCAAATTTTAACAACTTAGCACAAGTCAAGCAATCTTAACACAATTCAAGCAAGCATGCATAGAGTATATAAGCAGCGGAAAGAAAAGCATGCAACTTGTAAGAATGTAAAGGGAAGGGTTTGGAGAGTGCAAACGCAATAGGAGACGCGGATGTTTTTGTCGTGGTTCCGATAGGTGGTGCTATCGTACATCCATGTTGATGGAGACTTCAACCCACGAAGGGTAAAGGCTCCGCGAGTCCACGGGGGGCTCCACCCACGAAGGGTCCACGAAGAAGCAACCTTGTCTATCCCACCATGGCCATCGCCCATGAAGGACTTGCCTCACTAGGGTAGATCTTCACGAATTTGGCGATCTCCTTGACCTTACAAACTCCTTGGTTCAACTCCACAATCTTGTTGGAGGCTCCCAAGTGACACCTAACTAATCTAGGAGACACCACTCTCCAAAAGGTAATAGATGGTGTGTTGATGATGAACTCCTTGCTCTTGTGCTTCAAATGATAGTCTCCCCAACACTCAACTCACTCTCATAGGATTGGATTTGGTGGAAAGCTGATTTGAGTGGAAAGGAACTTGGGGAGGCTAGAGATCAACATCCATATGGTAGGAATGGAATATCTTGGTCTCAACACATGAGTAGGTGGCTCTCTCTCAGAAAATGGATAGTGGAAGTGTAGGCACAATCTGATGGCTTCCCTCGCGAATGAGGAGAGGGTGGAGGGGTATATATAGCCTCCACACAAAATCTAACCGTTACCCGCGTTACACTAAACTCGGTAGGACCGGATCAGAAATCTCGGTCTGACCAATTCAATTCATATGTGACCATTAGAAAATTTGGGTGGGACCGACATGTCATCTTGGTGGGACCGATATCACTAGGCTTAAGGCATAACGTAATCTCGGTTGGACCGATTACACAAACTCGGTTGGACCGACTTTGGTAATAAGCTAACCACAGAGTTGGTCAGGCAAACTCGGTGGGACCGATTCGCTTGTCTCGGTGGGATCGAAGTGTTAAAAAAGGAAACAGAGAGTTTGCATTGCAGACTCGGTGGGACCGATCGCTCATTTCGGTTGGACCGAAATGTTACGAAGGGAAACAAAGAGTTTGCAACCCCATCCCGGTGAGAATGAGATCCCTATCAGTGAGACCGAAAAGACTACGGTTTCTGGCAGTGGCTATATCAAATGAACTTGGTGGCGCTGGATGGATCAAATCGGTGGGGCCGAGTTTGACTTTTGGTTTTGGACATATGTGTATATGAGAAAGTGGTTGAGGGCTTTGGAGCATATCACTAAGCATTTTGAGCAAGCAAGCCATTAAGCAACATCTCATCCCCTTTTAATAGTATTGGCTTTCCTATAGACCTAATGTGATCTTGGATCACTAAAATAGAGAATGTAGAGTCTTGGACTTTAGAGCTTGAGCCAGTCTTTTATCCTTAGCATTTTGAGGGGTCCTCAATCCTTATCCATGCCATGCCAATCATTTAACTTTCCTGAAATATTTATCTTGAAATGGCATTAGTTCAATGAGCTATATGTTGTAAATCATTACCAAAACCACCCAGGGATAGTTGCACTTTCAATCTCCCCTTTTTTGGTAATTGATGACAACATATAGATCAAAGCTTCAACAAATGATAATAAGTTTGAAATACATCATCGCTTTGAGAACTATGTAACAAACAAGAGCTCCCCCTAAATTTGTGCATTATTTAAAAAAATCTTTGGACTGCAAATGCACAATGTGTTAGGATCATGGGTCATCTTCCATGTCACATACATCTTGGTGGAGCGCTCAAAATGATAAAAATTGAAAACATGCACTCATCACCAAGCAAAGTGAAAGATCATAGATGGATATGAAAGATAATATCATCCAAGCACACATTAAAGGTAGCATATGATGAAACACATGATCATCCAAGTATCTCACAAAAGGCATAGTGTATCAAGCAAACACACAATAAAGTTCAAGCAAATAAAGTGCAAAGAGAGACAAAAAGCAACACACACACTCTCTCTCTCGAAGACTATGATCTATACATATTTCTCCCCCTTTGGCAACAAGTTACCAAAAAGTGAAAAATATGCATAGTGATATGTGTCTCTAAGGCTTGGTCTTCATGAGGTGGTGTAGAGATGACTCCAAGGACGAAAGCTTCTGTTGAAGTAGCTGGAACTGATGGGGCTGAAGCTAGAGCTGGTGGCACTGAAGCTTTGGCTGCTGGTGCAGATGTAGTAGCTCATGTATCTGGAACAGGCATTGCAGCAGGCCTCTGACTTCTGGGCACTCTAGTGAAGGCATTTGTAGTAGACTTGCCCTTCTTCTCCTCCACTTCCTCCTGAAGTTGCTCAACCACTGTCTGAATTCCAGTTACCTTGACATCAAGATCATAGAATTTCTTCTCAATGATCCTCTCCAAGCTCTCCAGGTTTTGAGTTAGGGTGGCCAAGCCCTTCTCAATCCTCAAGGTGGATTTCATCAGATATCCAAGCTGATCTTGCTTGCTCTTCAAGTACACCTGAGATGCCTCTTCAGCTGTTGGCATCCTTGCAGCTTTCTCTTCCCTTGCCTTCTCTCTCTTCTCATGTGCTTGCACTGAGGAAGGGTCTTTCTCATCCATAACAACAGTGTTGTCCTGAAAATCTGGCCTGACGGGTAGATGCTCTTTGTCCAACAGATATGTGCCTCTGCCCATCTTGGAGTTGATAAGCACCTGAATTTGTGGAGTGTACCCACAAGACCTCTTCTGATCTGCAGCTGTCCTCTTGATTGCTTCCACAATCAGACTCATCACTTTGAACTTTTGAGGGGCATCAAATATATGCAGCAAGTTTATGGCAATAGAGTGTGCCTCAGAATAGTATTGATAGTAGGCAACCCTGACAGCAAGTGCTTCACTGAGCCAAACTTGTGAGTCTCTAGATCTTCATCTGGAATCTCCTTGTACATGCTAGCCATTGAGTTATGATCCTTCTTCTTCTTGGCATAGACATCCTAGTCATCTTCATGAGCTTCTGGGGCATTGATCAATCTAGTCCACTCATCAACTGTAGATTGGTACCTTGTACCCTCTAACATCCATAAAATTCTGCCATCTGGATAGAAATTTGAAGTTGAGTAGAATTGCATGATCAGCTCATCATTCCACTTTGTGAGCTTCTGGCCAACAAATTTGTCAACTTCACAGTCCTTGAAGCTGTCAAAGACACCTGGGAAGTGATCTTCATTTTCTCTTATGTAGGTCCAGTCTAGCCATCTCATGTCAGACACTATGGGCTTCTTGTCAAGCAAAACAGTCTCATAGAAATCATGTTGTTCTTTAGTGTGAAATCTGTAGTCCACAGCAGTTCTCCTCCTGACAGCATATGGATCATTCTTTCTCCAAAGTCTTAAACATGCATCCTGTCTGAGTTTCATGTCCTCTGCAATAGGATGTTTATCATTATGGTCTGGAATCTTTGGCTTTAGCTTCCTTAGCACTTGGGCTTCAGCTTCTTCTTCTTCCACTTCAGGCACTGGGGCCTTGTTCTTCTCCTTAGCAGGTATATTCCTTGTACTCCTCTTGGGTGCAGTCTTTGTGGCTGTAGCAGCAGCTTTGGGAGCAAGTTTGGGCTTAGGAGCAGCCCCTGACTTAATAGCATCTCCCATGAGCTTCTGAGCCTTAGGAGCTGGAGCAGCATCCTCTTCCTCTTCATCTTCCTCATCAGAGTCTCTCATCATAGAGGGTTTTCCAATGATCCTGGCAGTGGTCTTCTTGACCCTCTCTTTCCTCTTTTTCCCTTCTGCAGCAGCCTCTTTGGGTTCAGATTCCAAAGTTTCTTGAGTGGAGGGTCTGGACTTAGACATAGGAACTCTTCTGGCCGGTGCCTTCCTGTTCAACCCTGGCTTGGTTGAAGCAGTAGTGTCAAACTCCTTCTTCACCACCTTCTTCTTGGAAGTGGCCTCATCCTCAGCTGCAATATAGTCCTCATCCTCTGAATCAGAATTTCTCTTCTTCCTTGTTCTAGTAGCTGCCTTGGGCAAGTTACTAGGTGTGCTCCTGCTGCCCTCATCATAGCTGTTGGAGGGACTAGTGCCCTCACTCAACTGTTCTTGTTGTTCACACATGTTCGGGCTGTCACTCTGGTCAGACGTCTTGCAGGCAAACTGTCAGCAGACCCTGTGAATAGGTTGTAGATTAGGTAGAGTAGATGAGCATCACAAAGTACAGAGGTTTTGCAAAACAAATTGAGTCAAAAACTTAGTTTTAGTTCTCTACAGAAGTGATCTCGAAGCTACCGAATTGACAAACTCAGTGATACCGAAGAAACACTTGGAACCTTAACTAGTGATCTCGGATGGGCCGAGTCACAGTTTGGTGGCACCGAGATTCCTAGGGTTTCACAGAATCCTGAACTCGGTCACACCGTCTGCATGTTTCGTTCAGACCGAAAAGCGCATGTGCAATGGCCTAAGCCGAATCGGTGAGGCCAATTTCTACATTTCGGTCGGTCCGGGATGAGTTCTGTGGAGAGCTAACCCTAAATTTTTTGAATCAATCTAGACCTAAGGAAGATTTAGCTGGATAGATTAATCTCATTCGTGGCAAGAAACATGGCATTGACCTTGTGCTAGGAATAGGAGTGAAAATGACAGCACAAGGGGTCGAACACATACCCTAGAACGATGAGTGTTCGCTACGGCGGCGACGGTGGAGTAGAATACGTCGACAGCAGAAGATTCCAGCAGCGGAAGGTCGTTGGCGGTGAGAAGACGATTCGGAGACCCAAGGGGGCAGAGCAGGACATGCGCGGGCTGAGAGGATTTGAAGTAATTTCCAAAATCTCACCCGTGGGTATATATATCCTGACCCTGTCGGTGTGACCGAGTGGAACAACTCGGTGGCACCGAGATTGCAGAAACGCAAGCGGATGCTGCAACTCGGTGTGACCGAAGTGTTCAAATCAGTTGCACTGCAATGAAAACCTAGATCAACTTGATGAACTCGGTGTGACCGAAATGGATTTCTCGGTCAGACCGAAATGCACAAAGAGGTTTTGGAAGTTTAAGTCCATGACAAATCAGGGACTCCGAGTGCTCCTCACACAGAGTGGTTTGAATCTGACTTGATCAAACTTTGTGATGTAGCATGAATAGAGTTTGATATGAGAAAAGCATAGATAGCTAGAGAAGGTTCTTAGGCATTCTTGTCCATCCACTTGGCAAAAGAAAAAGATGCCAAACATACAAAACAACAAGTGGATGTCCTCGAATGAATAAAATATACAAAAGACATGCTCACACAATAAAATGGAAAATGAAATATGTGACAAAGCATGCACAACCAATACTAGCATCTATCAAGCAATTGGCGATGACTAGGTCATCTATATATGAGTATATTTACTTAGGAGTCAAATGAGAACATTTGATCATAGGTCATACTCATTGTTAAAGCACAAGTGGGGTTACCACTTTTACATAAAGCATTGTTGTGTTCACATCATTAGAGTTGCTTTAGCTCAATTCTTTAGAGTAGAGCTCCCCCTAGATGTGAGATCCCCCCTTAAGAGGGATGAACTAACATTGGGTTTTGTCGATGATGACTTCATGTAAGTGTTGAAGATGTGGATGCTCAATGTTGTTGTACATCATTTGAAGTAATCCATTGGAGTGAGTTGCACTTTCAATACCTACATGGGTTAGTCCCACAAGGAACAAATGAGGATATCCATAGAAATAGAGTGATGCACACACAAGATGATGTCCATGAAAGCATTAGGTTACCTTGTCCCTTGTCTTACCAACAAGAGGGTTTGTGACTCCTTGAACTAGTGCAAGATATGAAAGTTGATTGCACTTGTCCTTGCCAAAATGATGTGAGTGAAGAATGTTGGTGGAGTCACCCTCAAGAACTCTATAGTTCTTCTTCTTTGGGATTCACATCATCTTGATGGGAATCCTTGGCGTAGTACTGGAACTTGATGAAGTAGAACTTGATATAGTCTTGGGAACCCACTTGACCAAGGCCTTGGGAGCTTCTTGAAATGCATCAATCTCCTCTTGAAGCTTGTCATTGTCATTTTTCTTGTGGTCTTGTGATGGAAGATCATCTTGAGCTTGTGTCCCTTGAAAAGAAGTAGGATCATACTTCTCTTGTTGGAGAACAAACTTCGTCTTGGGGTATTGATCTTCTTCGCTCAAGTGCAACTTGCCTAAGAGAATCATTAGTGGAATCAAGAGAACTACTAGAAGCAACGGCATTGGATTTAGCATGATCATTGTTATTGCTAGAAGAAGAATCTTTCCTACTCTTGTTACTAGACTTGACTTGTGGCATTTAAGTAGATAAGAGTAAATGCTTGGCAATATAAGAAGAACTTTTCTTGCGAAGATCATCATTGATTGCCTTTAAAAACTCATGAAGCATCTTCCATTTCCTTCATTTGGTGAGTCAAATATGTCGTAGGAGTTGGTTGACACGAGTGCTAGACCGGTAACACCTTCATCTTGAGTATATTCGGAGTCGGAGTGATAGCTTCTCTCGGAGTGATGGTCGGAGTCGGAACCGGATACCCATTCACCAACATGAGCTTGATGTCTTTGCTTTGTGTAGCTCTTTGATGATTTGTCCTTCCTTTCCGAGTCCTTGCTTCTCCAGGAGGTTCTTAATTCATAGTGATCATCTCTACTCCTCCTCTCTCTTGGTGGTGATTCTTCTCTTCTACTTCTCCTTTTGGGTGAATCTTCTCTCCTTTTGTAAGGAGTCGTGCGCTCATTGGAATAGTGTCCTGGTCTTCCACAATTGCAGCAACTACGTTCACGACTCGAAGATCTTTTGTCATTGTAGGACCTTGACTTGGAGCTTCTTTCCTTGATTCTACTCTTGTAGAACTTGTTGAAGTTTTTCACCATTAAGCTTAATTCCTCATTGAAGGTTTGTTTCTCACTTGATGATGTAGGAGCATCACATGAGGCTTTGTAAGCACCACTTGACTTGTTGTGAAGCTCTTCCTTATCCTTGAGTGACATCTCATGAGTAACAATTCTTCCAATGACTTCCGTTGGCTTGAGATCTTTGTAATTGGGCATCATTTGGATCAATGTGCACATGGTATCATATTTTCCATCCAAGGCTCTTAGGATCCTCTTGATGATGAATTTGTCGGTCATCTCTTCACTTCCTAAGCCGGCAATCTCATTTGTGATGAGAGCAAGCCTAGAGTACATTTTAGCGACACCTTCACCATCCTTCAATTTGAACTTGTCAAGTTGACTTTGAAGCACATCCAATTTGGATTCCTTGATGGAGTCATTACCTTCGTGCATATCAATCAAAGTATCCCAAATTTCCTTTGCATTCTCAAGGCGGCTGATTTTGTTGAATTCTTCGGGGCACAATCCATTGAAGAGGATATTGGTAAGTCTTGAGCTAGCGTTGGTTTTCCCCGAAGAGGAGAGGGTGATGCAGCAAGTGTAGCGTAAGTATTTCCCTCAGTTTTTGAGAACCAAGGTATCAATCCAGTAGGAGGCTCCTCAAAAGTCCCACGCACCTACACAAACAAACTGAGAACTCGCAACCAACGCAATAAAGGGGTTGTCAATCCCTTCACGGCCACTTGCGAAAGTGAGATCTAATAAAGATGGTATGATAAGATAAATATATTTTTGGTATTTTATGATATATATGCAAGAAAGTAAAGATGCAAATAAAAGTAGATTGAAAGCAATATGATAAGAGATAGACCCGGGGGCCATAGGTTTCACTAGAGGCTTCTCTCTAGAGCATAAGTATTACGGTCGGTGAACAAATTACTGTCAAACAATTGATAGAAAAGTGAATAATTATGATGTTATCTAGGCATGATCATGTATATTGGCATCACATCCAAAACAGGTAGACCGACTCCTGCCTGCATCTACTACTATTACTCCACACATCGACCGCTATCTGGCATGCATCTAGAGTATTAAGTTCATAAGAACGGAGTAACGCATTAAGCAAGATGATATGATGTAGAGGGATAAACTCATGCAATATGATATAAACCCCGTCTTGTTATCCTCGATGGCAACAATACAATACGTGTCTTGCAACCCTTTCTATCACTGGGTAAGAACACCGCAAGATTGAACCCAAAGCTAAGCACTTCTCCCATGGCAAGAAAGATCAATCTAGTAGGCCAAACCAAACCGATAATTCGAAGAGACTTGCAAAGATAACTCAATCATGCATAAAAGAATTCAGAGAAGATTCAATTAATAACCATAGATAAATCTGAACATAAACTCACAATTCATCGGATCTTGACAAACACACCGCAAAAAGAGATTACATCGAATAGATCTCCACAAGAGAGGGGGAGATCATTGTATTGAGATCCAAAAAGAGAGAAGAAGCCATCTAGAAAATAACTATGGACCCGTAGGTCTGAGGTAAACTACTCACAACACATAGGAGGGGCAAGGATGTTGATGTAGAGGCCCTTCATGGTCGATTCCCCCTCCGGCAGAGTGCCGGTGAAGGCTCTAAGATGGGATCTCGCGGATACAGAAGGTTACGGTGGTGGAAATTGTGTTTCGTGGTGCCCCTGGATGTTTTCGGGATCCGTAGGTATATATAGGAGGAAGAAGTACGTCGGTGGACGCCCGAGGGGCCCACGAGACAGGGGGGCGCGCCCTACAGGGGGGCGCACTCCTATCTTGTGGGGCCCTCGGAGCTTTCTTGACTTGCGCTCCAGGCTCTCCGGATCAGATTTGTTCCAAAAATAACGCTCCTGAAGGTTTCATTCCGTTTGGACTCCGTTTGATATTCCTTTTCTTCGAAATACTGAAATAGGCAAAAAAACAGCAATATGGGTTGGGCCTCCGGTTAGTAGGTTAGTCCCAAAAATGATATAAATATGTAGAATAAAGCCCGTAAGCATCCAAAACAGGTAATATAATAGCATGGAACAATCAAAAATTATAGATACGTTGGAGACGTATCAAGCATACCCAAGCTTAATTCCTGCTCGTCCTCGAGTAGGTAAATGATAAAAAGAGAACTTTTGATGTGGAATGCTACCTAGCATAATTCATAATGTAATTTTCTTTCATTGTGGCATGAATGTTCAAATCCAAGTAATACAAAATAAAAGTTCATATTGATATAAGAAATAATAATACTTCAAGCATACTAAGCAAGTAATCATGTCTTCTCAAAATAGCATGGCCAAAAGAAAGATATCCCTACAAAATCATATAGTCTGGCTAAGCTCTATCTTCATCACACAAAGTATTTAATCATGCACAACCCCGATGATGAGCCAAGCAATTGTTTCATACTTTTATAATCTCAAACTTTTTCAACTTTCACGTAATACATGAGTATGAGCCATGGACATAGCACTATATGTGGAATAGAACGGAGGTTGTGGAGAAGACAAAAAGGAGAAGATAGTCTCACATCAACTAGGCATATCAACGGGCTATGGAGATGCCCATTAATAGATATCAATGTGAGTGAGTAGGGATTGCCATGGAACGGATGCACTAGAGCTATAAATATATGAAAGCTCAACAAAAGAAAACTAGTGGGGTGCATCCAACTTGCTTGCTCACGAAGACCTAGGGCATTTTGAGGAAGCCCATCATTGGAATATACAAGCCAAGTTCTATAATGAAAAATTCCCACTAGTAAATGGAAGTGACAACATATGAGACTCTCTATCATGAAGATCATGGTGCTACTTTGAAGCACAAGTGTGGTAAAAGGATAGTAGCATTGTCCCTTCTCTCTTTTTCTCTCATTTGTTTTTATTTGGGCCTTTTCTTCTTTTTTTATGGCCTCTTTTTTTTGTCCGGAGTCTCATCCCGACTTATGGGGGAATCATAGTCTCCATCATCCTTTCCTCACTGGGACAATGCTCTAATAATTATGATCATCACACTTTTATTTTTTACAACTCAACAATTACAACTCGATACTTAGAACAAAATATGACCCTATATGAATGCCTCCGGCGGTATACCGGGATATGCAATGAATCAAGAGTGACATGTATGAAAGAATTATGAATGGTGGCTTTGCCACAAATACAATGTCAACTACATGTTCATGCAAAAAGCAATATGACAAAAGTAATGTGTGTCATATGAACGGAACGGTGGAAAGTTGCATGGCAATATATCTCGGAATGGCTATGGAAATGCCATAATAGGTAGGTATGGTGGCTGTTTTGAGGAAGGAGTATGGTGGGTGTATGGTACCAGCGAAAGTTGCACGATACAAGAAAGGCTGGCAATAATGGAGGGGTTAAAGGAGTGTGTATAATCCATGGACTCAACATTAATCAAAAGAACTCATATACTTGTTGTAAAAATTTAGAAGTCATCAAAAACCAAAGCACTACATGCATGCTCCTAGGGGGATAGATTGGTAGGAAAAGACCATCGCTCGTCCCCGACTGCCACTCATAAGGAAGACAATCAATAAATAAAATTGTGCTCCAACTTCATCACAAAGCGATTCACCATACGTGCATGCTACAGGAATCACAAACTTCAACACAAGCATTATTTAAATCCATTATCACCCAACTAGCATGACTTTAATATTACTACCTCCATATCTCAAAACAATTATCAAGCATCAAATTGATCATAGCATCCAATTCACTTTCTATGATAGTTTTTATTATACCCAACTTGGATGTTCATCATTCTAGGACAAAATTAAAACCATAGCAAATACCATGATGTTCTAAGAGACTCTCAAAATAATATAAGGAGAGACTAGCAATTTCTATAAAATTAATCCACCACCATGCTCTAAAAGATATAAGTGAAGCACTAGAGCAAAAACTATCAAGCTCAAAAGATATAAGTGAAGCACATAGAGTATACTAGCAAATTCTAATCAAATAGGCTTCTCCAAAAAGGTGTGTTACAGCAAGGATGTTTGTGGTAAACTAACAAGCAAAGACCAGTATACTACACGATGCTCCAAGCAAAACACATATCATGTAGTGAATAAAAATATAGCTCCAAGTAAAGTTACCAATGAACGAAGACGAAAGAGGGGACGCCTTCCCGGGGCATCCCCAAGCTTAGGATTTTGGCTATTCTTGAATATCTTGGGGTGCCATAAGCATCCCCAAGCTTAGGCTCTTTCCACTCTTTATTCCATAGTCCATAAAATCTTTACCCAAAACTTGAAAACTTCACAACACAAAACTCAACAGGAAATCTTATAAGCTCCGTTAGTGAAAGAAAACAAAACCACCACATAAGGTACTGCAATGAACTCATTCTTTATTTATTTTGATATTAAACCTACTGTATTCCAACTTCCTTATGGTTTATAAACTAATTTATTAGCCATAGATGCATTGAAAGAAGCAAACAGCACACGAAAAACAGAATCTGTCAAAAACAGAACAGTCTGTAGCAATCTGTAACTAACGCAAACTTCTGGAACTCTAAAAATCCTACCAAAATAGGAAGTACTGGAAATTTTGTTTATTGATCAGCAGAAAAAAATCAATGCAAAAGCTCTTTTCTGTGATTTATTGATTTTTTTTCTCGTGAGCGCAAAGTCTCTGTTTTTCAGCAGAATCAAATCAACCATCATCATAGTTTATCCTATAGGTTCTACTTGGCACAAACACTAAACAAAAGATAAAAACGCATCTAAACAGACAGTAGAAACAAAATTTAACACTAAACAGGAACAAAAACAAAGAACATAAAGAAAATTGGGTTGCCTCCCAACTAGCGCTATCGTTTAACGCCCCTAGCTAGGCATAAAAGCAAGGATAGATCTAACGAGTGCCATCTTTGGCACTTGATTCATAAGTAGCACGCATGATAGATTTAGAAGGTAATTTGACTTTATTTCTTGGAAAGTGCACCATGCCTTTCTTTAAAGTAAATTGGAATCTAATGTTCCCTTCCTTCATATCAATAATCGCACCAATCGTTCTAACGAAAGGTCTACCAAGAATAATAGGGCAAGAAAGATTGCAATCTATATCAAGAACGATAAAATCTATGGGCACCACATTTATATTAGCAACAATAAGAACATCATTGATCCTTCCCATAGGCTTTTTAATGGTGGAATCCGCAAGGTGCAAATTTAAAGAGCAGTCATCAAGATCATGGAAGTCTAGAATATCGCATAAAGTTTTCGGAATTGTGGAAACACTAGCACCCAAATCACACAAAGCAAAACACTCAAAATCTTTAATTTTAATCTTTAAAGTAGGTTCCCACTCATCATTAAGTTTTCTAGGTATAGAAACTTCCAAATTAAGTTTTTCATCATAAGATTGCATCAAGGCATCAACAATATGTTTGGTAAAAGCTTTGTTTTGACTATAAGCATGAGGAGAATTAACAACCGATTGCAACAAGGAAATACAACCTTTTAAAGAGCAATTATCATAATCAAATTCCTTGAAATCCGAGATAGTAGGTTCAATATTATTAGAAGTTGAGGATTGTCCAATCTCTCTTTTACCAAATTTAGCATTAAGATCTAAAGACTCCAAATTTTTGGGACGCCTTCTAGGCAAAGTTGATTCATCATCAGTCCCATAATCATCAAAATTCATATTGCAAAACATAGATCTAATAGGAGACGTATCAATAACTTTAATATCCTCATCAATATTTTCGTGTAATTTTTCAGGTTTAGCGGCCATCTTATTGACTAAGGTGGCTTGCTTGTCAGAAATTTTGGCTATAGCATTCTCGAGCCAGGTAATTTGAGCGTTAACACCATAGAATTCTTTATTCATATCATCAAGATC
This sequence comes from Triticum aestivum, assembly GCF_018294505.1. NCBI lineage: Eukaryota > Viridiplantae > Streptophyta > Magnoliopsida > Poales > Poaceae > Triticum > Triticum aestivum. The sequence continues at coordinate 654,695,747 of NC_057807.1, forward strand.
TTTGTTCATAAATCCCAAAAAACTTTTTTGTTCCTTAAGCTCTTTTCTAAAGAAATTATTGTGCTCAAATTGCAAATTCATAAAGCTTCTAATATTCGATTCAATCTCATCCATCCTTCTGAGAAGGTGTTCAGGCCCTTAGGCATAGCCATAAGTGTTGGGGATATAACTATTTGTGTAAGCCGCCCAGGAGGGGCCGAGTTACGCAAATAGGACTCACCAGAGAGAAGCCCAAGACAAAGTATGAAGATGGCGGTTCATAAAGAGCTTAAGGCCCGCAGGCGACTTAAGGCCCATTGTAGTAACCCACTGTAATAATATTACTTGTATCATAAGGTAGACTTAACTAGTCACCGACCCGGACATTGTTTATGAGCTGGCCGGGACTTTGTAAGCCGCAGGGCGTCGACCCGTGTATATAAGGGGACGACCCGCTGGCGGCTTAGGGCAAGAAACAACTCATCAAGAGCCAGGCATAGCGTATCTCGCTCCCTGGTCATCGAAACATCAATACCAACCCAACTAGACGTAGGCCTTACCTTCACCGTAAGGGGCCGAACTAGTATAAACCCTCTCATGTCCTTTGTCCCGTTTAACCCCTTCAAGCTTCCTAGTTGCGATGGCTCCACAACTAAGTCCTTTCACGAGGACATGTGACGTGACAATTCCACGAGAGTTGGCGCCCACCATGGGGCCAGCGCACGGTGGATTTGAGTTCTTGAAGGGCAACTTCGAAGGGCTCAAGGGATGCGTAGTGGGTCGGATGACCAAGAGTCGTCGCGGCAAGATCTACATCGACGACGAAGGCTGGGGCCCCGACGCCGGCTCAATTGAGTACGGGTACCGGGTCCCCTTCGGAGGGATCCACGTCTTCATTGGCCGGATCGGTGAGCCGGGGCCTGAGCCGGACAACTGCACCGACCTCGTCGAGACGGCTCAGCGTGCAAAACCCGCCCGAGTTCAACCCGGCATGAAGCGTGTCTTTGTGGGCTGCATCCACGGAGAAGAGCTTTCTGAAGGCCCTGAAGATGGTGGTGAGACGGTCGTCCCCTCTGACGGTGATTCATCCACCGGTTCAACAGATTCTTTGTATCAAGTTCAAGATGGTGCGCTCGGGGGCTGTTCCGATGGCCTTAGTATTCCGGACCTCTGTGAGCCGCCAAATTGGGCAGGAGTCTTTATGGCTGGGACTCAACTCGGACAAAACTCTACAGCCGCGGTCGCAATTACTTCCGGGTTAGGAGCAGCCGGGGCAGGAGGCCGTGTGAGTCCACCGGCTCAAGTGCTGATAGACCTCATGGACAAGCTTACGACCTTGCTAACCGCCACGGTTATTCCTCTAAACAAAGATGAGCATGACGCGGAGGTAGCACAGGTACGCGAGGAGATAGCTCAAGCCAAGGAGGCCTTAGCAGCTGAGGATACTAGGCTAGCTACAGAGCGGGCGGCTCTCGACGCCCGGGCACAGCGGTTGCAGTCAGAGGCTTATCAGCTCACAATGAGTTTAAACGCGTCCAATGAAGTAATGAGGAGGAGACACCAGAAGGCCCAATCCCGGTTGCCTCTGAATTACGATCCTAGGGTTCTTTTTGCCACACCAGGGGCCGGCCCAAGTAACCCGCCCAATGCCAGTCAGTTTATGACACCCGGAGCGGGAGGAACGGCTCAGCGTCAGGAGATGCCACCTCCTTATATGAGCATGGCACCGCCGCGTTATGTACCAATACCGGAGGGTCACTTTTCCAACCCCATGGAGAATTTAATCGCGGCATCAGCGCGTTTAGCAGCTCTTCTGGTGGACGGTGATGATCCAACAGCAGTGGAAACCCGGAGGATCAGGGAACTTGTTCAGACGGCCCTGGCTCAGTAGGAGACCTATTCTTACAGCCGGGATAGGATTCATTCAACCCCTCCGCCTTGGTTAGCGCCGCCTCGTCAGAACCAGAGCCCGAGTTACAGCAGGCACATGGAGTCCGAAGCTTTATCAAGCAACGCCCAATGCCGTAACCAACATGGGGGCTATAACCTGGTGCAAGACCGAATACGTCAGGAGAACGAGTGGGCGGCTCAATAGGCGGCTCAGCTGACGGCTCATTAGGACATCCCGGAGTACCCAACGACTTCTATTGAGTTGGGAGTAGCCACCAGAACCGGTGGGATTCCTTGTTTGATACCGGCTTTGCGCAACGTGCGCCTGCCTAAGGACTTCAAAGGACCTCAGAAGGTGCCGAATTACACGGCCGACTTACAACCCGGAGCGTGGATTGACAGCTATGAGATGGCCATGGAGCTGTTGGAGGTTAGCGACGCGGCAATGGCTAAATACTTCGCCATGATGTTAGATGGAACGGCCCGGTCCTGGCTAAAAGGGTTACCACCCAATTCCATTGGTTCGTGGGAGGAGTTAAAGGCCCGGTTCATCCAGAACTTCAAAGACACCTGTAAGAAGTCCATGTCAATCGTGGACTTGACAAGTTGTAAGCAGGGGAGGGTGAGTCCACCACCCATTGGGTACGCCGGGTCAAGGAGATAATTCATTCATATGATAAGATGGATGCCGACTCTGCAGTCCTCATGTTGGAGAAAAATTGCAACTTTGAGCCACTGAGGCAGAAATTGGGACGCCTAAAGTGTGACTGCACCGATATGGGAATGTTGATGGCAGCTTTAGTCAAATACGCTGATTCTGATTATACCAAGGACCCTGCGTTTGACGATGAGTAAACAGGGAAGGGTAAAAGGAACGGTAATGGAAAAGGTCAATAGCATAACCCGGGGAATCAAGGCGGCAATAAGCGTAAGGCAGACGGTAGTTCGAAGCTTGTGGCTAACGCTAGTACACAGGGTAACAATCAGAGACGCAAGGGTAAGTGGCCTCGAACCGGCGGGTCAGGTCCATCTCTTGAGCAGCTACTCAATGAGCCCTGTCCGAAACACGGCACTCGGGAGCACCCGCTACTCGCCTGTGGAAAGATTGTGCGATCATGAAGGCGTTTAAAAATTCCAATATCTTCGATGGTGGTCATGGACCTGGTGGCGGTTCAGGGGCCGGCGGCTTTCATGGCCCGGGTGGCGGTTGAAATTCCGGTTTTCAGGGACAACCGGGTGGCAATAATCAACAGCAAGCTGGTCAGGGAGCACAACCGCAGCAGCAGTCGGGTTACCAGAGCCAACCGAAACAGTTAAGCGGTGGGCAATACCATGTGTTCACCACTAGCTTATGCAAACATGACTAGAAGGTTCATAAAAGGGCTGTAAATTCGGTTGAGCCGGCGGTCCCTCATTATTTGAGATGGTCAGAGCAGCCTATCATTTGGAGCAGGGAGGATCACCCGCTACAGGTTGATAATCCGGGTCAGTTAGCCTTGGTTGTAGCACCCCAAGTTGGTGGATATAAATTCACGAAAGTACTCATGGACGGAGGTAGCAGCATCAATATCCTCTATTATGAGACATTCTAGCGTATGGGGTTAACTGAGAAGAATCTGAGGACATCCAACACTGTTTTTCACGGGGTGGTCCCAGGTAAGTCAGCTTACCCAGTTGGTAAGATTGAATTAGAGGTGGCTTTTGGAGATGAGTATGATTCCAGGGCTGAGAAGTTGACGTTTGAGGTGGTCAAGTCAAGAGCCCGTATCACGCTCTATTTGGGCGATCGGCTTATGCTAAGTTCATGGCTCGGCCGTGTTATGTCTACTTACAGCTCAAGATGCCGGGTTACAAGGGCACCATCACCATGCATGGGAGTCGGAAGGTGGCCTTGGAATGCGAAGAAGGCGACGCGGCTTACGCTGAGACGGCCTGTACCCGACGGATATGACCTCCCTCAAGAAACCAACTACAAAGCACGACCCGGTGTTGAAGTTTAAATCGGCCGCTGATAAAAAGCTTGTTGACTTCACCCCGGGGGACACCTCTAAACAGTTCAGTATCAGTGCCAATTTGGATCCTAAATAGGAAAGCGCGCTCATTGAGTTCATCCGTGAGAACTGGGACATCTTTGCATGGAAACCTTCTGACATGTCGGGTGTACCGAGGGAACTCGCTGAGCACACTCTCAATATTGATCCAAAGTATAAGCCGGTCAGGTAGTTTCTCCGACGATTCAACAAAGAGAGACGAGCAGCCACTGGAGAAGAGATGGCCCGGCTCTTAGCGGCCGGGTTTATTGTCGAAGTCTTTCATCCAGAGTGGTTGGCTAACCCGGTGCTGGTACTCAAGAAGAACGGCACTTGGCGGATGTGTGTGGATTACACGGATTTAAACAAGGCTTGCCCGGCTGATCCCTTTGCACTCCCCCGTATTGATCAAATCACTGATGCTACGGCAGGTTATGAACGTTTGAGCTTTCTGGATGCTTACTCTGGCTATCATCAGATCAAGATGGCAGTTAAGGACCAGGAGAAGACAGCTTTCATCACTCCGTTTGGGGCCTTCTGTTATGTATCTATGCCGTTTGGGCTCAAGAGTGCCCAGGCAACTTATCAGCGATGTGTGCAGAACTGTTTGCACGATTAGATTGGGCGCAATGTTCATGCTTATGTGGACGACATCGTGGTGAAATCCAGAGAAAAGGAAACTTTAATATCCGATTTGAGAGAAACCTTTGACAATCTCCGGGTTTACAAGATGATGCTTAACCCAGCCAAGTGTGTATTTGGTGTACCTGCAGGCAAGCTCTTGGGTTTTCTAGTGTCAAATAGAGGCATTGAAGCTAATCCGGAGAAGATCATGGTGATTACCTCTCTGGCTAAGCCGGCGTGTATCAATGATGTTCAATGCCTGGCGGGACGTGTTGTTGCGTTAAGCTGATTCATAAGCCGGTTAGGGGAGAAGGCCTTGCCACTATACCAGATGATGAAGAAGACGGACACTTTTGTCTGGAGTGATGCTGCTAACACTGCCTTTGAGGATTTAAAGAGACAGTTGTCTGAGCCACAGTGGTGGAACGAAAGGAGGCAGGCAAGGAGCATCCGGTTCAACAGCCGGTTTACTACATCAGCGAGGTGCTCATTGAGTCTAAACAAAGGTATCCACATTGGCATAAGCTTGTTTATGGTGTGTTCTTGGCAAATCGGAAACTGAAGCAGTACTTCCAAGGTCACCCTATAACGGTGGTGAGCTCAGCTCCTTTGGGAGATATCATTCAGAATAGATAAGCTACAGGGCGAATCGCCAAGTGGGCCATTGAGCTTGGGCCTTATGGTTTAAAGTATATGCCCCGTACTGCCATCAAATCTCAGGCGTTGGTGGATTTTATCAATGATTGGACAGAGTTGCAGGCACCTAAGGAGAAGCCGGACAATATGTATTGGACTATTCATTTTGATGGGTCCAGGCAGTTAGAAGGATCAGGGGATGGGGTTGTCCTAACTTCCCCTCGAGGTGACAAATTTCGTTATGTGCTCCGTCTCATGTTTCCTTGCACTAACAATGCAGCTGAATACGAGGCCTTGCTCCATGGTCTCCGGATGGCTAAGGAGATGAATTTAAGCCGGGTAAGGTGCTTGGGCGACTCAGATCTTGTGGCTCAGCAGGTCTCAGGCACATGGGATTCTAAGGATCCCCTTATGGCGGCTTATCGTCGTGAAGTTGATGTTGTAGCTGGGTACTTCAAAGGGTATCAGGTGGAGCACATTGACAGAAGGAAGAATGAGGCAGCGGATGCTTTAAGCCGGTTGGGCTCTCAGCGTAAGCCGGTGCCGCCTAACACCTTTCTGGACATCTTACATAATCCTTCTGTCAAGGTACCTACGGAGGAAGAGCTTGCAGTGCCAGACCCGGAGGCACAGTTGGTGGCTGCACTTCACATCATCCCGGATTGGACATTGCCGTATTTGGCTTATATGACCCGGGGAGAGCTGCTTGAGGATGAGACCTTGGCGAGACAAGTTGTCAGACGATCCAAATCCATGACACTTGTTAATGGCGAGTTACATCATCTCAGTGTCACAGGTGCGTTCCAGCGTTGTGTGTCGCCTGCAGAGGGTCAAGAGATACTTCGACAGATCCATGAAGGGGATTGTGGTCATCATGCCGGCTCAAAATCTCTGGTGGCCAAGGCTTTCCGTCATGGTTTTTATTGGCTGACGGCTCATGCTGATGCAGAAGATCTTGTTAGCAAATGTGACGGGTGTCAAAAGTTCTCAAGACGAGCTCATGTGCCGGCTCAGGAATTGAGGATGATTCCAATTACTTGGCCGTTCGCAGTCTCGGGGCTTGACATGGTGGGACCTTTCAAAAGGTCTAAAGATAAAAAACGCACCTCCTGGTGGCAGTGGATAAATTTACAAAGTGGATTGAGGCAGAGCCGGTCAGTCAGTGTGATGCGGCCACAGCGGTGCAGTTCATCAAAAATGTGATCTTTCGTTTTGGTTTTCCACATAGCATCATAACTGATAATGGCACTAATCTCTCCAAGGGTGCCATGGAAGAGTTCTATCAACGGGAACATATCTGGCTTGACGTCTCGGCTGTTGCTCATCCTCAGTCCAATGGTCAAGCAGAGCGAGCTAATCAGGAGATTTTAAGGGGTATCAAACCACGACTCTTGGTCCCCTTACAGCGGACTCCGAGTTGCTGGGTGGAAGAGTTGCCCTCTGTGCTGTGGAGCATCAACACTACGCCTAACAGATCAACGGGTTACACGCCTTTCTTCATGCTTTATGGAGCAGAGGCAGTGCCGCCAAGTGATATCCGGCACGATTCACCCCGTGTGGCGGCTTACGTTGAGGCTGATAATGAGAAGGCTCGACAGGAGGCTCTTGACTTGTTGGATGAGGAGCGAGACTTGGCACTAGCCCGCTCGGTGATTTACCAGCAAGACCTTCGTCGCTATAACAGCCGCCGGGTCAAAAGCAGAACATTTCAGGAAGGCGATTTAGTGCTCCGGCTCATCCAGGATCAGACCGATATGCACAAGCTATCCCCTCCTTGGGAAGGACCCTTTGTGGTCAGCAAGAATCTGCACAATGGGTCATATTACCTCATTGATATTCGAGAGCACAAGGACTCAGGTAAATCGGAGGAGGAGACCCGCCGGCCATGGAATATAGCCCATCTTCGGCCTTATTATACTTAAGCCACCGGCTCTTTAGATGTATATATTTTAGACGATGTAGATATTATATAAAGTAATAAAGCAGGACCTCTGTCCTTTTTTCACCCTCAAAAAAGTGTATATGTCCTTTTTGACAGGTGGTGGAAACAACCAATAGGGACCGGATCAAATCTGAATCCGGTTTTACCTTTGGTCCGGCTTATGATCATATCTGAATCTAGCCATGGTCACTTGGGGGCTTCCTGTTCAAACATAGGTCGTATCCGAACCAAAGAGAACATAGCTGTCGATACCCACTTGATCGGCATATTGCCAAGCCTACTTGGGGGCTTCCTGATCATATTTGAATCACAGCTTAACCCCTTTAGGTCTGACGTGGATCGTATATGAATCAGCGTCATTAAACAAATCCTATGGTCACTTGGGGGCTTCCTGTTCAAACATAGGTCGTATTCGAACCAAAGAGAACATAGCTGTCGATACCCACTTGATTGGCATCGCCACGCCACTGGGGCCTATATGATCGTATCCGAATCTTAGCTTAACCCCTTTGGAACGGTTTACTAATCGTATCTGAATCAGGAGCCTGTAAACAATATTTTGATTATTCTGATACCTTGTGGAAAGCATTTTAAGGTGTTTTTTGTCTTGCCGGTTTAATATTTGTCACCCCAGGTTCTTAAGTACCGGGTGAACATTATATGAGCCGGGAAGATCATTCAAGGATTGCAGAATAAGGCAAGCAAAATTTAACACGCTAAGGAAGTAAAAGCCAGAAATATATAGCCATGGCGGCTTACGAAAAGCAATAAGTGATAAGAGCATGCACGAAGGCATGATGAGCATTCAGAAGTTATTTCTACCCTATTACATGACTCCCCGAGTCTGAATAGGTGATGCATTGTATTTTGGCCAAACACCTGGTGATTCACTCCTTCGGCGGGCTTGAAGGCTCCGGGTTACCCTTCTCCGCTTCTCCGTCGGCTGTTGTTTCCTGGAAAGTTGATGAAGCCCAATCAATGCCGCTCAAAGCTTCAAATTCAGCTTCATCATCTATTAAACCGGCCGGGTCCACTTCAGGGGCAAAAGTATGCTTACGAATTGGAGGGAACGGGCTGATTTGATCATATGGAGCGTTTGGGATTTTCCGGTTGTTACTGTCATAAGCCGACGCATACTTGCTGAGGTCAGTATCGTTTCCAATAAGGGTGGCCACCGGACGTATGGCTTTAACACAGGCGTGGAAGTCATGATCATCAAAGGCATTGCCGTCTTCCTTTAGACAAGGATATCCAAGAGCAAGGTCTGCCGGGTCTAGTTCTGGGAGCCATGCTTTTGCCCGGCTCAATGCGGCTACAACCCCGGCTCTTGAAGATGAATGCCTTAAGTCTTGGATCTGCTAAGGTAGAAAGGCAAGGCTCTTCAAAACATCTTGCAAACGGCGGGGGTGTGGAGTTGATAACGCTACAACGGCCAGGGCACGTTGTGTTCCGGAGTATAGCTGTTCCACTAACGTGTAAACTGCTTTAAGCTTGATCAGCGTGTTCTGCTTCAGATTGACACTCCTGGAGCCTGTATGTGCACAAGCATAACGGTAAGCCGGAAGTAATTATTACAATAGTCATTGTACGGTTGCCATGTTAAAACTGTGTCACAATAACTTACCAAAGATGGCTGAGGCCATTTGGGATATTTGTTGTTTTAAGTTGGACAGCTCGGTTGTTGCTTCTGCAAGAGATGTTTCGGCTGTTTCGGCCCGGGTCACCAGGGAAGCCTTTTCATCAGCCCAAATTTTCTTTTCCGACTCAAAATTCTTCTTTAGTTTCTCATTTTCAGAGACACTAAATTCAAATTTGGAGTTAGCTTTTTGCGTCTCAAGCTCTTGAGTTTCCAGACGACTCTTCAGGGCAGCGAGCTCTGATTCAAATTGACTTATGGTAGCCTGCAATTGACACCGGGTAATGGTAAGGATTCTAGTAAGGTAAACATTCAAGTCCCAAGCACTTTACAAGTAAAGATACTTGGCACTTGGGGGCTAATGTATGCTGAAAGAAATTTTAACTTTATCCTGCCGGGTCAAGCATATTAAGTCTCAAGCACCTTACAAGTAAGGATACTTGACACTTGGGGACTAATGTGTATTGCAAATTTAAAGGCCTTATGTTATACCGGGTTAAATAAATTCTTTTAAGCCGGATAAGTTAACAAGTAAAAGCAGATTTCTAAGTCTACAGCGTATTTGTTCATAAGCAATAGACTTGGGGGCTGGTACAGTATATATAAGGCTCAGATAAAAGTATAAGTTTATACCTCAGATTTATGTTGTATTTGTTTCACCATGTCAACTTCCAGGTCACGGCTATTATGCACTTGATTCAGATAGCCTGAGACTATATCACCAATGCTTAGGTGAGTATAATCCGTAATGTCCTGCTTGGCTTTTCGGCGTTGGGCAAACTCTTCCTTGGCAGTACATTTGGCAAGGACTGTAGGCCGCCCTGGTTCAACAAATTGGGACTTCACAATCTCAACTTCCGGGTCATTTCTCTTCACTGGGCTAGGAGTCTCCGGGTCACTTGTGTGGAGAATGTCTTCGGTAGGTGGATCAGAGGTCGGCACTGGAATATCAGAAGCCGGGTCAGGCGGCGGCTGATGGGTAGCGCTGTCTGGAGCAGACGCATTAATCACCGGTTCAGCCACGACCGGTTCTTCGGACGGCTTATTCTTCTTTGCCCGCTTGCTGGGTTTCACTTGCATACTGTTAACAAAAGCAGAAGGATGAATACGCAAGCACGGGTAAGGTAAAAAGTGCATAAGTTTACATTACCCGGGAGCAGTTTTGAAAGTCGGCATATTTGACTGCATGGATTCACCAGAAGAAGGGGAGGTATCCTGATAAGTGGAGTCAGATGAATTGAGAGGTTGACGAATTAAGCCTGCTAAAGGTAAGACAGAGCGTAAATCGGAGATAACCTCAGTCCGACGTTTCCTGGTTACATCAGGTAAGCCGGAAGAGAGTTCTGCATCCTTGTTGTTCCGGGTCTGCCTCCGGTTCTCAAGCTGTTGTTGCTTCAAAATAAATTGAGGATCTTGATAAGCAAGTGCATGTGAAAATCTTACTTTCCGGGTCACCCTTCGGGTCTTTCGCTTTGGCAAAGGCTCTGAGTCGGAGGAGATTATAGTTACCTCTTCATTAGCTGCTCGACTGTTCCCCGTATCCTCCTGAAAGGATAAAATGTCAGACAGGTGATAACAAGGGACTTAAGAAAATTTAAAGATTACCTCTTCCTCATCCGAAGAGCTATCCTCCAATCTGAGTAAGTCGGAGGCGCTGGGTTTCTTTTTCTTCGAGGTTCCTACCTTGGCGGCTTTCCTTTCAGCTTTCTTGGTCGTTCTGGCTTGTTTGGCAGCTTCATGGTCATATTTGGCTTTCCAAAAGTCATCACCAGCCTGTGGAAAAGATTAAAGAATCATGAGTATCAAGAAAGGTATCATATATCCGTAAACATTTGTTATGATTGATAACTTACCGCAGGGGCCGGGTTATTCTTGCAAAATGGAAGTAAACCGAAGGCGTTGCTCGTCACAGTGCCCTCCTTCAGCAGTGACTGGGTTGTAGCATCCACCATGTCATCTGGTAAGTCATCAGGGCTATGGCGTTGCGGATCAGTCTTTTCTCCAGTATAAGTACACATTAAGCCGGGACGGCGGCTTAATGGAAGTATACGCCAAGTGACCCAGACCCGGACCAGATCGATGCCGTTTAAACCATTTCCCAATAGAGCTTTAATCTTCTTGATGGTGGAGTTAAGAGGCACGCGTTCAAGGGTTGTCAGCTTGTCCGGTAGCGGATGAGTAGATTCAAGGCGCAGGGCGCGAAAGCCGGGCAGAGGCTTTTCATCAGCCGGAGAAGTGTCCTGACAGTAGAACCACGTCTGGTTCCAAGATTTGGGGTGACTCGGTAGCTCAGCATAAGGGAAAAGACAGTCTCTCCGTCGCTGGATTGAGATACCGCCAAGCTCAAGGCTGGGCCCGTTGGCACGTTCATTTTGCCGGTTCATATAAAAAAGTTCCCTGAACAAAAGCAGACTTGGCTCCTCTCCCAGGTACACCTCGCAGAAGACTTGAAAATTGCAAATATTTGACACGGAATTGGGTCCGATGTCTTGAGGTCTAAGGTCAAAGAAGTTCAAAACCTCTCTGAAGAATTTTGAGCCGGGAGGAGCAAATCCACGGCTCATATGATCAGTAAAAATTATTACTTCCCCTGCTTTGGGGTGAGGTTTTTCTTCAGACGGGTCAGGGGCACGGTACGACATGACGTCCTTTTTTGGCAGATGCCCAGACTTTACAAACTCAGCTAGTTTGCTATTGGTCACTGTGGATGGAACCCAATTGCAAGTTACAGGGGCCTTGGTAGCCTTAGGAGCCATCACAGCAATTGGCCTATGGAAAACAAGAAGATCCGGTTCAATTTTAACCCGGGAGGAAAATCTTGATTAAAGTGGCGGCTTAATGAGGGGCCTAATGATATAAGGATGACTGTGCAACAATATTTAAGCCGCTACAAGTATCAAGTGCAATTCAAAAAAATTCCGGGTCATGAGGAGCAGTCAAGGTTCTGTATCATCTATTTAAGCCGGAGACCTCGACAGTTGTATTTCAGGACATTTACCAGAGGAGGTTTTCCGGGTGATGAAGACAAGTTTCACAGAGGACAGTTATTACTCTGGATCAAAATATTGCCCTGGAAAGAAATTTTCCTAGACCTAAAAACAAAGCAGAGAAGCTCATATACTCGAAAAGGGGTTCTACGCAAGGGAAATGAGATCTATTCCTGCGCGAGGTCAATACAGGTAAGCACCGCAGCAGTTCTGTGTAATTTTTACGGTCTAAACAGGGCGTTGGAGGAAAGAACTAGAGAAGGTTTGCGTCGGGCAGTGATGAACACCGACGAACTCGGCAAGAGCCTAATGCAGATCTGAGAAAGGAAATGAGAAGAGCTCACAGATGCGGATGCGCCGCGGAAGTTCGCTGTCGATCTCTGGTCGGAGTCAGGTCGATGCAGCCGCCTGAGTCGGTGACGACGAGGGGGTCGACGGTGGCAGCAGCAGAGCACGGGAGGAGGCAAGAGGAAGAAGACGACTGGGGAAGACCTAGGTCGCGCTATTTATAAAGGAAGACTGACCGGGCGGGTGCAAAAAACAAAGAGATAACATTCATTATCCAGCGGCTCTGGCGCCTCGATTCTCAGGATGGTCAGTAAAGACAAAGATCCGTTGAAGATGTGACGGCATAAAAAATAAAGCTTTAATGAAGATGACGTCATAGAGATTTAACCCGGAGTTAGATGATGACGTCGCGGCGGGTTAAAATCCTTCGCACAAGATAAAAGTCTGCAGGGCGGTTCATAAGGTATTTTAAGATTGACATGAACCGGTTCAAATCAATCTGGGGCCTAATGTTGGGGATATAACTATTTGTGTAAGCCGCCCAGGAGGGGCCGAGTTACGCAAATAGGACTCACCAGAGAGAAGCCCAAGACAAAGTATGAAGATGGCGGTTCATAAAGAGCTTAAGGCCCGCAGGCGACTTAAGGCCCATTGTAGTAACCCGCTGTAATAATATTACTTGTATCATAAGGTAGACTTAACTAGTCACCAAGTCGGACATTGTTTATGAGCCGGCTGGGACTCTGTAAGCCGCAGGGCATCGACCCGTGTATATAAGGGGACGACCCGCTAGCGGCTTAGGGCAAGAAACAACTCATCGAGAGCCAGGCATAGCGTATCTCGCTCCCTGGTCATCAAAACATCAATACCAACCCAACTAGACGTAGGCCTTACCTTCACCGTAAGGGGCCGAACTAGTATAAACCCTCTCGTGTCCTTTGTCCCGTTTAACCCCTTCAAGCTTCCTAGTTGTGATGGCTCCACAACTAAGTCCTTTCACGAGGACATCTGACGTGACAATTCCATGACAATAAGGTCAAACAGCAAATAAGCACACAAAAGGAGGCAAGTGAAAAAGAGCGGAGAAGATGGGGAAAGAGAGGGCGAATAAAACGGCAAGGGTGAAGTGGGGGAGAGGAAAACGAGAGGCAAATAGAAAATAATGTAAATGCGAGGGAGATGGGTTTGTGACGGGTACTTGGTATGTCTTGACTTGAGCGAAGACCTCCGCGGCAACGGCGCCAGAAATCCTTCTTGCTATGTCTTGACCTAGCGTTGGTTTTCCCCAAAGAGGAAAGGGTGATGCAGCAAGTGTAGCGTAAGTATTTCCCTCAGTTTTTGAGAACCAAGGTATCAATCCAGTAGGAGGCTCCTCAAAAGTCCCATGCACCTACACAAACAAACTGAGAACTCGCAACCAACGCAATAAAAGGGTTGTTAATCCCTTCACGGCCACTTGCGAAAGTGAGATCTAATAAAGATAGTATGATAAGATAAATATATTTTTGGTATTTTATGATATAGATGCAAGAAAGTAAGATGCAAATAAAAGTAGATTGAAAGCAATATGATAACAGATAGACCCGGGGGCCATAGGTTTCACTAGAGGCTTCTCTCGAGAGCATAAGTATTACGGTCGGTGAACAAATTACTGTCAAGCAATTGATAGAAAAGCGAATAATTATGATGTTATCTAGGCATGATCATGTATATAGGATATCAAATCCAAAACAAGTAGACCGACTCCTGCCTGCATCTACTACTATTACTCCACACATCGACCGCTATCCAGCATGCATCTAGAGTATTAAGTTCATAAGAACGGAGTAACGCATTAAGCAAGATGATATGATGTAGAGGGATAAACTCATGCAATATGATATAAACCCTATCTTTTTATCCTCAATGGAAACAATACAATACGTGTCTTGCAACCCTTTCTGTCACTGGGTAAGAACACCGCAAGATTGAACCCAAAGCTAAGCACTTCTCCCATGGCAAGAAAGATCAATCTAGTAGGCCAAACCAAACCGATAATTCGAAGAGACTTGCAAAGATAACTCAATCATACATAAAAGAATTCAGAGAAGATTCAATTAATAACCATAGATAAATCTGAACATAAACTCACAATTCGTCGGATCTTGACAAACACACCGCAAAAAGAGATTACATCGAATAGATCTCCACAAGAGAGGTGGAGATCATTGTATTGAGATCCAAAAAGAGAGAAGAAGCCATCTAGCTAATAACTATGGACCCGCAGGTCTGAGGTAAACTACTCACAACTCATAGGAGGGGCAAGGATGTTGATGTAGAGGCCCTCTATGGTCGATTCCCCCTCTGGCAGGGTGCCGGCGAAGACTCCAAGATGGGATCTCGCAGATACAGAAGGTTACGGTGGTGGAAATTGGGTTTTGTGGTGCCCCTGGATGTTTTCGGGGTCCGTAAGTATATATAGGAGGAAGAAGTACGTCGGTGGACGCCCAAGGGGCCCACGAGACAGGGGCGCGCCCTACAGGGGGGGCGCCCTCCTATCTCGTGGGGCCCTCGGAGCTTTCTTGACTTGCACTCCAGGCTCTCCGGATCAGATTTGTTCCAAAAATAACGCTCCCGAAGGTTTCACTCCATTTGGACTCCGTTTGATATTCCTTTTCTTCGAAATACTGAAATAGGCAAAAAACAGCAATATGGGCTAAGCCTCCGGTTAGTAGGTTAGTCCCAAAAATGATATAAATATGTAGAATAAAGCCCATAAGCATCCAAAACAGGTAATATAATAGCATGGAACAATCAAAAATTATAGATACGTTGGAGACGTATCAGATATCACAAGCTTGAGCGTTGTATTGCAGCATCTTCAACTCTTTCACGGTAGCTTCACGGTTTGGTTCTCTCTCATTAAAGAATTCACCTTGCAAGACAATACACACAATAGCCCAAACGGCGGGGTTATGTCCAAGAATATGCATTTTCATCTTATGCTTCCAACAAGCAAAATTAGTACCATCAAAGTAAGGACCTCTACGGTGGTAATTTCCCTTGCTAGACGTCATACTCTCCTAGATTGTGAAATAAAGGCTATGAACACCAAAGCTCTGATACCAAATGTAGGATCGAAAGTATGTCTAGAGGGGGGTGATTAGACTACTTGACCAAATAAAAACTTACTTCCCAATTTTAGTTCTTGGGAGATTTTAACAACTTAGCACAAGTCAAGCAATCTTAACACAATTCAAGCAAGTATGCATAGAGTATATAAGCAGCGGAATGTAAAGCATGCAACTTGGAAGAATGTAAAGGTAAGGGTTTGGAGAGTGCAAACGCAATGGGAGACACGGATGTTTTTGTCGTGGTTCCGATAGGTGGTGCTATCGTACATCCACGTTGATGGAGACTTCAACCCACGAAGGGTAACGGCTGCGCGAGTCCATGGAGGGATCCACCCACAAAGGGTCCACGAAGAAGCAACCTTGTCTATCCCACCATGGCCACCGCCCATGAAGGACTTGCCTCACTAGGGTAGATCTTCATGAAGTAGGCGATCTCCTTGCCCTTACAAACTCCTTGGTTCAACTCCACAATCTTGTTGGAGGCTCCCAAGTGACACCTAACCAATCTAGGAGACACCACTCACCAAAAGGTACTAGATGGTGTGTTGATGATGAACTCCTTGCTCTTGTGCTTCAAATGATAGTCTCCCCAAAACTCAACTCACTCACATAGGATTGGATTTGGTGGAAAGCTGATTTGAGTGGAAAGCAACTTGGGGAAGGCTAGAGATCATGATTTATATGGTAGGAATGGAATATCTTGGTCTCAACACATGAGTAGGTGGCTCTCTCTCAGAAAATGGATAGTGGAAGTGTAGGCACGATCTGATGGCTTCCCTCGCGGATGAGGAGAGGGTGGAGGGGTATATGTAGCCTCCACACAAAATCTAACCGTTACACACATTACACTAAACTCGGTAGGATTGGATCAGAAATCTCAGTCGGGTCGATTCAGTTCATATGTGACCATTAGACAATTTCGGTGGGACCGACATGTCATCTCGGTGGGACCGATATCATTAGGGTTAGGGCATAACGTAATCTCGGTTGGACCGATTACACAAACTCGGTTGGACCGACTTTGGTAATAAGCTAACCAGAGAGTTGGTCAGGCAAACTTGGTGGGACCGATTGGCTCGTCTTGGTGGGACCGAAGCGTTACAAAAAGGAAACAGAGAGTTTGCATTGCAGACTCGGTGGGACCGATCGCTCATTTTGGTTGGACCGAAATGTTACCAAGGGAAACAGAGAGTTTGCAACCCCATCTCGGTGAGACCGAGATCCCTATCGGTGAGACCGAAAAGACTACGGTTTCTGGCAGTGGCTATGTCAAATGAACTCGGTGGCGCCGGATGGATCAAATCGGTGGGGCCGAGTCTGACTTTTGGTTTTTGACATATGTGGATATGAGAAAGTGGTTGAGGGCTTTGGATCATATCACTAAGCATTTTTAGCAAGCAAGCCATTAAGCAACATCTCATCCCCTTTTAATAGTATTGGCTTTCCTATAGACTCAATGTGATCTTGGATCACTAAAATAGAGAATGTAGAGTCTTGGACTTTAGAGCTTGAGCCAATCTTTTATCCTTAGCATTTTGAGGGGTCCTCAATCCTTATCCATGCCATGCCAATCATTGAACTTTCCTGAAATATTTATCTTGAAATGGCATTAGTTCAATGAGCTATATGTTGTAAATCATTACCAAAACCACCCAGGGATAGTTGCACTTTAAATCTCCCCATTTTTGGTAATTGATGACAACATATAGATCAAAGCTTCGACAAATGATAATAACTTTGAAATACATCATCGATTTGAGAGCTATGTAACAAACAAGAGCTTCCCCTAAATTTGTGCATTATTTAAAAAAATTCTTTGGACTGCAAATGCATAATGTGTTAGGATCATGGGTCACTCTTCCATGTCACATACATCTTGGTGGAGCGCTCAAAATGATAAAAATTGAAAACATGCACTCATCACCAAGCAAAGTGAAAGATCATAGATGGATATGAAAGATAATATCATCCAAGCACACATTAAAGGTAGCACATGATCAAACACATGATCATCCAAGTATGTCACAAAAGGCATAGTGTATCAAGCAAACACACAATAAAGTTCAAGCAAAAAAAGCACAAAGAGAGACAAAAAGCAACACTCTCTCTCTCTCTCGAAGACTATGATCTATACATATTTCTCCCCCTTTGCCAACAAGTTACCAAAAAGTGAAAAATATGCATAGTGCTATGCGTCTCTCAGGCTTGGTCTTCATGAGGTGGTGTAGAGATGACTCCAAGGACGAAAGCTTCTGTTGAAGTAGCTGGAACTGATGGAGCTGAAGCTGGAGCTGGTGGCACTAAAGTTGTGGCTGCTGGTGCAGATGTAGTAGCTCTTGTAACTGGAACATGCACTACAATGGACCTCTGACTTCTGGGCACTCTAGTGAAGGCATCTGTAGTAGACTTGCCCTTCTTCTCCTCCACTTCCTCCTGAAGTTTCTCAACCACTGACTGAATTTCAGCTACCTTGACATCAAGATCATAGAATTTATGCTCAATGATCCTCTCCAAGCTCTCCTGGTTTTGAGTCAGCGTGGCCAAGCCCTTCTCAATACTCAAGGTGGATTTCATCATATATCCAAGCTGATCTTGCTTGCTCTTCAAGTACACTTGAGATGCCTCTTAAGCTGTTGGCATCCTTACAGCTTTCTCTACCCTTGCCTTCTCTCTCTTATCATGTGCTTGCACTGAGGAAGGGTCTTTCTCATCCATAACAACAGTGTTGTCCTCAGAATCTGGCCTGAGGGATAGATGCTCTTTTTCCAACAGATATGTCCATGTGCCCATCTTGGAGTTGATAAGCACCTGAATTTGTGGAGCATACCCACAAGACCTCTTCTGAACTGCAGCTGTCCTCTTGATTGTTTCCACAATCAGACTCATCACTTTGAACTTTTGAGGGACATCAAATATATGCAGCAAGTTGATGGAGTGTCCTCTTATCATTCTGTGATCTCCTAATTTTGGCAATAGAGTGTGCCTCAGAATAGTATTGATAGTAGGCAACCCTGACAGCAAGTGTTTCACTGAGCCAAACTTGTGAGTCTCTAGATCTTCATCCGGAATCTCCTTGTACATGCTAGCCATTGAGTTATGATCTTTCTTCTTCTTGGCATAGACATCCAAGTCATCTTCATGAGCTTCTGGGGCATTGATCAATCTAGCCCACTCATCAACTGTAGATTGGTACCTTGTACCCTCTAACATCCATACAATTCTGCCACCTGGATAGAAATGTGAAGTTGAGTAGAATTGCATGATCAGCTCATCATTCCACTTTGTGAGCTTCTGGCCAACAAATTTGTCAACTTCACAGTCCTTGAAGCTGTCAAAGACACCTGGGAAGTGATCTTCATTTTCTCTTATGTAGGTCTAGTCTACCCATCTCATGTCACACGCTATGGGCTTCTTGTCAAGCAAAACAGTTTCATAGAAATCTTGTTGTTCTTTAGTGTGAAACTTGTAGTCCACAGCAGTTCTCCTCCTGATAGCATATGGATCATTCTTTCTCCAAAGTCTTAAACCTGCATCTTTCTGAGTTTCATGTCCTCTGTAACAGGATGTGCATCATTATGGTGTGGAATCTTTGGCTTTAGCTTCCTTAGCACTTGAGCTTCAGCTTCTTCTTCTTCCACTTCAGGCACTGGGGCCTTGTTCTTCTCCTCGGCAGGTATATTCCTTGTACTCCTCTGATACGTCTCCAATGTATCTATAATTTTTTATTGTTCCATGCTATTATATTACCTGTTTTGGATGTTTATGGGCTTTACTTTACACTTTTATATCATTTTTGGGACTAATCTACTAACTGGAGGCCCAGCCCGAATTGTTGTTGTTTTTGCCTATTTCAGTGTTTCAAAGAAAAGGAATATCAAACGGAGTCCAAACGGAATGAAACCTTCGGGAGCGATCTTTTTGGAACAAACATGATCCAGAGGACTTGGAGTGCAAGTCAAGAAACAAGCGAGACGGACACGAGGGTGCCCGGCATGCCCCCTACAGCTGGGCGCGCCCCCCACCCTCATGGGCCCCTCTAGCATCCACTGATGTACTCCTTCCTCCTACATATACCCATGTACCCCGAAACTATCAGACGCGACCACGAAAAACTATTTCCACCACTGTAACCTTATGTATCTGCGAGATCCCATCTTGGAGCCATCGTTGGCACTCCGTCGGAGGGGGAATCCACCATGGAGGGCCTCTACATCAACTCCAAGGCCTCTCCGATGAGTTGTGAGTAGTTTACCACAGACCTTCGGGTCCATAGTTATTAGCTAGATGGCTTCTTCTCTCTATTTGATTCTCAATACAAAGTTCTCCTTCCTCTTCTTGGAGATCTATTCGATGTAACTCCTTTTGTGGTGTGTTTGTCGAGATCCGATGAATTGTGGTTTATGATAAGTTTATCTATGAGAAATATTTGAATCTCCTCTGAATTCTTTTATGTGTGATTAAGTTATCTTTGCAAGTCTCTTTGAATTATCAGTTTGGTTTGGCCTACTAGATTGATCTTTCTTGCAATGGGAGAAGTGCTTAGCTTTGGGTTCAATCTTGTGGTGTCCTTTCCCAGTGACAGCAGGGGCAGCAAGGCACGTATTGTATTGTTGCCATCGAGGATAAAAAGATGGGGTTTATATCATATTGCATGAGTTTATTCCTCTACATCATGTCATCTTTCTTAATGTGTTACTCTGTTCTTCATGAACTTAATACTCTAGATGCATGATGGATAGTGGTCGATGTGTGGAGTAATAGTAGTAGATGCAGGAAGGAGTCGGTCTACTTGTCACGGACGTGATGCCTATATACATGATCATGCCTAGATAATCTCATAATTATTCGCTTTTCTATCAATTGCTCGACAGTAATTTGTTCACCCACCGTAATAATTATGCTATCTTGAGAGAAGCCACTAGTGAAACCTATGGCCCCCGGGTCTATCTATTATCATATAAGCTTTCAATCTACTTTTTTTGCATCTTTACTTTTCCAATCTATATCATAAAATACCAAAAATATATTTATCTTATCATATTATCTCTATCAGATCTCACTTTCGCAAGTGGCCGTGAAGGGATTGACAACCCCTTTATTGTGTTAGTTGCGAGTTCTTGTTTTGTTTGTGTAGGTGTGCGGGACTTGTGAGGAGCCTCCTACTGGATTGATACCTTGGTTCTCAAAAACTGAGGGAAATACTTACGCTACTGTGTTGCATCACCCTTTCCTCTTATGGAAAACCAACGCAGGCTCAAGACGTAGCAAGAAGGATTTCTGGCGCCATTGCCGGGGAGATCTTCACTCAAGTCAAGACATACCAAGTACCCATCACAAACTCATCTCCCTCGCATTACATTATTTGCCATTTGCCTCTCGTTTTCCTCTCCCCCACTTCACCCTTGTCGTTTTATTTGCCCTCTCTTTCCCAATCTCCTCTCTTTTCCGCTTGCCCGCTTTTGTTTGTTGTTATGTCTGAAATTGGGGAGATTATCGTCGATATGGACAATAATGATAACATGGAAAATTCTGATGCTCCTGCTGAAGAACCCCCTATCTTTCATACTAAAAAAATTTGAATTGGTAGTGGTAATATTATTGGAAAAGGGGTTATTCAAGACTTCTTTACTTGTGCCGGTGCTTTACCTTCTATGGGTGGTTCTATTCTTCATAAAACTAGTAGTCTTGCGGATGCTATTGCCATGCTTGTAGTTGAGCTTGAAAGACAATTTATGCATATGCATCCTTGCATACAAAGAATTCTCCTGGAATTTTCTAATATTGAGCATTCTTCTGTTAAGCGCGTCGCTACTATCTTTTGGCACATGAGTTTAGATTTATAATAAAATAGGCCAAAGAAATATTTGCACACTATAGGGTGGACTCCGACCGTCCTCCCATAGAAGCGATCCTCTTTGATCGAGAGGAAATTAGGCGTTTTCAATCTTTGGACTATGTTGCTTTTAACGAAAATCTTATAAAAAAGGTTCCTACCAATGTCCTAGTTGATATAATTTCCGAACTTAATAATGATTTTGCTCTTCAAAACAATGAGCTAGGATACTCTCTTGAGTATAGGCTCACAAAGTTCAGCCAAAAGAATGCTTATAATGATGAATTAGTTGTGCAATATGAAGGGCCAAAGGAGGAACCCGTACCTCCTGAGCTCGATCTTGGGGACTTTTGTCCCATTAAATTCAGCCCTTTTGATTACTTTTTCTTGCCTCAAAGAAAACTTGCTGCTGAACGTATAGAATATGAGATGAGTTTTCGTGATCTATCTTATTATTATGGCACTTCTTAGATCTATCCTCGCTTTTATGCCTAGCTTGGGGCATTAAACAATAGCGCTAGTTGGGAGGCAACCCAATTTTATTTTAGTTTCTTTGTTTTTGCTTCTGTTTAGTAATAAATTTTGCATCTACTTTCTATTTAGATGTGTTTTCTTGTTTTAATTGGTGTTTGTGCCAAGTAGAACCTATAGGATAACCTATGGTAAGAGTTAATTTGATTCTGCTGAAAAACAGAAATTTTGCGCTCACGAGAAAAAATTCAATAAATTACAGAAACGTGCTTTTGTGTTGATTCGTTTTGCTGTAGATCAATAGACTAATGGCCTAGGACGTACTATTTTCGTAGGATTTTTGGAGTTCCAGAAGTATTCGAAAGTTACAGATTTCTACAGACTGTTCTGTTTTTGACAGATTCTGCTTTTAGTGTGTTGTTTGCTTATATTGATGCATCTATGGCTAATATGTAGGGGCATGAACCATAGATAAGTTGGAATACAGTAGGTTTAACACCAATATAAATAAAAAATGAGTTCATTATAGTACCTTATGTGGTGGTTTTTCTTTTCTTGCACTAACGGAGCTTATGAGATTTCCTGTTGAGTTTTGTGTTGTGAAGTTTTCAAGTTTTGGGTAAAGATTTGACGGACTATGGAATAAAGGGTGGCAAAATCCTAAGCTTGGGGATGCCCTTGGCACCCCAAGATATTCAAGGATAACCAAAAGCCTAAGCTTGGGGATGCCCCGGAAGGCATCCCCTCTTTCGTCTTCGTCTATCAGTAACTTTACTTGGAGCTATATTTTTATTCGCCACATGATGTGTGTTTTGCTTGGAGCGTCGTGTATGATATTAGTCTTTGATCTTTAGTTTACCACAATAATCCTTGATGTACACACCTATTGATAGAGAAATACTTGATTTGAAATTTATTAGAATACTCTATGTGCTTCACTTATATCTTTTGAGCTAGATAATTTTTGCTCTAGTGCTTCACTTATATATTTTAGAGCACGGCGTTGGCTTAATTTTGTAGAAATTTTTAATCTCGCATGCTTCACTTATATTATTTTGAGAGTTTCTTAGAACAGCATGGTATTTTCTATGGTTATAAAATTGGTCCTAGAATGATGGGCATCCAAGTTGGGTATAATAAAAACTATCATAGAAGTGAATTGGATGCTATCATCAATTTGATACTTGATAATTGTTTTGAGATATGGAGGTGGTGATATTAGAGTCATGCTAGTTGATGTAATTGTGAGTTTAAAAGAATACTTGTGTTGAAGTTGGCAAGTCCCATAGCATGCACGTATAGTAAAAGTTGTGTAACAAATTTATTGCATGGGGTGCTCTTTTGATTGCCTTCCCTTGTGTGGAGGTCGGGGGCACGCGATGGTTAACTCCTACCAACCTCCCCCCTAGGAGCATGCGCGTAGTGCTTGGTTTTTGATGACTTGTAGATTTTTGCAATAAGTATATGAGTTCTTTATGACTAATGTTGATTCCATGGATTATAGGCACTCTCACCTTCCATCATTACTAGCATCTTCGGTACCGTGCATTGCCCTTTCTCACCTTGAGAGTTGGTGCAAACTTCGCCGGTGCATCCAAACCCCGTGATACGATGCGCTCTATCACACATAAACCTCCTTATATCTTCCTCAAAACAGCCACCATACCTACCTATTATGTCATTTCCATAGCCATTCCGAGATATATTACCATGCAACTTTTCACCGTTCCGTTTTTTATGACACGCATTATCATTGTCATATTGCCTTGCATGATCATGTAGTTAATTTCGTATTTGTGGAAAAGCCACCATGCATAATTTTTCATACATGTCACTCTTGATTCATTGCCCATCCCGGTACACCGCCGGAGGCATTCATATAGAGTCATATCTTGTTCTAGTTTCGAGTTGTAATTCATGAGTTGTAAATAAATAGAAGTGTGATGATCATCATTATTAGAGCATTGTCCCTTATAAAAAAGAAGAAAGGCCAAAAAAAGAAAGGCCAAAGAAAAAAAAGAAAGGCCAAATAAAAAAAGGCCCAAAAAATATAAAAAATATATAAAGGGGACAATGTTACTATCTTTTTTTCCACACTTGTGCTTCAAAGTAGCACCATGCTCTTCATATAGAGAGTCTCATTTGTTGTCTCTTTCATATACTAGTGGGAATTTTTCATTATAGAACTTGGCTTGTATATTCCAACTACGGGCATCCTCAAAATGCCCTAGGTCTTCATGAGCAAGCAAGTTGGATGCACACCCACTTAGTTTCTTTTGTTGAGCTTTCATACATTTATAGCTCTAGTGCATCTGTTGCATGGCAATCCCTACTCCTCATGTTGACATCAATTGATGGGCATCTCCATAGCCCGTTGATTAGCCTCGTCAATATGCGACTTTCTCCCTTTTGGTCTTCTCCACACAACCTCCACCATAATATTCTATTCCACCCATAGTGCTATATCCATGGCTCACGCTCATGTATTGCGTGAAAGTTAAAAAAAGTTTGAGATTGCTAAAGTATGAAACAATTGCTTGGCTGAAACCAGGGTTGTGCTTGATGGGAGTATTTTGTGTGATGAAAATGAAACATAGCCTAACTATTATGATTTTGTAGGGATGAACTTTCTTTAGCCATGTTATTTTGAGAAGACATGATTGCTTTATTAGTATGCTTGAAGTATTACTATTTCTTATGTCAATATGAACTTTTATTTTGAATATTTTGGATCTGAACATTCATGCCACAATAAAAAGAAATACATTGAGAAATATGCTAGGTAGCATTCCACATCAAAAATTATGTTTTTATCATTTACCTACTCGAGGACGAGCAGGAATTAAGCTTGGGGATGCTTGATACGTCTCCAACGTATCTATAATTTTTGATTGTTCCATGCTATTATATTACCTGTTTTGGATGTTTATGGGCTTTACTTTACACTTTTATATCATTTTTGGGACTAACCTACTAACCGGAGGCCCAGCCCGAATTGCTGTTTTTTTGCCTATTTTAGTGTTTCAAAGAAAAGGAATATCAAACGGAGTCCAAACAGAATGAAACCTTCGGGAGCGATCTTTTTGGAACAAACGTGATCCAGAGGACTTGGAGTGCAAGTCAAGAAACAAGCAAGGCGGCCACGAGGGTGCCCGGCGTGCCCCCTACAGGTGGGCGCGCCCCCACCCTCGTGGGCCCCTCGAGCATCCACCAACGTACTCATTCCTCCTATATATACCCATGTACCCCGAAACTATCAGACGTGACCACAAAAAACTATTTCCACCACTGTAACCTTCTGTATCCGCCAGATCCCATCTTGGAGCCGTCGCTGGTGCTCCGCCGAAGGGGGAATCCACCATGGAGGGCCTCTACATCAACTCCAAGGCCTCTCCGATGAGTTGTGAGTAGTTTACCACAGACCTCCGGGTCCATAGTTATTAGCTAGATGGCTTCTTCTCTCTCTTTGATTCTCAATACAAAGTTCTCCTTCCTCTTATTGGAGATCTATTCGATGTAACTCTTTTTGCGGTGTGTTTGTCGAGATCCAATGAATTGTGGGTTTATGATCAAGTTTATCTATGAGAAATATTTGAATCTCCTCTGAATTCTTTTATGTGTGATTAAATTATCTTTGCAAGTCTCTTTGAATTATCAATTTGGTTTGGCCTACTAGATTGATCTTTCTTGCAATGGGAGAAGTGCTTAGCTTTGGGTTCAATCTTGCGGTGTCCTTTCCCAATGACAGTAGGGGCAGCAAGGCATGTATTGTATTGTTGCCATCGAGGATAAAATGATGGGGTTTATATCATATTGCATGAGTTTATTCCTCTACATCATGTCATCTTTCTTAATGCGTTACTCTGTTCTTCATGAACTTAATACTCTAGATGCATGCTGGATAGTGGTCGGTGTGGGGAGTAATAGTAGTAGATGCAGGCAGGAGCCGGTCTACTTGTCACAGACGTGATGCCTATATACATGATCATGCCTCGAAAATCTCATAATTATTCGCTTTTCTATCAATTGCTCGACAGTAATTTGTTCACCCATCGTAATAATTATGCTATCTTGAGAGAAGCCACTAGTGAAACCTATGGCCCTCGGGTCTATCTCTTATCATATAAGCTTTCAATCTACTTTTTTTTGCATCTTTACTTTTCCAATCTATATCATAAAATACCAAAAATATATTTATCTTATCATATTATCTCTATCAGATCTCACTTTCACAAGTGGCCGTGAAGGGATTAACAACCCCTTTATTGTGTTGGTTGCGAGTTCTTGTTTTGTTTGTGTAGGTGTGTGGGATTTGTGAGGAGCCTCCTACTGGATTGATACCTTGGTTCTCAAAAACTGAGGGAAATACTTACGCTACTGTGCTGCATCACCCTTTCCTCTTCAAGGAAAACCAACGCAAGCTCAAGATGTAGCATGCTCTTAGGTGCAGTCTTTGTGGTTGCAGCAGCAGCTTTGGGAGCAAGTTTGGGCTTAGGAGCAGCCCCTGACTTAATAGCATCTCCCATGAGCTTCTGAGCCTTAGGAGCTGGAGCACCATCCTCTTCCTCTTTATCTTCCTCATCAAAGTCTCTCATCATAGAGGGTTTTCCAATGATCCTGGCAGTGGTCTTCTTGACCCTCTCTTTCCTCTTTTTCCCTTCTCTTTGGGTTTAGATCCCAAAGTTTCTTGAGTGGAGGCTCTGGAATTAGACATAGGAACTCTTCTGGCTGGTGCCTTCCTGTTCAACCCTGGCTTGGTTGAAGCAGCAGTGTCAAACTCCTTCTTCACCACCTTCTTCTTGGAAGTGGCCTCATCCTCAGCTGCAATATAGTCCTCATCCTCTGAATCAGAATTTTTATTCTTCCTTGTTCTAGTAGCTGCCTTGGGCAAGTTACTAGGTGTGCTCATGCTGCCTTCATCATAGCTGCTGGAGGGACTAGTGCCCTCACTCAACTGTTCTTGCTGTTAAGACATGTTCTGGCTGTCACTCTGGTTAGACATCTTGCAGGCAAACTGTCAGCAGACCATGTGAATAGGTTGTAGATGAGGTAGAGTAGATGAGCATCACAAAGTACAGAGGTTTTGCAAAATAAATTGAGTCAAAAATAGAGAGTTTGCATTGCAGATTCGATGGGACCGATCGCTCATTTTGGTTGGACCGAATTGTTACGAAGGGAAACAGAGAGTTTGCAACCCCATCTCGATGAGACCGAGATCCCTATCAGTGGGACCGAAAAGACTAGGGTTTCTGGCAGTGGCTATGTCAAATGAACTCGATGGCGCCGAATGGATCGAATCGGTGGGGCCGAGTTTGACTTTTGGTTTTGGACATATGTGGATATGATAAAGTGGTTGAGGGATTTGGAGCATATCATTAGGCATTTTGAGAAAGCAAGCCATTAAGCAACTCCTCATCCCCTTTTAATAGCATTGAATTTCCTATAGACTCAATGTGATCTTGGGTCACTAAAATAGAGAATGTAGAGTATTGGAATTTAGAGATTGAGCCAATCTTTTATCCTTGGCCTTTTGAGGGGTCCTCAATCCTTATCCATGCCATGCCAATCATTGAACTTTCCTGAAATATTTATCTTGATATGGCATTAGTTCAATGAGCTATATGTTGTAAATCATTACCAAAACCACCCAGGGATAGTTGCACTTTCACCTCTACAAATCCCTACTTCCCTCCGTGAAGGGCCTTTCTTTTACTTATGTAATTTTTATTTTGAATTTGAGTCTCCATTTTCTCTTATAAAGCACCAACTAAGGGGCTCACTACGATCGTATTTGAGCATTGGGTGTAGCTAACATTCGAGTGTGTTTCATGAATGGATCAATGATTGAGCATAATGGGCTAGGGATAACTTGCTTTAGTGTTGATATTTTGAAAGACATAGTTGCTTGTTGGTATGCTTGAGTATTAAAGTCTTCGTGTCGAAATTAGACTATTGCTTTGAATCATATAAATGTCCAAATATGCATGCTACAAAGAAAATAAATGTGATGAACATGTTAGGAAGCATTCCACATCAAAAATTCTGTTTTTATCATTTACCTACTCGAGGACGAGCATGAATTAAGCTTGGGGATGCTAATACGTCTCCGACGTATCTATAATTTTTTATTGTTCCATGTTGTTATATTATCATTCTTGGATGTTTTATAATCATTTTATAGTTATTTTATATCATTTTTTGGTACTAACCTATTGACATAGTTCCCAGTGCCAGTTGTTATTTTCTGCATGTTTTTTACATCGCAGGAAATCAATATCAAATGGAGTCCAAATGCAACGAAACTTTTTGAGGATTTTTCGGGCCAGAAGACATCCAATGGGCCAAGGAAGCACCTGGGAGGGTGCCTCGAGAGGGCAGCACCCACCAGGGCGCGCCTGGGGGACCAGACGTGCCCAGGTGGGTTGTTCCCACCTCAGGTGCCCCCTGAACCGCCTCTTTGCTCTATAACTACCCCAATATTCTAGAAACCCTAGGGGAGTCGACAAAAATCAATTCCAGCCGCCGCAGAGTCCAGAACCACCAGATCCAATCTAGACACCATCTAGGAAGGGTTCACCACTTCCATTGGTGCCTCTCCGGTGATGCGTGAGTAGTTCTTTGTAAACCTACGGGTCCGTAGTTAGTAGCTAGATGGCTTCCTCTCTCTCTATTGATTATCAATACAATGGTCTCTTGGAGATCCATATGATGTAAGCCTTTTTGCGGTGTGTTTGTTGGGATCCGATGAACTTTGAGTTTATGACCAGATCTATGTTTTTATCCATGAAAGTTATTTGAGTCTTCTTTGATCTCTTATATGCATGATTGCTTATAGCCTCGTATTTCTTATCCGATATTTGGGTTTTGTTTGGCCAACATGATCTATTTATCTTGCAATGGGAAGAGGTGATTTGTGATGGGTTCGATCTTACGGTGCTTGATCCCAGTGACAGAAGGGGAAACGACACGTATGTATCGTTGTTATTAACGATAACAAGATGGGATCTATTATGGGGTCTATTTCTACATAAATAGATCTTGTCTACATCATGCCATCATTCTTATTGCATTACTCCGTTTTTCCATGAACTTAATACACTAGATGCATGCTGGATAGCGATCGATGTGTGGAGTAATAGTAGTAGATTCAGGCAAGAGTCGGTCTATTAATCTTGGACGTGATGCCTATATAATGATCATTGCCTGGATATCATCATGATTATTTGAAGTTCTATCAATTGCCCAACAGTAATTGTTTTCCCACCATTTGCTATTTTTCTCGAGAGAAGCCACTAGTGAAACCTACGGCCCCCGGGTATCTTTTCATCATATTTGCCTTTGCGATCTATTTTCCTTTGCATTTATTTTCAGATCTATTAAACCAAAAATACAAAAATACCTTGCTGCAATTTATTTGTTTCGCGATCCATTTATCCTATCTACCACTTTTACCTCACGTTATTTGCCTATCTTGAGGCGTCGTACCCGAAAGGGATTGACAACCCCTTTAACACGTCGGGTTGCGAGTATTTGTTATTTGTGTGCAGGTGTTATTTACGTGGTGTGAGGAGATTCTCCTACTGGTTTGATAACCATGGTCTCGTCATTGAGGGAAATACCTACCGTCGCTATACTGCATCATCCCTTCCTCTTTGGGGAAATACCGACGTAGTTCTAGCAGACATCAGTGTCGCAGCCCCAAATTTTAAGAAACGACAACTTAGGTTTCTTGATAAACCACAGTTCATACCATGTCATCTCAACGGATTTATAAGGTTCCCTATTTAACGTGAATGCGGTTGTCTCTAATGCATAACCCCAAAATGATAGTAGTAAATCGGTAAGAGACATCATAGATTGCACCATATCTAATAAAGTACGGTTATGACGTTCGGACACACCATTACGATGTGGTGTTCCAGGTGGCGTGAGTTGTGAAACTATTCCACATTGTTTTAAATGAAGGCCAAACTCGTAACTCAAATATTCGCCTCCGTGATCAGATCATAGAAACTTTATTTTCTTGTTACGATGATTCTCCACTTCGTTCTAAAATTCTTTAAACTTTTCAAATGTTTCAGACTTGTGTTTCATTAAGTAGATACACCCATATCTGCCCAAATCATCTGTAAAGCTTAGAAAATAATGATACCCGCCGCGTGACTCAACACTCATCGGACCGCATATATACATCGGTATGTATTATTTCCAACAAGTCATTGGCTCGCTCCATTGTTCCGGAGAACGGAGTTTTAGTCATCTTTCCCATCAGGCATGGTTCGCAAGTATCAAATGATTCATAATCAAGTGATTCCAAAATCCCATCAGCATGGATTTTCTTCATGCGCTTTACACCAATATGACCTAAATGGTAGTGCCACAAATATGTTGCACTATCATTATTAACTTTGCATCTTTTGGCTTCAATATTATGTATATGTGTATCACTACGATCGAGATTCAATAAACCATTAACATTGGGTGTGTGACCATAGAAGGTTTTATTCATGTAAATAGAATAACAATTATTCTCTGTCTTAAATGAATAACCATATTGCAATAAACACGATCCTATCTTGTTCATGCTCAACGCAAACACCAAATAACATTTATTTAGGTTCAACACTAGTCCCGAAAATATAGGGAGTGTGCGATGATGATCATATCAATCTTGGAACCACTTCCAACACACATCGCCACGTCACCCTCAACTAGTCTCCATTTATTCTGCAACTCCTATTTCGAGTTACTAATCTTAGCAACCGAACAGGTATCAAATACCCAGAAGCTACTACGAGCACTATTAAGGTACACATCAATAACATGTATATCAAATATACCTTTGTTCACTTTTCCATCCTTCTTATCCGCCAAATATTTGGGGTAGTTCCGCTTCAAGTGACCATTTCCTTTGCAGTAGAAGCACTTGGTTTCAGGCTTAGGTCCAGATTTGGGCTTCTTCACGGGAGTGACAACTTGCTTGCCATTCTTCTTGAAGTTCCCTTTCTTTACCTTGCCCTTTTTCTTAAAAGTAGTGGTCTTGTTAACCATCAACACTTGATGCTCTTTCTTGATTTCTACCTTCGCCGATTTTAGCATCGCAAAAAGCTCGGGAATCGTTTTCGTCATCCCTTGCATATTATAGTTCATCATGAAGTTCTAGTAGCTTGGTGATAGTGACTAGAGAACTCTGCCAATCACTATATTATCTAGAAGATTAACTCCCACTTGATTCAAGCGATTGTAGTACCCAGACATTCTGAGCACATGCTCACTCACTGATCTATTCTCCTCCATCTTGTAGGCAAAGTAATTATCAGAGGTCTCATACCTCTCGACATGGGCATGAGTATGAAATACCAATTTCAGCTCTTGGAACGTCTCATATGCTCTGTGGCGTTCAAAACGTTTTTGAAGTCCGGTTCTAAGCCGTAAAGCATGGTGCACTAAACTATCAAGTAGCCATCATATCGAGCTTGCCAAACGTTCATAACCTCTGCATCTGCTCCTGCAATAGGTCTGTCACCTAGCGGTGCATTAAGGACATAATTCTTTTGTGCAGCAAT
Source organism: Triticum aestivum (assembly GCF_018294505.1). NCBI lineage: Eukaryota > Viridiplantae > Streptophyta > Magnoliopsida > Poales > Poaceae > Triticum > Triticum aestivum. Next base: position 654,726,742 of record NC_057807.1, read on the forward strand.
GAGATGATCCTTAGATCACGGATCGAGTCCGCATCATTGCTACTATCATCTTTCAACTTAGTTTTCTCTAGGAACATATCAAAAAGCATAGGGGAGCTACAACGCGAGCTGTTGATCTACAACATAATTTGCAAATACTATCAGGACTATGTTCATGATAAATTAAAGTTCAATTAATCAAATTACTTAAGAACTCCCACTTAAACTGACATCCCTCAAGTCATCTAAGTGTAACGTGATCCAAATGAACTAACCCATGTCCGATCATCACATAAGATGGGGTAGTCATCAATGGTGAACATCTCGATGTTGATCATATCTACTATATGATTCACGTTCGATCTTTCAATCTCCAGTGTTCTGAGGCCATGTCTGTACATGCTAAGCTCGTCAAGTTTAACCCAAGTATTCCGCATGTGTAAATTTGTCTTACACCCGTTGTATGTGAACGTCGAGTCTATCACAACCGATCATCATGTGATGTCTCAACACGACGAACTGTAGCAACGGTGCATACTCAGAGATAACACTATTACCTTGAAATTTAGTGAAGGTATCATCTTATACTTCTACCACCGTTCTAAGCAAAATAAGATGCATAAAGGATAAACATCACATGTAATCAAAAATATGTGACATGATATGTCCATCATCATCTTGTGCTTTTGATATCCATCTCCAAAGCATCGTTATGATCTCCATCGTCACTGGCTCGACACCTTGATCTCCATCATTGTGTCGTGGTCGTCTCGCCAACTATTGCTTCTACGACTATTGCTAACTCATAGCGATCAAGTAAAGCAATTACATGGCGTATGCATTTCATACAATAAATAGACAACCATAAGGCTCATGTCGGTTGCCAATAGATTACAAAACATGATCATCTCATACAATAACGTATATCACATCATGTCTTGACCATATCACATAACAACATTCCCTGCAAAAACAAGTTAGACGTCCCCTACTTTGTTGTTGCAAGTTTTACGTGGCTGCTATGGGCTTCTGGCAAGAACTGTTCTTACATACGGCACAAAAACCACAGCGGTGATTTATTAAGTTTGTTGTTTTAACCTTTAAAAAGGACCGGCCGCAGTCAAATTCGATTCAACTAAAGTAGGAGAAACAGACACCCGCCAGCCATCTTTATGCAAAACTAGTTGCATGTCTGTCGGTGGAACCGGTCTCATGAACGTGGTCATGTAAGGTTGGTCCAGGCTGCTTCATCCAACAATACCGCCGAATCAAAATAAGACATTGGTGGTAAGCAGTATGACAATCACCGCCCGCAAATCTTTGTGTTCTACTCGTGCATATCATCTACGCATAGACCTGGCTCATGACGCCGCTGTTGGGGAACGTAGCATGCAATTTCAAAAAAATCCTACGCTCACGCAAGATCTATCTAGGAGATGTATAGCAACGAGGGGGAGAGTGTGTCTACATACCCTCATAGACTGTAAGTGGAAGCATTTTACAACGCGGTTGATGTAGTCAAACTTTCTTCACGGTCAATCGATCGAGTACCGAACGTACGACACCTCCGAGTTCTGCACACGTTCAGCTCGGTGACGTCCATCACCTTCTTGATCCAGCAAGACGTCGAGGTAGTATAGCATGACGGCATGGTGACAGTGATGGTGAAGTGATCTCTGCAGGGCTTTGCCTAAGCACTACGAAAATATGACCGGGGGAGTAAATTGTGGAGGGGGCGCCGCACACGGCTAGGCAATTGTTTGGCTGTGCTAGGCGCCCCCCCCCCCCCCTCCTCCCACATATATATAGGTGGGGGGAGGAGGGAGCAGCCAGGAGGGCGCCCCAAGTAGGCCGAATCCTACTTGGGGTTCCTCCCCAATTCTCCCCCCCCCCCTTACCATATTTATCACAGGGGGAAGGGAGAATCCTATTCCCTTTCTTTTCTTTCCTCCTTCCCCTTTCCTTCTCCACCTTGGCTGGCCCATATGAGGGGCGCACCAACCCCTTGTGGCTGGTGCGTTTCCCCTCTTGGCCCATAAGGCCCGTATCTTTTGTCGGGGGTCCCTAGAACCCCTTTCGGTGATCCCATATGTACCTGGTACCCTCTGGAACACTTCCGGTGTCCGAATACAATCGTCCTATATATCAATATTTACCTCTCGACCATTTTGAGACTCCTCGTCATGTCTGTGATCTCAGTCGGAACTCCGAACAACATTCCGTCACCAAATCACATAACTCATATAATATTATATCATCATCGAACGCTAAGCATGCAGACCCTACGGGTTCACGAAGTATGTAGACATGACCGAGACACCTCTCCGGTCAATAACCAATAGCGGAACCTGGATGCTCATATTGGCTCCCACATATTCTATGAAGATCTTTATCGGTCGAACTATTATGACAACATACGTTATTCCCTTTGTCCATCGCTATGTTACTTGCTTGAGATTCGATCGTCGGTATCTTCATACCTAGTTCAATGCCATTACCGGCAAGTCTCTTTACTTGTTTCGTAATACGTCACCTCGTGACCAACTCCTTATTCGTTTGCTTGCAAGCTTATGATGTGTATTACCGAGAGGGCCCAGAGATACCTCTCTGATACTCGGAGGGACAAATCCTAATCTCGATCTATGCCAACTCAACAAACACCTTCGGAGATACCTATAGAGCATCTTTATAATCACCCAGTTATGTTGTGACATTTGATAGCACGTAAGGCATTCCTCCGGTATCCGGGAGTTGCATAATCTCATAGTCAAAGGAATATGTATTTGACATGAAGAAAGCGATAGCAATAAAACTGAATGATCATTATGCTAAGCTAACGGATGGGTCTTGTCCATCACATCATTCTCCTAATGATGTGATCCCGTTCATCAAATGACAACACATGTCTATGGTTAGGAAACTTAACCATCTTTGATTAACGAGCTAGTCTAGTAGAGGCTTACTAGGGACACGGTGTTTTGTCTATGTATGCACACATGTATCAAGTTCTGGTTAATACAATTCTAGCATGAAAATAAACATTTATCATGAAATAAGGAAATATAAAATAACAACTTTATTATTGCCTCTAGGGCATATTTCTTTCACTTTCACCTACCAACAACCTTATCACGGTATGGATGTTTCACTATAGGCGTATTAACACGGGAATTCGGCGGAGGAAGAGCCCGTGAGATGGAAAGAGGAGAGGAACATCAACACTGCATGCGTCCACTGGGACGGTTGGATCTTGAGCCCAGCCAGCTAGATTCGTGCAAGATTCGAGGGAGGAAGAGCCGAAGATGCTTGATCTGGAGCCCAACCAGCTGGATCCGCGCAGAAAGTCGAGGGAGGAAGAGCCGGAGATGTTGGATCTGGAGCACAACTAGTCAAATCCGTGCAGGAAGTCAAGGGAGGAGAGCCAGATACTGAAAGAGGAAAGGAACATCACCGCCACCATGTAGCTACTCGCTGTCGAGACGACCAGATCTAGATCTTGCTACTTGTGAGATGCGTTGGGATTTCCCCGAAGAGGAGAGGATGATGCAGTACTGTAGAGATAAGTATTTCCCTTAGTTGTGAAACCAAAGTTATCAATCCAGTAGGAAAACCAAGCAACGACTCGTGAACATCACCTGCACACAAACAACAAATACTTGCAACCCAACGCGAACAAGGGGTTGTCAGTCCCTTGACGGTTACGAGCAAGATTAAATTGTATAGTTTTTAATAGATAGACTCGAACAAAAATACAAATAAAATAAATAAAATAAAAATGCAGCAAGGTATTTTTAGTTTTAATATATGATAAAGGATAGACCCGAGGGCCATAGTTTTCACTAGAGGCTTCTCTCCTGAAAATAGCATACGGTGGGTAAATAAATTACTGTTGGGCAATTGATAGAAAAGCAAATGATTATGATGATATCCAAAGCAATGATCATGTATATAGGCATCACGTCTAAGACAAATAGACCGAAACGATTCTGCATCTACTACTATTACTCCACACATCGACCGTTATCCAGCATGCATCTAGTGTATTAAGTTCATGAAAAAACGGAGTAACGCCTTAAGCAAGATGACATGATGTAGACAATATAAACTCACGTATGAAATAAATCCCATCTTTTTACCCTTAATAGCAACGATGCATGCGTGTCATGTCCCTTTCTGTCACTGGGATTGAGCACCGCAAGATCGAAACGATTACAAAGCACCTCTTCCCATGGCAAGATAAATCAATCTAGTTGGCCAAACCAAAGCAATAAATCAAAAAAGAAATACGAGGCTAATAAATCATGCATAAAAGAGTTCAGAGAAAATTAAAATAATATTCATGGATAGATCTGATCATAAACTCACAATTCATCGGATCCCAACAAACAAACCGCAAAAATTCATTACATCGAATAGATCTCAAAGAACACCGAGGAGAACATTGTATTGAAGATCAAATAGAGAGAAGAAGTCATCTAGCTACTAACTATGGACCCATAGGTCTGTGGTAAACTACTCACGCATCATCAGATGGTAGCAAGGATCATGTAGAGCCCCCTCCGTGATCGAATCCCCCTCTGGCAGAGTGCCAGAAAAGGCCTCTAGATGGGATCTCGTCGTTCTAGAACTTGCGGCGGCGGAAAAAGTATTTTGTGGACTCCTCGGTTGGGTTCATGATTTTAGAGAATTTATAGAGATGGGGTTAGGTCAAATGGAGCCACGTGGGCCCACGGTTCATCATCTAGTCTTCTCCCGAAGCTTCTAGTGTCTCTTTTGTCCAGAAAAAAATCTCTAAAAAGTTTCGTGGCATTTGGACTTTGTTTGGTATTGATATTCTACGAAACCAAAAACAGCAATGGGCACTAGGCACTAAGTTAATAAGTTAGTCCCAAAAAATGATATATAATTGCTTAAAAGTGTAAATAAAGCATCCAAGATTAATAAAATAATAGCATGGAACAATCAAAAATTATACATACGTTGAAGACGTATCAGATCTCAGCCAGCCGGATCCACGTAGGAAGTTGAGGGAGGAAAAGTCAGAGACAAAAAGAGGAAAGAAGCATCACTGCCGCCATGCAGTCACTGGTGTGGTCGGATCTGGAGACCAGCCAAGCAGATCTTTGTAGGAAGTTCAGGGAGGATGAGCCGAAGGCGTACAAAGGAGAGAAACATTACCGTTGCCGCGCAACCGTCGGGACGGCCAGATCTGGAGCCCAGCCAACAGGACCCACGTACGAAGTCAAGGGAGGAAGAGCCTGAAATAGAAAGATGACCTCTGCCACGCTATTGACGACCATCGGGAAAACTGGATCTAGAGCCCAGCCAGCCGAATCCACATAGGAATTCGAGGGAGGAAGAGTCGAAGACGGAAGGCCGAGAGGAACATCACTACCGCCATGCAACCACCGCCCAACCACGCCTGCAGCGCTACTGCACGCCACCCATCCATCGCGCCCTATGCCAAAGCGAGGCGTCCCCGCCAACATGCCACACCCGCATCGCAATAACCAGACGAGGAGGAAGAGGATCCCCGTCACCGTTGACGTCGGTCGAGCTTTGCCCAAGGGCGCACTCTAGTGGCGGCTAGGGAGGGGGGGAGGGGCGGGGACGGCGGCGCGTAGGGTTTCGTCCAACAAGATGACTCTCACAAAATGCCATGGTATTGGTTCCTTTTGTTGAACCAACACACCGGGGTTCAAGTTCTAGACTTGACATTGTTGGTCGCATTTTTCTGGACTTATTTCATACTTTTCGGCGATGTGCGTGCAACGGAAGGAGATGTTCCCATCGACTAATAAAGCGTCTGTGGAGACTTTGTCAATCTCAAGATAATGTGTCGGCTCAGTTTTTCAGAGGTGCTCACAAAGCTAGGATATGTGTATATGCATTTATAGGGATGAGTCTATATACATATGTACGAGTGTCTGCCGGCACTGTGTTAGAAAAAAATTGTGGTGGAGCGGATAGGAAAGAAAGAGGATGTCGCGCGGAGAAAAACAGCATCCTTCTTTTCCTGCGAGGAAGAAAATATCGCCTTCGGTTGTTGACGGAGGCGTGTAGGGTCCGTCCATAGCAACAACCAAATCAAAATCTTGTGGTTGAAGCAGCAGCACCCGATTAGTACGAGTTAAATAGTTGATATGGACGTGTAGGATCCATACCAGAAATTGTGATAGTGAACCTCCTTTTCCAGACCAGAACGAGGAGAATGTACTTGTGCCGCTGGTGAGCTAGCACCGAATCGATCGATCTATCGCTCGCTGTCCATTGGTGCTCGCATTTATTTTTGCATCTATTTCAGAATTTTCGGTGATACGCATTCAATGTGAGCAGACGTTTCCGTCAACGACGAGGTGCCTACGGCTGACTCCGCTAACCAGTGTTTCCAACCCACATGTGTCAACCAGACCCAATCAAAAAGCAATACCGACTTATATCGGGACGTGGGTCCTCTTCCCGTAAAAAACTAGCGTGTTAGGAGAGGACTCCGCCCTTATAAATCATGTTGCGAAGGTTATAGATATACATAGATCCTCGAGCTAGGACATGCAACTCACTATTTAAGTTACTTATAAATAAATATTTTCTTCAAACTTCGCAACATAATAAGTTTTCCCTACGATCATGATTTTCTTCAACCTTCATAGCATAATAAGACCTTGTTTGTTTCAACTTTGATGAGGTTTGAATCACTTGTGAATTTGCTTTAGTGGCAAAGCTAATTCATAGTGATACAAGACCATGTTTGTTTCAGCTTTGATTGGATTTGAATCACCTGCAGACCGAAGTACACTTTAAGGTGCTTCAGCAAGTTGCACTGAAATGACCAGAATCAAGATTTAGCTTCACTGGCAAAACTGATTCGAAATAGCTATTTGTTTTAGATTTCATATTCAGTTTCACTGACAAGGTTGATTTGAAATGATTATTTGTTTTGGATTCAAGATTCAACTTCACTAGCAAAGCTGAAAAGCTCAAACATACGGGGCCTAAGTAGTCAATATGATTTTGATTTTCTTCAACTTTCACAACACAATAAGTTGCCCCTACGATTCTGACTAGTGTCTTTGATATGAAATTATGTAGTGTGTAAGACCTTGTGCTTGTGCACACCTTTTGTCATGGGAATCGCCTTCCGCACTTTGCGATAGAGTAAATATGCTAAACCAAGTCGATGAGCTTTTAAGGGTCCAAAAATTGGTGTAAAGGTTGTTTGTTGGCACATGGACAAAACCAAGATACAAATGGTGCATTTTGTACTACATCTGCTTGCCCTGAGCCCAACCAAACAACAGCTCTATTCTCAGTTGTAGCAAAGTTCACCAAGAAATCACCAACAACATTTTGGCTACGCTTAATATGAGTAATAATACAAGTTTTACAAAGGGAAAGCAAATATTTAATCTCTGCCGCCAAAGAAGCAAGCAGCAATCTGTCAAAAACTTCATCCTTGAGAATGTTCACCGCTGAGACTAAATCCACCTCTAGCAGAATAGGAAGAACTGATCGTTGCAAAAGCACAGAGTTCGGCTTCCATTGCATCTCTACAGGAAAAAATTATATTGCTTGTGTTGTCTCGGAGAATCATTCCAGCTCCAGCCCTTCCATCTGAGGACCAAGAACCATCCATGTTTAATTTGACCCAGCCGGCCCCCTAGAGGAACAACCCACAAATGAAGATGATCAGTCAGTTCTTTGCCTCAGTATTCATCTTTAAATCATCTTGGATAACTAGTGCTTTATTCGCAGCTTCATGATACTTATCCTCCACTTGTGTCTCCTCACCTTGATAAGATATATGCTCTTTCTTCTCTTACCTTTGCATCCTCTTTCTCATTTGATCAGGTTCTTCCAAGTTGCAACCTTCACCACCATCATACATGAATACTAAAAATTCACAAATATATTTCTTCTAGAGCAACGCCAGGAAAACCCTTTTGGAAGAAAAAATATATGTTTCTTCGTATGGAGTCGTATAATCTAACAACTCAACATGACTCAACTCCGATACCTACATGTCCCCATCTCCATGAGAGCAACACCGTTCGTTTCTTCTTAATTACTATCACAGTATCACTATGTGAGTGTATATACATAACGACCACAGAACAATCTCTTTCATAAAACTTACATCAGGCAACATGAGTTCATCCAGCGAACAACATTTATGCGGTCAACTAGTACACAATCTGAATAAATCAGGGTTCTTAATAACCACAGAAAAAACAACACAAGAAAACAGTCTCCTCCTAAGCATACGAAAAAACGGACCAGCCTACCTGTCAAGACTGAAACGGCATCGCTAACAGGAAAAACACGCTAGCAGTTGTTGCAGCAGAGTCGCTCCCCCGCGCTCAGCAGAACTTCCAGTGGTTGTTGCAGTTGACGCACGTCACGAACGTCGTCATCGGCTCGTCCGCACTCCGGGTCTGCAGCTGGTAGTAGGTCGTCTTGCGCTGCCCGCAACGCCCGCACTTGAACTGGTCCGTCGACGCCTTGGGCGCCGACGCGCGCTCGCAGTCAAACAGGGCCTTCTCCTTGATCTGCTGGTTCTCCAGCTTCCGAGCGTCGCTCGCCATCTCGTCCGCGGGCATGTCCACCAGGCTCCCGGGCCTCACCTCGCCCAGCAGCACCCTCCGCCGGAAGTCGGGGTTGTTGTCGGCTTTCAGGTTGAACAGTATCGACCTGTATTTCACCTTGTGGGTCCCGGTGGAACGCCCTATCCTCTCAAACAGCGCCGACTCCACTGTCACAGCAACTCTATATGGGTCGCATGCATTTACCTGGTCCAGGAGATCTCTTATTTCCTCTCTGTCATCATCACTAGTTTCCTTGGAAACCTTGACGAAGGCGTCAACAAGAAGCTCCCTGTATTTATCTCGAGCAGCATCGTTGCATCTGACAAGGGATGTCAGCTTTGGGGGACCATTTGGAACAGAAGATGGTTTCTTTGTTTCAGATGTTCTGCTAACTTCCTTTGAAACCTTCTCTACCTTAACTTGGACTTTGGAATCACTATTCACAGTCTTCTCAATCTTCACACTTGCCGACATAGAATCCTTTTCAGTCTTCACAGTTGCATTCTTTTCAGTCTTCACAGTCGTCGACGTAGAGTTCTTTTCAACCTTCACGTTCGCTGACTTCCTTTCAACCTTCATGGGCTGAGGTTTCTCAGCCTTAGCTGCAGAGTTGTTTGATTTTCCATTTGCTGGTGTGCCGTTTTTCTTTCCTGTCTCTTCAATAACAACCTTCTTCCAGTACCCAAAAAGGTCTGCAGCCACCGCCTGTATGTCTGAGTTAGGGTGCTTCGTCAGGTACCGAAGACGTTTGCCAACCTGACAAAACAAAACACAATCTGTAAGTTGCAAGTTCCCAAAGCCCTATGAAAACAACTGCATGGGGAAAGTAGCTGAATGAAATAAGCAACAACCATTTAGGAGGGAAAGCAGATGTTTAGTAACAACATATTAACTTAACTAACTAAGCTTCAGTAAAAAAGACAAAATTTTACTTAGCAATGCAATTCACAAAAGATGTTTCACAAACCACCAACCAGTGCAACTAATAGATGCAGACCCGCGAAACCAGAATCACTCTGCTCATCAATATTGAGTGTTTGACACTCATGCTCAAAACACGTCTGCACCTTACGGAATTAGATATCCTTTTGCTAGATAGGTTAGCAAACTTAAAGCTTTCTAAATTGAAACCCGGTCACTGAAAGGCAACTCAAAGACATGAAAGAAATTGTCACCAACCCAGCGCAACTAATAGATGCAGACCCTCGAAACCAGAATCACTCTGCTCATGAATATTGAATGCTTGCCACTCATGCTCAAAACACATCTGCACCTTACAGAATTAGATATGCTTTTGCTAGATAGGTTAGCAAACTTGAAGCTTTCTAAACTGAAACCCAGTCACTGAAAGACAACTCAGACATGAAAGAAATTGTCAATGCAGCCACTTTAGGAGGCCTAGACTCCTAGAAACTGTTTCAGAATTATTATTTGTTACGCTCAATGCCCCATGGCACTTATGTCGTGTCCACGAAGGAAACAACTCATATCCCAATTACAGAGGACCTTAGCTAGTTTTATAACTCATATCCCAATGCAACTAATAGATCTAGATGCAGACCCTCGAAACCAAAATCACTTACTGCTCATGAATATTGAGTGTTTACCACTCATGCTCAAAACACATCTGCACCTTACGGAATTAGATATGCTTTTGCTAGATAGGTTAGCAAACTTAAAGCTTTCTAAATTGAAACCCAGTCATTGAAAGACAACTCAGACATGAAAGAAATTTTCACCGCAGCCCCTTTAGGAGGCCTAGTCGCCTAGACTCCTAGAAACTGTTTCAGAATACTCAATGCCCCATGGCACTTATGTCGGTGTACACAAAGGAAACAACTCGTATCCCAATTACAGAGGACCTTACCTGGTTTTATATCATAAAGGCGTTAAAACTAAAAGTAAACTTTAAAGACTACCGAGCTGTTTGGTTTGATGCCAAAAATTGACTTGCCAATATGCAGGCAAGCCAAAAAAACCGAGCTTTATATATTCTGGAGTTGCCATCTGGCAGGCCCTATGACCAAAGTCTGATGTAAGTGGCTGGCTCGAAGACATACTAATTGTCAGGAAGTGTATACCTTAATGGTCGAGAAACCGTACAGCTTCAGATCAGATATACACAAAATGGCAAAACAGGAGCAGAATATGACATACTAATTGTAGGGAAGTGTGCACCTTAAGGGTCGAGAAACCGAAACAGCTTCAGATCAGATATACACAAAATGGCAAAACAGGAGCACAATAATTTTTGGTTCAGTAATAACTCAGGAAGGTGGGTTTTATGGAAAGACATGTCGAATACGACAACTTAAAGATCATGTAAGTTATAAATTGCCCAACTTATATAGAATATTTCTTTCATCTAAACTGCTCACGTTCTGCATGTTTCACTTACCAAATCAAGTTTTTTTACATAAATAAACACGTGAACCAAAGATCGGCAGATTTCTTTAGGGAACTGGCCGAAATAGAGTCCATTCATCAAGGCAAAGTTGTACACACAAAGGACTTGCTAGCAGAAGATAGGGTACAACGCCGAAAACCCATGAAATCCAGAGGAAGAGCCATTGATTAGATGCTGGTGCAAGACCAGCCAACTGCAAATTCATAGTCTTTGTTCCTATTTTGTGAAATTCAAAACATAGATATCATGTTATAGATAAATTAGTTATCACATGTTCTCCAGCCAATCGTAAAATCGTGCTATCACAGGCAGATCAAAACACTCTCAATCAAGTACCAGTCCATGAATTTACAGTGTTTATTATCACTGGAAGACATGATGTATTGCTGAGAACCAAAGAAAGACGATGGTTGGGAGGCCACTTCATGCAGAATCCCAATTAAGATGAAACTAGCAGGTAGCATCAATCTGACCCACAGCAAAGACCAAACCGTCACCGAGACATATTAATCCTCGCCGCAAAAGCATCGAAAACACAAATCCCAGCCTCTTTGTCCTGAATGGAAACTGTGAATCTGCGGTAACCCGCAGCATTCCACAAATCCCAGCCGCCTGCCTACCCACCGTCTCTGTGAGACATCCAGGCACCGAGCGCGCATGCCCTATCACCCACAAACCTACCAATCCGAGGCACAAAAAGAAGAGGAAAAAGGTGTAACCTGCCCCGCTCGCACAAGATCTAATTCCCAATTCGCTTTTTCGCAGCCGCGTCACCCTTTAAAAAGGGGGAAGAACGGCGTGCCTCGCATAAGCACACGGTAATTTCTAGCGAACCAGGCAGGAAAAAAAAGGCCCAAATTGAAGGCAATGAGGCGCATTGCACCCGCATGCAATTCCTCCTCGATTTTACCGGAACCAACGCGACGAGAGGCGACGAATAGCCTGATTTCCGGGCTGGGGACGAGCGGGGGGGAGGGGGCGGCAGACCTGCGTGGAGACGAGGACGTCGGTGTTGACGCGGAACTCGCGGAGGCGGCGCAGGGCGTCGAGGCAGCGCTCGGCCTCGGGGGAGGAGCCGTCGGCCTCCTCGGCGGCGGCGTCGGCGGCCTTCTTGGCGGCCTCGAAGGTCTCCATGAGCTCCCTCTCCATGGCCATCCGGCAGGCGGCGGCGGCGGCGGGGGGGATCGAATCAAAACCCTAGGCGCAAAGCAGGAGGCCTCGCCGCCGCGGTCTACCCTCTCGCGTGTCTGGCTGGCTCGGAGGCGTGGAGGCAACGGGAGGAGGGGAAAAAAAGGGTTGGATTCGGGGGCAGCGCGGGGATTTATACGCCGCCCGCCGCCGTTGATTCGGAGGCGGATGAGATCCTTCTGGAGCCCGGCCGGATCGGACGGTGGATTCCGCGCCACGTGGCGCGCGCCGGGGGGTTCGGTTGCTGTTGCGTAGGATCCGTCCCGTCCTGTCTGTCTGTCTGCAGACGGCGTGTCATTTCCGATTTCTCGCAAGACAGAAGCTCTGCAGCCGTGGCTGGACTTTATTTATGACAGACGCCTCACCCTGCCGTTTCCTGCACAGATTATTACATTGTAAGGTGACCATTAAACCTTCACCAGTTGCTCCAAAAAAAAAAAAACTTCACCGACGTTGCCCTTGAATTTCGAAGGGGGTAATCCTGGCCCCGGGCCCGGCGGCAGTGGATTAGGGTTCGTGTATGCGTTTTGGGGCCAAGGGTTTTGCGTCGACTCTAGAGTGTGGCGGGAGCGGCGATCCGGCGATGTGGTGAAATGGCGTCTAGACGACAGTAGCATCGTCGGGGGGTGAAGGCGGTGGATGGCCTGTGGTGGCGGCGTCGGGGGGTGGCCAGGCAGTGAAGAAGTCGGGGAGAAGGCGCGTCAGCATAATCAAAAGAGGCGGGCCACGCGGGAGTATACACGTGCGCTCGAAAACAAAGCATGTCTAGACGGCACGTATGGTGTTGTTCTTTTTCATTAAATGACGCTTTTTTTGAGACAGTGTTGTTCTTACTTAAGAAAATAGTCATTTGCTTCACCAAAACTCCTATATATTGGTTGTACCCTTTGGTTGCGCCATGCTCGATTCCCCCTTTGATGAGATTTTTCCTTATCTAGGCACCTTTAGTGGTACCGAGAGCTAGCTAACGGTGTGGCGAGTTGTGACACAAAGCTACGGTAGAAGGTATCGAACGAAGCATGGATGACAAGCAAGGTATATGGGACTAACGCCAAAAAGAGGCACGCCGACAAGATCAAAAGAGGCATACCACGCGGAACTATCATGTGTGCCCTAAAACAAAGCACGTCCGAACAACATACACGACAATGTTGTTTTCCCCCATAAATGACGCTTCTATTATACGATGTTCTGTCTTACTTACTTAAGAAAAATAACCATTTTATCATGAATGCTTGTTTAACTAAATTCCCGTGTATTGGGTGTGCCCTCTGCTTGCACCATGCTTACCTCCCCCTTTGATGTTGTGTTTTCTTATCCACGGCCCTTTTGTGGCACCGGGAAATAGCGGTGTGGTGAACCGTGGCTAGTGAAGCTGAGGTAGACAGAATCGAACAAGGCATGGGTGACAAGCGAGGCATATAGGACCACCAAGAAAGAAAGAAAACGAGGGGAGGACCGGCGGCGAAGAAGTTCGGGAGAAGGCACGGGTGACAAACGAGGCATACAGGACCACCAAGAAAGAAAGAAAACTAGGGAAGGACCGGCGGCGAAGAAGTCCGGGAGAAGGCGCGCTGACAAGATCAAAAGAGGAGGACCGCGTGGGGAGTACCCACCATGTGCGTACTAAAGCGAAGTATATCTTAACAACATATACGACAATGTTGTAGTTTTCTGATAAATGGCGCTTTTATTAAGACAATGTTGTTCTTACTTGAAAATGAACCATTTTATGATGAATGCTTGTTTCACCAAACTCCTCTGTTGGCACCATGATTGCCTCCCTATTTGAACCCCAAGTGTAAATGACGCTTTTATTGAGACGGCGTTGTTCTTACTTAAAAAGGAACCATTAATGTTGAATGCTTGTTTCACCAAAACTCCCATGTATTGGTTGTGTCCTTTGATTGCATCATGCTTGCTTCCTCCTTTGGTGAGGTGTTTCCTTATCTAGCCCCCTTCGATGGCACCGAGAGCTAGCTAATTGTGCGGCGAGTCGCGGCCCAAAGCTACGATAGAAGGAATCGAAAGAAGCATGGGTGACAAGCGAGGCATATAGGATCACCCAAAAAAAAGCAAGGGGAGGACCGGCAATGAAGAAGCCGGGGAGAAGGCACGCCGACAAGATCAAAAGAGGCGCGCCGCGCGGGAGTACCCACCCACGTGCGCCCTAGACAAAGCATACACAACAATGTTGTTGTTTCCCAATAAATGGCGCTTTTATCAACACAATGTTGTTCTTACTTAAAAAGAAAAGAACCATTTATCCTGAATGCTTGTTTCACCAAACTTTTGTGTTGGTGGTTGCCCTTTGGTGGCACCATGATTGCTTCCTGATTTATCACAGCAGCCTGGATAAGGGTGTACTGGAATGGTAGCATTCTACAAAGCCTCACATCACAAGGACACTGACTGACACCACATGGTACCTAGTTGCTGCCACAAAAAGAAAAAGGAAAGGAAAGAGGAGCACCATAAAGATTGACACTGTGATTGGCTACCAAAAAAGGATAATGTTCCTCACTCTACTGTTTGCCTCCTCCTGGAAACAGCAAAAGATGGGGGCCTGGAGATCTGATTCTGTGCTTGTGCTCAGCATGATCTGCTTTTGTACCTTCCAAGTCACAACCAGCTTGTGTTCTGGGAACTGTTGGAGGCCACGGCAGGAGGCTCGCCGCCGCCGCCGTCGACGAACTTCGCCAGCGAACGGTACTGCAGCTTCACGCTCTCCGCGTTGTCCAGGGTCTTCACCACGTACCTGCTCAACACCGGTAAGTGTCGCGTTTGGTTTCGAAAGATGATTGGGTGAACGAATTAAAGGTACTACCATCCATTCAAGCACTGAGCCGTCACCACCGCGACGCGCCCCACGAACCGCTCCGGGGTCCTCTTGTTTCCCTGACGGAAGTTTGTTCTGGTCATCATCGCGAAAAGGGAAAGACTGGAGAAGAACAAAAGCGTATATGCTTGGCAGAGTAAAGAGGGATAGAGATACCTACCTTGATTATCACCCGGTCGAAGACAGCGAAAGGATACTGGACACCTTTGCCTCTTGAAACCTCAGCTGGACCCGGGTCATCGTTGCCACATTTGTCCTCATTTTACAGAGAGAACAGATTTAAGAACATCGTGTAACATGTTCAACTGTCCATGTTCGGGCATTCAGTAACATAGACCCGGAAAAAAGTGTATACCTGTTCCAGGCGGTCTCTTTTTCTTTTCAACGTTTTTGCCGACTCTTCCTCTCGTCTAAATGCCTGGACTGCAAGGCCAAGAGCTGAAAACATGGCGGGCAAAAAGGGAACATTAGAGATCTTTGTGAAAACAGGACAGGAAGGAAGCAAAGAAACCCAGTACATATGACGTGCACCGATTTCTATGAGATAGCTGAAAGTAAACCTCAGAAATCGTGGCGAAATAGCCTGCAGTTTTAAGTCCATACCCAGGTTTGGTCGAATGGAGTTCTCGGTGATTGGCTGACCACATTTACCACAAGCTTTCTGCATAGCAGGACGAAAACAATTCTCTGTTACTTTCGCATGCACTTGAAGCTTCACAAAAATCCCTCTTTTAGTAGTGTTGCTGGCCACCTTCCAGGATTGTCTCAAATTAATGTTCTACCTAGAAAATCAAAGCTTGCCTAATGTGGTTACTCATGCTGACACAGCGAATGGATAACTATGAAATACCTCTAGTTTCAGTTTGGACAACACAATCCATGAATGGGGAAAAATGCAGTTGGAGAACTTTACTTATGATAACTAAGAAATACCTCTAGTTTTATTCTATCTAGTGCACATCTGTATGTCTTTTCACCGAAAAATAGTTGGGGAATGGGGAGGCTCCGACAGTAGAGTGCACTCCAATTATTCTAGAACAGTAAGACATGTGTAACGCTTTACCTTGAAAGCAAAGTTTGCCTGATGTGGTTACCCAAGCTGAGAGCAAATGGATAACCACGAAATACTTCTAGTTTCAGTTTGGACAACACAATACATAAACGGAAAAGATGCAGTTGGAGACTTTCATTCTATTGAATGCACATCCGCATATGTTTTCACCAAAAAATTGTTGGTGGATGAGGAGGCCCTGACAGTAGAGTGCAGTCCTATTATTTCAAGAACAGTAAGAAATGTGTAAAAGGAAAACACTGTGCTTCAAAAGCACATCAAGTTACTATGATTAGTATTTCAAAAAGAAGGAGCTATGATTAAAGGCAATCCTAACACAAAAATGAAGAGATGTAGCAACAAGCAGGAGGATACAGGATATCTAACTGCAAACTACACTGTAACAAAATAAGGAAAAAGTTTGAACAACTATTACTGTATTACACGGTAAGGGCTATTGGACAAACCATTCTGTAGATATGCTGCATCCCACTACTTCCATAAGAATGGCCACATGAAAGAATCATTGCGTCGTCCATGAGAATACCTCTACAAATTCAGACACAGGAATATAAATGGATGAGATACTGGATTTTCCCCCCAGATATCATGTTCATTATTGCCGCTACCGGACATGATATTTGGGTACGACGAATTCAGTGACATTTTGCATTTACATGAATTAGTGGGGAAGTGCCAAAAGCCTACAAAGCGGGTAAAGCCGTAAAGGAATGCTTGAAAGCATATACACTATCAATATTGGAAGCTTATATACAGTCAACAAAGGAGGTGAAATAGCTAAGTAAATACTTACCAAAACAAGAGTGCGGCTAATCTGCACCCGGGCTCATCTGCACCCACGCTTAGAAAACAATTCAAAAAAAATACTAGAAAAATTCAAAAAATTCCAAATTTTTTTGTGGTGGTAGATAATTTGACGCGTGAGGTGCGCCCCAAAAATCAGCTCATTTGAGCATCTGAGTAGCTCTCGGCAAAAAAGACAAAATCAGGGTCTGTAAAAATGTTTACTGTTCACGCACTGTTTTGACCCGATTTGTCTTTTTTGCCGAGAGCTGCTCAGATGTCCAAATGAGTTGAATTTTGGGGCGCACCTCACGCGTCAAATTATCTACCACCACAAAAAAAATTGGAATTTTTTGAATTTTTCTAGTATTTTTTTTGAATTTTTTGCTGAGAGAGAGCAGATGAGCCCGGTACCGTTTTGAGTTTTCCCCAAAACAAAAACTAAATTCTCAAGCGAATAACAGGCATTTGCATAAGCTACTCACGTCAACGGGTCCGAAAGGTGCGCTCTGAGCAGGTCCCAGTAGCTAGATGCAGGGCCTCCCTCTCTTCTCCCAATAACCCCATATCCATCCTCCACCCTCATCTCCCTGGGAACAGAACCAGGTTCTTCGTCCCCTCTAGACGAAGCGCGGTCATGCTGCTCGGTTCCACAGCTGTACAGCTGCCATTGCTGCCCTTCCTGGATTTGACTCCCTCCATTCTCCCCATTCACCACAGGCCGCCCGATTCTTGCTGCGTGAACCAGCAAGCAACAGCGTCAGTGATCACCTTCATTCAGATAAATCAGATGATACAGATGAAAAAAATTCCTAAATGGAGATATTTTGCTGCTCGGAGGGAGATCATATTCATATGAACCCAACTTAGCTTCAGATTTTCTCACAAATTCAGCTCACCTCGTACTACCAGAAGCTGCATAAGTACTGCTAGTAATTTACAGGAGCAAACCCTTGGGTTGGGTTGACTCACCTGGAGAGGCGGCGCGTCGCTGCTGCGAGCTGCGGGCCGCCAGCTCGGCGTCCTGATCCTCCCCATCCTCCTCCTCCTCGTCATCGTCGTCGTCATCTTCGTCGAACGAGGCGCCGCCGTCGGAGTCGCCGCCGGGAGGATGTTGATGCCGGAGGAACGGGCCCGCGCCGCCGGGGAAGGGCGAGAGCGGCCCCCTCGATGAGGAGGAGAGCGCGCGGTTGGCAGACCCCGGGCCCGGAGGAGACGCCATGGCGGCCGCGGAGCGCTCCCGCGGCGGGGCGGGGGGGTGGGGGTGGGGAGAAGGTTTGCTGACCGGGGCTGCAGTGCGCTGGTGCTGGTAGAGTGGTAGCATCACCTGTGCTAGTTTTCAAATGCTGAAATAATTTCACACAGAATTTGTGAAAGACACTAGTAATTTGAAATAACTTGATGAAGGACATCTTAGTATTGTAGTATAAGGTTCTAAAATGCTTCAAAAAATTGAGAGCTTTTAACTAAATTATCGTTTACATTTGTCTGTCAAATTTTCATTTAGTATTACATCAGGATTCAGGAGATCTTTTATACTCCCTCCGTCCCGAAATACTTGTTGGAGAGATGGATAAAATTGGGTGTATCTATAACTAAAATACGTCTAGATACATCCATTCCTCCGACAAGTATTTCCGGACGGAGGGAGTATTTGTTAGTCCACTGGGATTGACAATTCATGGCCATTTATTCATTTATCCAACAAATATCAACTACTGCAAAATTTACATAGTGTGAGTAACTTTCTGTTCAGGGAAGAAATTGTGAGTAACTTGGTCACCCTAGAAATTGGTAGATTTTTTTGTCAACTTCGAAAATCCCAACAATGTAATCATTAAAATGTTAGCTCAAGAGTCAGTGATCAGCAACCATCTCTAAGATCCATTGATCATCCCCATCAAGTCTGTCAGGATCACAGGATTGGCAAAGGGCTAAAAATTGCAGTGAAAACAAGAGGGGATTGGATTGAGCTCAATGGCAGCATACAAAAGTTTATGGCAGAGCAGCCGCCAGCTATACATCACATAGCTTGCACAAGTATGCATTGCACCCTTTTTTCTTCCGTATCATCAAAACACAAAACAAGCAAAAGCTAACCCTAGGCTAGACAAGATCCCTCCTCTTGTATCATCATCACCGTCCCCCACCACTGTATCATCATTAACCTAGGCTAACACCTTTACAGCACCAAGGAAAAACGTCTCAGGGGCATGGCCCGCGGACGCGGATCATGCCTTCCCATTGCTGCCCCCCTTCTTCGAGGCGAACAGATGGCGGACGACCGAGAGCTTGCTTGTCGCACGGGAAACGATGGAGGAGACCGAGGAGCTCTTGCTGCTCAGCGACGACGTTGTGTCTTCCGACTCCGTCGCGTCCTCGTCTGCCTCCGAAGGGGGCGGCGGAGGGATCGTCGTGAGGAAGGCATCCAGCATGCGGATGATCTGGCTGAAGCTGGGCCGCATAGCAGGGTCCTCGACCCAGCATGACTGCACGATGGACGCGAGCTCCTGGGGGGTGTCCTCAGGAAAAGCTGGGCGTACTTGCTGCCATGGTAAACAAGAGAAAATATGGGTAAGATTAGTGGATTCCAATAGAAACCAATGTCAAAAACAGTCGTCAGAAAAGAAGTTTATGCTCAAACATTCTTTGAAAATAGACTATGACCAGCTCATTTGTTGGTGCTAACATATGTTTCTTAAAAAATAAGTAACAGTGTAAAAAATACAGAATTAATGTGTGGCCTTCTTCGCACAAATGCGTGGCCATTTTGTCTCGCAATTTTGCTATCATTCATTCTTCAGGTAGCCAAGCAATTTTTTGAGCTAAGACTTCAAAACATAGACAGTATTGTTACTTTAGCAGTAAACAGTTTTGTCCAGTAAAGAGACATTACCAATGGCCTGCCAGTACGGACAAGATTTGCAAGGTGAAACAGGAGAGTTGTAACTCATTTAGAGTCGCAGGATTTTATAATTGCTAGACAACATTCTAGAAAGTGGTATCATTCCGTCACAAAATGATAGTCTCATAATCATATACTTACTTTAAAAGCAGCAGCATATGCAGCTTGTAGATTCGACATGCCTTCGAATGGCATTTTATTGGTCAGCAACTCCCACAGGACGATGCCAAAGCTGTACACATCCACTTTATTTGTGTAGTGCTTTTTTTCACCACGTTGAAGTGTGACAGTGCTGTATAACTACAAAAGCATAAGACAACGAGTCAGGTTTTGGAATCACAGAGATCAGTGCTAGAGCATCTGATTTCTCTTTGTATAGACGATCCCGAAATCAGTAACTCTAGAAACTGCAGCCAGGAAATTATCAAGTGGGCATACAATAGAAGTATAATTTCAAGCATCAACTCTAGATTTTATTCTGGCTTCAGCTCATAATTTATTAATGTTGACTAGCTAGTGCAGAAAAGAGTGATTTACAACCTCTGGGGCCATCCATCGGTATGTCCCAGTTTCAGCCGTCATCATTTCAGTCACAGTTTCCTCTCGTGCGAGTCCAAAATCAGTAAGCTTCAGCTTCTTACGGTTTGCAGTAAGCAACAAATTATCTGCACAATCAAAAAACATTTATTAGGACACTGTAAAAGCATAAAGAGTGTAACAGAACAGCTTTGACAGAAAGGAACAAAACAACTACTGGAAGAACCTAGAAGTTAAAGCAAGTAAAACAGAAGGGTAAGACTGAGAGGGCGAAAGAAACATATTGTGGCAGAAACATGAACGGGAATAAAGTGGATACCATGGATATGGAGACAGGAAAATTCAAGAATCAGATGCAGAAACATCTTACTGAAAATTTTAAATGATTAACCGGCCAAGATGCTTCTCTTTCAATGCACATGCTCTTGCCTTTGACACAGAAATATATGCCTGATACAATTTCTTAGCTTTGAACTTTAAAGCGTATATTGTGTACCCATGTTTTGACATCTTCCAAAAAAACTTGGTAAATATACCACCCGGTAGCGGTATTGTTTACACCAACAGAAATGCAACTTACTATGCACGTAAAGGAAAAAACTGGAGATGCAACAGGAGAAGTCAAACAGTCCAAGCACACATACCAGGTTTCAGGTCTCTGTGTATTATTCCATTGGCATGTAAACATTCCATTGCACGAGCTATGTTGAGTGCATAGCCTAATGCAGTATGGATATCTAGTTGGCTGGGCCGGATGCTGTTCAAGTAATTTTTCAGCGACATCCCTGGTAGCAGCTCACTTACAATCACCATCAATGGTTCCTTGCAGGCTCCAATGAACTGTAGAAGTGCGGAATTTTTTTGTGAGAAGGAGGACACAAGAAAATTAATGATTTAGGAGTAGTTAGCAATGGCTATGCTAAGATCAGATTAGGCACAGTAATGTGCCATTCAGGCAAGGATGTACCTTGACAAGATTATCATGTTTCACTTTACACATCATATTGACTTCTCGGATGAAACGATCTTCAAGTGTTACTTTTTCTTCGGGGGTACTGCCACTGTTGAGAACTTTTATGGCTACAATCTGATCACCATACCTATTGGAAAACATACATACAAACTAGTTAATTACTGATGCAAGTCAGCAAGAGTAAGAGTATCCACATGGACAAAACAAAACCACAATATAGAATATAATTAAACAGCATAGGTTTCTTCTTGGGGGGACAAGAATGTCAGGCTGACAGCTCAACTTGTGAGAACATCAACAATTAGCAGCAGAAGAAAATGGTTTTATTTGTTAATATACACCCGTGTTGTACATTGAAACACAAACAAATTTGAGAACCAACTCTGTGCAAGTATTAGAACAAGACGCAAACTTACACAAAATTCAGAATCCTTGACCACAGCAGGAATAGCAGACTGGCATAGCTAAATTAAGCACAAAATAAATCAGGTCATTGGGGGTTATACTGCCGTCGATTAAATGATAACCCTAAAGCGGCTCTCAAGCATATTATGCAATTTTGCCGATTGTTGTGTCTGTACGTACACCTTGTACATTCAGGCACAGTTGGAGGTGAACAAATTAAAATCATACCAACTCTTACCCCCTACTTCGTTGATACATAACTCCTGGACTTTTTGCAATAACACCCATTAGTTTGGATTGGACAGCTGCTAGTAGTACTAAAGCTGAGGAACATAAATTCAAATCTGGCTGGGGCAGTTGATGCAAGTACTGCCGACCTTCGGCTGAAACACGTAGTATGAAACACTATGCACGGGTTATGGTCATAAAGGTTCATCCACTTACTTGCCCGTGTAGACCTTGCCGTGGGCGCCCTCCCCAATCTTGGATCCGACGAACAGCATCTTGGGATCGACCAGCAGCTTCCTGTCAATCCAGGACCCCGGCGGCGAGGTGGCGTCCGAGCACCGCGCGGGCTCCACCGAGTCGTCGGCCGCGACCTTGCTCGGCCGCGACCGCCCGAACCCCTCGCCGCCGCCGCCGTCCCTGCACCCGTCGCTGCCGCAGCTCATGGTGTCCGGCCGCACGCGATGCGACGCCGCCGCCGCGGAGGGGACGACCGTGTCGGGGTCGGCGAACTTGCAGCCGCAGGTCAGCCGATGCATTAACACGAGCACCCCGCGCGCGCGCCCAGACGACCGGGCCCGGCAGCTCGCGCGGCCGCGCTCATGGAAAAATCGGCCAGGCCTTCAGCCGGCAACACCCGAACCCGGCGGGCAGGACCCAAGCACCAATCGCCTCGGAAGGCCCCCGCTCGCGCCCCGAGAAATCAGGGGGAAACCTCGGATAACCAGGGGAAATCAATGGCCGATTCGTGCCCAAGAACCGAGCGGAAAAGCGGCGATTTTGAGCTGAAAAGGGGGGGAGGAATCCGCGGGGCTGCGGCGTGGACGGGCGCGCCGCGTGGAGCAGGCTACGGGTGCGGAGAGGAGGCGGAAACCCTAGCCCTAGACGGACGCGGTCGGGGCGGAGGGGGTCGCTTCGGCGTGCGGCTGGGGGGTCGCCGTCGCGGCGGTGGTGCGGGGGGGAAGGAAGGGAGGAAGGGGAGGGGAAGGTATCGTCGGGGTGAGCAGAGCCGCAGTGGGCAGAAACTTTATAGGCGCGGGGTATAAAGCTGGGGAGGAGGAAGTTGGTGGGCGAAATGCCATGCGTCCCCCCGTGTGCGTACCACGGGATGCGCCCGCCCCCATGGCCCGCCCAAAATATCTCTTCCCTCCCTCACTCACAAGGCCTCCACTCCACCATGGTCCTCCTCCAGCCCCCACCATTGATCAAAAGATCTTCTTTTCCATGGGACTTGAGATCCAAATCTCCTGGTTATTTAGTAGTAGCTTTGTTGTGTGATGTATCTGTTGGGTAATGGCGATGCATTCTGTGCGTAGATTGGATGAGATTTGTCGTCTGAGGAATGTGATATGTTCGTCGAGTAACGGCAGTGTGTGTTTGCATGTTTTGCTTGTGTGGTATGTATCTGTCGAGTAACGGTGATGCATTTGTGTGTGGATCGGCCAAATATTTGCTTACGCGACATGTATCTGCCGAGTAACGGTGATGCATTTACACATAGATCGGTCGAAATTCGTTGTTTTGACGTGTGTGATATGTTCGTGGGGTAGGGGTGATTTGTTTTATATGTCTGCTTATGTGATACGTGTTAGTTTAGTAACAAAAATGTATTCATATGTGGATCAATCCGAATCAACCACCTGACGTGTGTGATCTATTCTCCGGATGCTGGTGTATTTTATAGGTTTGCTTCTGTGATGTATTTTGTCGAGTCTCGGCGATGCATTTACGTCTGGATTGATCCAAATTCACCACTTAACTTGTTGACATATTCGTCGATTAATGGTGAATCTTGCTTTTGTGGGATCTGTGTTTGCCCAATAACAGCAATGCATTTATATGTAGATTGATCAAAATTCCCCACTTGATGTATGTGCTATATTTTTTTTTCGAGTAATGGCGGTGTGTGTATATCTTTGCTTATGTGATACATATCCGTCGAGTAATGGCAATGTATTTTATATATAGATCGATAAGAAATCGCCACTGCCTGAGGATATTAGTACATGTGTCCCTAATCGGTGCTAACGTTACGTGGGATACTGACGTGGATCGGTGGCTTGTGGCGTGTGGGCATGACGAGACAATTGTTATGGATATAGAAAGCGGTGTGGTTTTTTCTACAATGGTGATGACATCAGGTATGTCGGGTCGTGTCAAGGGCCTGATAGTCGGCTATCACGGGTGTACTAGGGGGTCTCCCCTCTTTCGGCGCAGCACGACGTACGTGTAACGGTTGTGGCGTGGTTGATCGGGTGGAGACGATGATCTGTGGTGGGGTGGCCTGTCTGCGTTTGACATGTTCGAAGGAGGCCTTGTATATTTCTGTACTCTATGCAAAGCTCGCCATAGAAAATCATATGTGTGGGAGGCCTTGTATGACCGTCTGTTTTAGGCCCTCTTTGGATTGCATGAATTTGTAGGATTCCGATCCTTTGAAAAAGAAAAATCTAAGGAACGACATGACGCAAATTCATATGGAACGGATTCGTTTGCATCATTTTACGTAGGATTTTGAACATCCACTCCAACCTCCTTTTTTATAGATTCAATGGCCTCGTAGGGTTGAGGCACTTCTTTCGTGTTCCATCCAAGCCACTGTTCCTATGTCTTTCATGTGTCTTGTAATAATCTGTTATGTAGTGTGTTTTGTATTCTTGTGTTTCACAAACCTGGGAGGGATCAAAGAGGCCTTTAGAGATGAGTGTGTTTATTTGTGAGCATTTTGTGATTCTAGTGTTTTCAAAAAATGATGCCTCAATGGGTTTCATCCGGTGGCCGTCTCCGGTGGCGGTGAAGTGAAGGTGAAATGTACCCGGAAAAAAAAAAGTGAAGGTGAAGTGTTGAGCAGGAGGTGGCGGGGGACACTTGGACGGTGGACGATTAGCCAAATCCTCTCAAAGTTTTATTTTATTTCCGTGTGTGTGATTATCTACGGGCAGGGGCGAGTGGGCGCATTTGACTGGACTGGATTGGGTGGTGGAGGGGGAAGGCCCGGGAGTGGGCCCAAGACGACGTGGGGGCCGCGACTCGATCCATTCCGTTTCGTTTCAGCCTCGTGCTCCCCTGTGCGCCGGGCCCCGCGTCCCCTCTGTCCTCTCCCGTGGCAGTTGGCGGGGAGGCCGCCGCATTGGCACGCACGACCTCATTCCGGCGCCCGCGTACCGTTCCGCTCCCTCCCCTCGGGCCGGTGGTGTGCTTCCTTCTCCTTCTCCATCGCCGTCACCGGCCACCACGGTCTGTACTCCGCGCTGAGGTCCCAGAGTGAAATTCGCCGCCGTACCGACCGACCGATGCGGCGCAGATTCGACTCTATCTTCTTCGCGGCCGACGCGGACGGGGAACACGTGCCGGCGTGCGGGAGGCATTGTAAAAGATGTACGCGAGCGAGCAGGCGGCTGATGGCGTCGGTCGTCGCGCGCCGAGGTCGCCGCGAGAAGAAGAAAAAGGGGGCGTGCCTCGCACGGCCAGCAGGGGGCGTCAGTTTTCGCGCCGGAGGGAGACGTGAGATGTTGACCTCTCCTCCCGGCCCTTCTCTTCTCGTGTAAGGTCACGTCGCCGGCCGGTGGTTAACTAGCCATAGCCAACCACCCCGCTCGCTTCTGTCAAGGCTCTACGGTGTACTAGCAGCGTGGGGACTCAAGGAATTTGTTTTTCTAGAAACATCGAGTAGAATATTAGCATGGAGCCTTGTGTTGACAAAGTCAACACGCGCCTCATTGTCATCCCTCCCCACGGCCACTTGACTTGAGGAGTGGAAAATGTAAACGTGCCAAAGGTTTGCGACGGATGGGGGCCTGCCAATTCTTGGTCCTAGGCCGGATTCTTATATAGGAGTATAAATATATGCTTGCATGGATTTATCATTGTATGGGTATTTCTTTTTTCATTTAATAATCAAATAGAGCAGAATCCCCCTTTCGCCTGAGAACCATCATGCCCACAATTCTATTTAATCATGTCATTACATTACCTATCTTGGCCTTTTCTTTTCGAGGTGCTGCATGCTAAGGGTTTCTCGGACATATGGATATCTTGGATTGCTACTTTGCTCACCTCGACCAGCTCTAGAGTGGTGGTCAATGGATCTGCAGGTGTTAAGTTTATGCATGCTAAAGGTTTAAGACAAGGGGACTCGATCTCCCCCTTACTCTTCGTTATCGCCATGGGCGTCCTTACAAAGATAGTCATCAAAGCACATGACTATGGAGTTCTAAGTAACATGAGATATTGCACTCCGCTGCAGCGGCCATCCTTATATGCGGATGATGTAGTTCTATTCATCAAACCTGGCCTTGCAGATCTGCATTTTGTGAAAGAGGCCCTCGACATCTTTGGGGCTGCTTCTGGATTAAAAGTGAACTATGCCAAATCTTCTGCCATCATGATCCGTTCGGAGGCTAAAGATGAGGAGCTCGTCAAAAGTGCTTTGCCTTGGAAGATTGGAGCATTCCGCTGCAAGTATCTCGGATTACAGCCGAGTATCAAGCAACTTAGAAGGTCCGAATGGCAGTCAGTTGTCGATATGGTGTTGCACATCCTTCCTGGCTGGCAAAGAGGCCTAGTTACCAGGCCCGGTCGTCTCATCCTCGTCAACCAAGTAATGAGAGCACGCGCTACTCATCATCTGATGATTGCGGAGGCCCCCAAATGGGCTTGGAGCGTGTCGACCAAGGTTGCCGTGCATTTTTTTGGGCTGGCTCCGAGGAGGTTCATGGTGGAAAGTGCGTTGTTTCCTGGAGAAGGGTTTGTCGCCCGAAGCAGCTCGGTGGACTGCGTGTGATTGATCTTTACAAACACGGGATTGCCCTAAGATTGAGATGGGAGTGGTTGAGGCGTACGGACAGGACGAGGCCTTGGCAGGGCCTCAACTTGGTTATGGATAAAAAGGTGACTGCTGCATTCAAGAGCCTGGTCAAATGGCAGATTGGTGGAGGAGCGCAAATCCTATTATGGAAGGATAGATGGTGTAACGGTGCCACCATTAACGACATTGCTCCCCTCGTGGTGGCTCGGGTACGGCCGCAAGTGCGCAACAAGAGAAGTCTTCTGGATGCCCTGAACTCACACGACTGGGCCAGTGACATCGTTGGAGCACTTTGTACGGAGGGGCTCACCCAGTTCATCACCCTTTGGGAGATTCTCATGGACGTACAACTTGATCCGGAGGCTGAAGATAAGCCAATTAGGGCCTGGAACAACAATGGGACATACACCGCGTCCTCTGCTTATAAGATGCTCTGCGAAGGCGGGATCCGTTTTCATTCTTTCTCGGCTATCTGGAAGTGCTGGACGCCGCTTGCTTGCAAGATCTTCATGTGGCTTGTTGTACAGTACCGTCTGTGGACCGCAGATAGGAGAGTCTGCCATGGTCTGCAAGACCAAACTTCCGCATGCTTTCTATGCGACCAAGACTAAGACACGGTAGACCATATCTTGTTGCAGTGCGTGTTTGCACGACAAGTTTGGTACCTGTGCATGTGCAGGATGCACTTGGATCCCATCTTTGCCCTAACGCTTCGGATAGTTTGGTGCCATGGTGGTCAGCGACTAGGAAACGTATCTATAAGGGATCCAGGAAACGTTTCGATGCGGTTGTCATGCTCATCTGCTGGAGTCTATGGAAGCGACGCAATGGTAGAGTGTTTGGGAGCCATTCCATTCTAAACGAGTGGGGCACGGCCGAGGCGATCTTCGACGAACTTAGGAACTGGATCGCAACAGGAGCTTTTGAAGATCATGTAGTTAGTGAGGAATAGTGTTAGACCTTCGGAGTGGATGTCTGGCTATGTTAGGATCGTCTTGTGATCTCTAACTAGCTACCTTGTAACTCTCTTGTACATACTTTCTTTCTCCTATAAAGCTATGGTACGCCTTTGGCGTACCCTCGAAAAAAAAAGTCATTACATTACCCGAATGAATATACACATGTTGACGGGATAATGGAGGGCATGCATTGGAAGCGTCCTCGAACCGTCTAGGAGGTGTAAACTTGAGAAAGATCAAATGAAGCAGCGAACTAACGGTCCAACCAGTGAAGACCTGAACCGGTAGGGTCTTCATTCGATCATCGCCAGTTTTTCAGAATTATGATCGGATGCCAAGTCTACAACCACATATAAGGTGAAGAGTTTGCTCTTATATAAATTAGTTTTAAGATTGAAAAGCGCATAAAATCAGCTTGAGGTTTCTTGTCTATCCAAATCATGGTATGTTTTGGGAAAACGGAGGAGAGTGCACTCTTGAAGCGTCCGCAAAATGTATTTTTTAGCATCGGTACAGACACAGGCACTCATATACACGCACATACACTCACCCCTATGAACGCACACACGCACACCCTACCCCTATGAGCACCTCCGAGAGACTGGGCCGACATATCATCTTGAGATTTCGTCAATAGGAAATCACAATTTCAAAACAAGTTCTAAAAAGTAAGTTCCGCGGAAAGTGGTGAATGGTGCGCATGCTTGTCTCTTCAGGATCTTGTCATATTCTTGCGAAGCGTCCACCATGTGGTATTACCTTTTTCCTACTTGTCCATGTTTTTACAGGAATTGTTTTTCTTTCTAGAGAAACTCTTCCCCCTACAGGTAACTTTGATTAACAGTATTCTCAAAACGCATGAATGTGTTTTTTTTTTGCAAAACTAGAGTGTTATGTCATCTTGAATCCCATAGGAATAAAAAAGTACATGAATTTGGATGAAGTAGTGTTTGATAGACATAAAAAACAAAAGAATTCTACAAAGAGGTTTGAGTGGATGGAAATTTCCCTTCAATTAGGGTCCAATTAATCCTATGGAAAAATATCTAAGGATCCCAATCATGTGAATCAACCTACCCACGTTGATTCTAAGGATCCAGAATCTTCAAAAATCATGTGAAATTGCTTTGAATCAAAGGAACCCTAAATATTTTTCTGAGGATTTTTCCCTTTTTTCAGAAACTTCTATTTCTTTTTTCAATAGGGCGTAACCCCCTTTTGTCTGAGAATTAACATGCCCACAATCCTATTTAATCCCATCACTAGATAAACTGAATGAATAAAGATATGTTGTCAAGCTAATGGACGGGCATGAACTTGAAGCCTCCTTGAAATGTTTTGGAGGTGTAAACTTGAGAAAGATCAAATGAAACAGTGAAATACTGTCCAATCAGTGAAAACCTGAACCGACAGGGTCACCGATTTGATCGTCGGTCTATTTTTCCAATATTATGCTTGAATGCCGAGTCTACAACCTAATAGAAGGTGAAAAGTTCGCTCTTATAGAAATTAATTTGAAGATCGAAAAACGCATAAAAACAACTTGAGGTTTCTTGCTTTATCCAAGTAATGGTCTGTTTCTGGCAAACGGAGGAGGGTACAATGAAACATCCATGAAACATTTAGGGGTGCAACTTGGAGAGATAAAAAATCCCATCAAAAGGAAATCCTGATTTCAAAAAATATCTGAAAAATAAGTTCATACAGAAAGTGGCGAATGGTGCGCATAGCTTCTCCATTCATGATGTTTTCATATTCTTGTGAAGCATCCATAGTGTGGTATTATATTTTTCCTACTTCTCCATGTTTTTACATGAATCATTTTCTTTCTTGAGAAACTCTTGCTCCAGGCCTCTTTGGTTCACATATTTCTTAAAACGCACGAATAGAAAAGAAAATGCAGAATTAGAGTTTTACGTCATCTTGAATCCCACAGGAATAAGAAAAGTACATGAATTTGGATGAAGGAGTGTTTGATAGCACAAAGAAAAACTACAAAAGAATTCTACAAAGAGGTTTGTGTGGATGTAAATTTCCCTTCAAATAGAGTACAAATTAATCCTATGGAAAAATATCTAAGGATTGCAATCATGTGAATAAAACTACCCACGTAGTCCCTCTGTGCCAAAATTCTTGTCTTATATTTGTCTAAATACGGATGCATCAAGTCACGTTTTAGTATTAGATACATCTATCTAGACAAATCTAAGACAAGAATTTTGGGACGGAGGGAGTACTTTAGATGCTAAGGATCTAAATTCTTCAAAAATCTAGTAGGAACCCTAAATATTTTCCTGGTGATTTTTTTGCCTTTTGTAGAAACTTGTGCTCCTACATGTGTACCACGTGAAAATTAGTATGTCCTCCCAAAATCCTCGGTCCCACGCTTCAGTTGTCGTCTAATCAGAACGTCGCTTGCGTTGCCATGAAAAGTCAAAGGAGTAGTTAAATTAGTGTGTTGCAATGAGTGAAAGTCTAAGCTAGCTTTACCTAACGCTTACACAGCGACCACCGAATCGATCCACACCCCTACAAACCATAAATAAACAAGCTAATGGCCTGTTCACGTGGATTGCCTTTAAAAGTCCAGTGTAGCGTGTTTTAGCTAAAGTACGTCCAAATTATTGATGAAATCCAGCCACCCGGCCAGTGGGAATTTAGTTGGTTACAAGGATCCTTTTCGGGATGCACCGTGGTACTAGGCTACTAGCATTGCTGATGAATGGCCACATGTATGCACACGTGATGCTAGGTAAGATTGGTAGGTGAACACTCCTGATAAGTCCTGATTATAGCTTATTTAGGAGGTACTCCCTCCGTTTCTTTTTAGTCTGCATATAAGATTTGGTCAAAGTCAAACTTTGTTAACTTTGACTAAGTTTATAAAAAAAACTATCAAGATTCACAATATGAAATTAACATTGTTAGATGCATCATGAAATTAATTTTCATGTCATATAGCTTTAGTATTGTAGATGCTGATATATTTTTCTACAAAGTTGGTCAAACTTTGCAAAGTTTGACTTTGATCAAATCTTATATGCAGACTAAAAAGAATCGGAGAGAGTAATAATAGATCAAAGTTAGCTCGTTCTGTTGTGCTTTTAATTTTTGTTTTTTAGGAACAAAACAACACGGTGGCGATTGCACTAGCTTTCATCATTCACGAAAGAAAGGAGGAGCAATAGCTAGAAGGTCCATTGAATCAGACAAACCCCCCTGCCAAATGAATATGTGGAGGTCGCTTTTGATTGCTCTTGTCACCTTGTGTCTTTAGCTATAGCTTTCCGTCGTGCTCCTCTTATCACAATTTTAACATATCCATCACCTTCTAGCTATATCATTAGTTTTGTATGTATCAAAATTTATGTCTCGTTCTTCTCAAGTTAGAGCTCGTTTGGAACCTGTGAGCTAGCTTCAGGAGAGATGTTTCAGTTCCCTACGTGAGTGAAGGAATTTTCCGTATCTCGATGGCTTTTCAAGAGTACTTAAAAATGAGACCAACCCAAGAGCTAACCCTCGTTGGAATTTTTTTTTATAGAAGAAACTCTGTGAGCACCACGCGTTCAAGTCGGGACTTGAATTCGGGTGGGCTGGCAGCAACCTTAGCTGCCCAGCCAACGGGTCGACACCTCGTATCTCGATGGCTTTTCATGGGTCTCAGATGGTAAGTCATGCAGTATGTATGTATGTTGTGTAGGCATATAGTGGACAGAAAGCTTGTGGGTTAAAGAAGCTGCGGTGTGGTAGGAGGTCGCTGTCCTTCACCGGTTCACCGGCGTATCTTTCAGAGGGCGTACGCAGAGATCATGTGTGTCACGCACGCACCTCGCCTGTGCTTTTCATTGCTTCCTTGCGACTATGTGAGGCGAGGTGAGGTGGGAGTGCGGCGTCAACAACGACTTGTTGCGCCCTGCGCGCGTCACGTCGCGTCTGTGTGTGTCTCGCACCATTGCTATTGCTATTTGGCTTCTTCTTTTTATCTCCTATCAGTGCTGTTTCTTTGGTTGGGCTCACTTCTCTAGCGGCGCAGTGGAGAGAAAGTGAGAACATGTTTATGTGTGGAGCATCATGCTGGGTTGGGGCGCCACTTGTAATCTGCCGTCTCAATCATTTTGCGCGCTTTTTGTCCCGGCTTTCGAGTCCTTTGCGTAAATTAATACTATATATCTCATGCCAATTGTTGAGGAAACAAATACAACAAACAAGATGCCGACAGTCTTGGTCTTGGACTAGAACACGATTTTGCCCGTAGGAAGACGCAGGGCCCAACAAGAACAATCACCGTTGTTGCGCCGAGCGGGCTGTTAGACGGAAGAAGAACGGTTTAATGCACTAGGAGAAGAAGTGGAAGGGAACCTTCCCGCTGTATTTTCATCTGCCTATGAAGATGGAGTCCATAACTATTCGATGTTATTTTAAGGTTGGAAAGATAGCCACCGTGATGACTATATCTCGCTTCATGCGAGAAGGAAGGATCTCTCGCGTTAAGTGGCTACAGTAACACCTCACACGTGATCGATCCCAACTTGACTAGGTAGTGCGAGGTGCTGCTACCATCACGCAGAGGTCGAGCCCGTGGTAACAGAGGAGGCGTGGCCTCTACTTGAGGGAAAAGACCCGTTTTTTTCATTTTTTTTCATTTTTTTTCATTTTTTTCTAGTTTTCTTATCTCTTCTTCGGTTTTCTTTGGTTTTCTTTTCTTTCCGTCGTTGTATTTCAGATTTTTGTTTTTTCTTTCGTTATTCTTTGTGTCTCCTTTTGTTTTCCATGATTTTTATCCATTTTCCTTTTCTTTCTAATCTTCCTTCTTTTTTATTTGTTTTTTGTTCATTTATTAGTTTCAATGTTTTCTGTTTTTCTTTATTTCTTTATCGGTTTTCATTGTTTTTCCACTCTTTTTGCATTTGTTTCTTCGGATTTGTATTGCTATTTTTCCTTTGGTTTCTTTTTCGTTTTTCATTGTTTTTTTTGCTTTTCTTTCTTTTTCTTTTGATTTTCGTTCTACTTCTTCGTATACATCAAGAACATTTTTCAAAGAAACATCGAACATTTGTCACATACGAGTTCAACATTTTTCAAATGTTTGATTAACATTTTTTGAATATATGGTCAATATTTTTTCTATACACACTTTTAAGCATTTTTAAATCCTAATTAAAAAATTTAAATTACAAGATCAACATATTTTTTAACACATGGTCAACATTTTTTCCATACACATTTAATAATTTTCAGATGCGTGATTTTTTTTCAAACGCAATACTAACATTTTTAATAAATGCTCAACATTTTTATATATACATTTAACATTTTCAAATTCTTGTTTAACATTTTACAAATACAAGTTTAACATTTTTTCATACAATACAAGATTAAAAAAATCAATGCATTGTCAACATTTTTCTATACACACTTAACATTTTCAAGTGCTCCACTAACATTTTTAAAATACTTGTAACATTTTTACCAATACTTGATTAAATTATTTTAAATACACGAACTTTTTACTCACGTTGTATTTTTTTGTATATATTTTTCGTACACATGTGAACCATATTCTTTATACACATTCAACATTTTTTAAATACTTGGTTAACAATTTCTTCAAATGTTTTATGGAAGTGTTTTTATAATATACTTATTTAGAATATTTGGAAGTATAAATGAAAGTAAAAAAATAAAATCAAAATACATGGAAAATAAAAAAAGAAAAGAGGCCATGCCCTCCCGTGCGGCTGGGCCAACCCATCTGGCGCGTCCCCACGCGGGGCTTCCCTCTGTTAGAAGCGAGACATAAAGACGCCCATCTAGCCATCGTAATTACCATGGATGATGTGCTGAACATTGGAGGATATGCTG
Source organism: Triticum aestivum (assembly GCF_018294505.1). NCBI lineage: Eukaryota > Viridiplantae > Streptophyta > Magnoliopsida > Poales > Poaceae > Triticum > Triticum aestivum. Next base: position 654,760,265 of record NC_057807.1, read on the forward strand.
AGCCTTCCAGAGCCACGGCCCATGAGTTCATGCTATATTTTCAAGTAGCCGCAAGTTTTTCTGCAAAAAGTAGTTGCAAGCCCCCGCACCCCCACCCCCGCACCGGCACGAATGTGATATCTCGAAATCACACTTGCACTATTATTATTTTTAAATCGTCCGGTCGTGCAAGTGAAAGGCAATAACGACGATATTCAATGAACTGGCCGTGGCAGAGAGAAACGAGTATGAACTCGATTTGTTTTGTTTTTGTAAATATGTTTAACCTAGTATTCATGATTCAGCTTATTATGATCAAACATGTTTGCAATGACAATTAGAGATTATAGTTCCTCATGCCATGCATAAGTAGCTAGGAGTGAATAATAACTTATCTTGAATATCAACATTGCTTTAAAATGATTGTGATATAGTATGATGATGTGGTACCCTCCTCTGAATGTTCGAGTGGCTTGACTTGGCACATGTTCACGCATGTAGTTGAATCAAAACCAACATAGCCTTTATGATATTTACGTTCATGGTGTTCATATCCTACTCATGCTACTATCCAATGTTACTTATGCATAATGCATGTTCATGACGATTGTTGCTCTCTAGCTGGTCGATTCTCAATCTATTTTCTAGCCTTCGCCTGTACTAAAGTGGAAACTCTGCTTGTACATCAAAAAACCTGAAACCCAAGTTATTCCAGACGAGTCCACCATACCTACCTATATGCGGTATTACCCTGCCGTCCTAAGTAAATTTGCATGTGTCATGTCTAAAAATTTCCAAAAGAAAAATCCTTTTTGTGTGCCTGGATCGTTCATGGAACGACAGGAGGTAGTCGGTATCTTCCATGCTAAGCGGGTTATTTTTAGGTCGAGTGTTTATTCACTTCCATTGCACGAGAAAAGGGCGGCAATAGGGATGCCCAGTCCCAAACTGCAAAAAAAATTTGATCTCTCAAATAATCAAACAAAAACTCCCAATGAAGGCATAACCATTACTTTTCCGCTTGGGAACCGCCACTAGCGTATTTAGCATGGAAGATATTGATAACTGATGGTCATGAAGTACATGAGAAGGATGCATGTCTCAAAATTTCATTTACCCCTGTTTTAAAAACTTGAGCTTTGGCACCTCTGCAAATCACTGCTTCCCTCTGTGAAGGGGCTATCTATTTACTTTTATGTTGTGTCATCACCTTCTCAAATAAGCGCCAGAACCTGAGAGCACTGCTGTCATGCTGATGCATTGTGTGTAGCTAATGTTGGGTGCATCATTACTGGATCTTTTCTACCATGAATTACAATGTCTAGTCGCTGCTTGAACTTTAGCGGTGCTTTGCATTTATGTTTTGCGGTCTCAGAAATGACTAGCGAGATACCACTATTGTCATATTATATCATGGTTATTTTGACAACGTGTTGCTGTTTGAGATATCTTATTATTCCTCTCTAGTTGGTTATGTCATTGATATGAGTTAATATAATTTTTAAGAGTTCTAGTCGACATGGTTAGTTATAATCTTTGCTGAAAACCTGGGTGTTGTTTAAGCTTATTTATAAAACAAGAGCAAAAGAGTTCGTAAAAGTTTTTCCTTTTTCACTTTCAGTTTATCAACTGAATTGCTTGAGGACAAGCAAAGGTTTAAGCTTGAGGGAGTTGATACGTCTCCGTCGTATCTACTTTTCCTAACGCTTTTCCTCTTGTTTTGGACTCTAATTTGGATGATTTGAATGAAACTAACCCGGACTAATGCTGTTTTTAGTAGAACTACCATGGTGTTGTTTTTGTGCAGAAATAAAAGTTCTCGGAATGGAAGAAAACTTTGCGAGGATTTTTTATACAATAAAAGAAAATATCTAGAGCCAAGAACAATCGGAGGGGGGCACCTGGGTGGGCACAACACACCAAGGCGCGCCACCCCCTCCAGGCATGCCTAGGTGGGTTGTCCCCACCTGGTGGCCCCGATGAACCTGAAACCGACGCTATAAAATCACATATTTCCAGAAAAAAATCGGGGAGAAAGAATTATCGCATTTCACGAGACGGAGTCGTTGCCGTCTCCTGTTCTTCATACGGAGGCCAGATCTGGAGTCCGTTCGGGGCTCCGGAGAGGGGGATCTTCGATCTTCATCATCACCAACACATCTCCATCGCCAATTCCATGATGCTCCCCACCGGAAGTGAGTAATTCCTTCGTAGGCTCGCAGGTCGGTGATGAGTTGGATGGGATTCATCATGTAATCGAGTTAGTTTTGTTACGGCCTGATCCCTAGTATCCACTATGTTCAGAGATTGATGTTGCTATGACTTTGTCATGCTTAATGCTTGTCACTTTGGGCCCGGCTGCCATGATTTCAGATCTGAATCGTTTTTATTATCACCATTATATCCATGTTCTATATCCGATCTTGCAAGTTATAGTCACCTACTACGTGTTATGATCCGGCAACCCCGGAGTGACAATAGTCGAGACCACTCCCGGTGATGACTGTAGTTTGAGGAGTTCATGTATTCATCGCGTGTTAAAAGGAGGCCTTAATATCCCTTAGTTTCCAATAGGACCCCGCTGCCACGAGAGGGTAGGACAAAAGATGTCATGCAAGTTCTTTCCATAAACACGTATGACTATTTATGGAATACATACCTACATTATATTTATGAATTGAAGCTAGTGTCGTATCGCCCTAGGTTATAACTATCTCATGATGAATATGATCCAACGAGTCACCGATCTAATGCCTACGAATTTACCTTATATTGTTCTTGCTAAGTTACTACTCCAGCTACTGCTATTGTTACTGCTACAAAATCACTGCTATCGCTGTTACCGTTATTGTTGCTGCTGCTACCATTATCAAAACTATCATATTACTGTGCTACTAATCACTTTACTGCAGATAATTAATCTCCAGGTGTGGTTGAATTGACAACTCAACTGCTAATACTTGCAAGTATTCTTTGGCTCCCCTTGTGTCGAATCTACAAATTTGGGTTGAATACTCTACCCTCGAAAACTGTTGTGATCCCATATACTTGTGGGTTATCAATCTCTTTCCTGCAGATAATTAAGTTCCAGGTGTGATTGAATTGATAACTCAGCTGCTAATACTTGCAAATATTCTTTGGCTCCCCTTGTGTCGAATCTATAAATTTGGCTTGAATACTCTACCCTCGAAAACTGTTACTATCCCCTATACTTGTGGGTTATCATGTAGCTGAGTGGAGCGGTACTGGCGAGAAGGCGAGTGGGCAAGGTGATGATAAGATCGACCTGTCGTGCATGATCGAGGGCTGGCCACTATCTCATCTCAATTATTTTACACAACTTTGTGGCGTTGTCCCGGGCTTTTTAAGCCTTTTAAGAGGAAACATACAGTTGGATAGTTGTGGTAAGAAATGCAGCGATCAGATACAAATGGAAAACAGAATAAGATTCCGACTATCTTTGTCTTGCACTCAGAACACGGTCGTAATACCCATCGTCATAGTCGGTGCACGCTACATGCTTGATGAAATGCTAATCTACATGACCACTGCGTTTTTCTTTTCTTTTGGCGAAACACCAAATTTTTCTTTTATGTTGAGAAAACATAGTCTTGTTTGTGAGTGGCGGAGCTACTCAAAAGTGGTTGGGGGGCCAACCAGGCTTATCTAAAGGTAAACATATCTGTTTTCCTCAAAATGCCCAACTTTACCTATAGTCTTCAATGTTTTAACCATGGACTGGGCGCAGTGGCGAATCCAGTACAAAAAATGGAGGGTGGGCTCAAAGTTGATGGCGAAAAAATGACACATTCCTTTGAAGAAAAACAACATCGTCTCGGGTTTTTTGTCCAAAGCCCAGAATTTCACAGAGTACTACTAGAAGTATCTAGTATTTATTGTAGTTGTTTTGGGATTCTTGAAAAATATTAATTTTTAGCCGAAATTTGAATTTGTATAGCTAAACAACCATTATCTCCTTGTCCTTTTACCCAAATGTAATCAAACTATCCCAGTAAAACATGTAGTATTCATTTAACCATACTAGAAAGGTTCATACAATTCACAGAGCAAGGTATCAAAGTACTAGAGAACCAACAACAAAATACAATGAGATGTTTCTTCCTACTAATGGTATTGTAGTTATAGAATAGCTCCACACCAAAATATAGAAATATATGTCCATGTTCCCTCGCTCAAGTCACCAACCATAAGCCATCTGTCCAAATTAGCACACATGTTAGTGATACAACAATAAGTCATGCACAACTAAGTATTAAAACTAGTAGTACTAACATCTATACCTCTAAGGAATCACATTAAACTCATGAGGCAAATGTCCTTTCCAATAACTCATTTCTAAAATTGTATCATGATTTTGTCATCAGGAATGCTTCTGAATATCTCTTTCTCGCGGTAGCCAATCATCTAATAGTTTGTTGCGCAAATCTGTCTTGATGATCTTCATTGCCGAAAATATCCGCTCAACTGATGAAGTGGCTAGAGGAAGAATGAGTGCCAACACAATGATGCAATATACCAAATGGAAAGTTGCGTGTTTCTTTGTTTCAACCATCAATCAAGCAAGTGTGGACACATCCCGACATCCATTAAATTCATCATTTCTCCTAATGTTCATAAGGAATCTTGGGAGGTGTACTCTTAGCAACAATCGGTCGGCTTTTGTGAAGTCCTCATCATAAATTTCAACAAGACGAATAAGTTTGTCAATGTTAAACTTTGCAAAGTTGTTTGCTGCATTAAGACAAGACATGCAATCCAATAACTCGATGGAAACTTTGTTAAATCGGTGATTCATCTCGGTGATAGTTGCATCAATGGAAACACTGAATATGCTAACCTTGTAATAATTATTCGAGTCACCTTATTCTTAGTGCGAACAGATTGGCCCATTGTTCCAACAAGATCATCCATGTTTGGCACATCAATATCATGTTTTTCAAAAAAGTTCTTGGCTTGGCAAAATGAAGACTGCCAACCATTGTCCCTCATGCCCTGCAAGCTTTCTTTCACATCCAAGATCAAAAGCATGACCTCATCAATATTTTGATTAATTCTTTCTTTGCAAAGCTTGGGGTAGATGGTTTGTGTTTCTCAACAAGTTTATTAAGAACAACATGATGAACATGAATTCAAAGCATTCCATGTTTTTTAAGAAAACCTCTAGCTCCACCTTGGCATGTGTGTTCCCGAGCATCAACCACAACAATTCCTAGCACATCCACCACAGCTTTCCACATTATGAATATATGAAGCAAGGTTTTGAGATGTGAGCCCCAACAAGTATCTCATGGTCGTGTTATGTTAGATTCTTGATGCAACCCGATACCGGCTGAAATCTTTCCATTCTCCGTCAAATCTAACAATTCGTCTTGATGTTTGGCAAGTAATGCATATTACCTTTTGCAAGATGAACACACTTGAGTCGCTATAAAAGGAATATAATTGAAGAAATCAGTGATAACCCACAAGTATAGGGGATTGCAATAGTTTTCGAGGGTAGAGTATTCAACCCAAATTTATTGATTCGACACAAGGGGAGCCAAAGAATATTCTCAAGTATTAGCAGCTGAGTTGTCAATTCAACCACACCTGAAATACTTAATATCTGCAACAAAGTATTTAGTAGCAAAGTAGTATGGAAGTAACGATAACGGTGGCAAAAGTAACGGTAGCAGTTTTGTAGCAATCGTAACAATGGCAACGGAGAAGTAACTTAGCAAAGATCAATATTAAACGAGCTCGTAGGCAATGGATCAATGATGGATAATTATGTCGGATGGCATTCATCATGCAATGGTTATAACATAGGGTGACACATAACTAGCTCCAGTTCATCAATATAATGTAGGCATGTATTCTGAATATAGTCATACATGCTTATGGAAAAGAACTTGCATGACATCTTTTGTCCTACCCTCCCGTGGCAGCGGGGTCTTATTGGAAACTAAGGGATATTAAGGCCTCCTTTTAATAGAGAACCAGACCAAAGCATTAGCACTTAGTGAATACATGAACTCCTCAAACTACGGTCATCACCAGGAAGTGTCCTAACTATTGTCACTCCGGGGTTTGCCGGATCATAACACATAGTAGGTGACTATAACTTGCAAGATAGGATCAAGAACACTCATATATTCATGAAAACATAATAGGTTCAGATCTGAGATCATGGCACTCGGGCCCTAGTGACAAGCATTAAGCATGGCAAAGTCATAGCAACATCAATCTTAGAACATAGTGGATACTAGGGATCAAACCCTAACAAAACTAACTCGATTACATGGTAAATCTCATACAACCCATCACCGTCTAGCAAGCCTACGATGGTATTACTCACGCACAACAGTGAGCATCATGAAATTGGTGATGGAGGATGGTTGATGATGACGATGGCGATGGGTTCCCCTCTCCGGAGCCCCGAACGGACTCCAGATTAGCCCTCCCGAGGAAGAAGAGGGCTTGGCGGCGGCCCCGCATCGTAAAACACGATGAATCCTTCTCTCTGAATTTTTTCTCCCCGAACGTGAATATATGGAGTTGGAGTTAAGGTCGGTGGAGCTCCAGGGGGGCACGAGGTACACTACAAAAAAAGACACATCCGTGACATTTTGGGCCAAACGAATTTTTTTCCTATCATACTTATGACACTTCTATGACGATAATTGTGACAAAACCCGGTATCATCATAGATGTGGTGGGCTCCTACTTCTATGACAAAAAATCATGACAGAAAATGGGCTTTTCATCCTGGGCGGGCCGGAGACGCAGCTGCATGACATTCTTTGGGCCGTCCATGACGGAAAAACTGTGGTAGAAGCGAGGGCGAGGAAAATATTGTGGTGTTCCCGGTTATAGTGGGTGGTCGGGGCCGAGTGATGCACAGAGGTTTGAGCATTTCTCTCGTACACGCACGCGCGTGGGTGCAAGGCGTTGGGCTCTAACTGAACCCGAGCAAGGCGTTCGCCTACTGAACCCGAGCGATCGCAGTGCAGGCTACACGTTACTGAACCCGAGCGATCAATCGATGGTTGTTAACTGAATTCGATCGAGCGATTCCTTCACTGCTGCTGCTAACTAAAGCCAATCGATGCTGCCTCTGGATGAACAGTGAGCGTTGCTGGGGGGGGGGGGTATGGATGAATAGTTCCCGGTGGGGGTGGATGAACAAGACCCCGTGGTGTTGCCTCTGGATGAACAGGACCCCGATTAATCGAGCCGGTTGGGGCTGGATGAACAGGACCCCGTGGAGGGCTGGATGAACAGGACGACCCCGTGGAGGGCTGGATGAACAGTAGCCGATGGAGGGCTAGATGAATAGTAGCCCGTGGAGGGGTGGTTGAACAAGAGCCCGTGGAGAGGGCTGGTTGAATAGTAGCCGGTGGAGTAGCGTGCGGTGGAGGCTGGATGAACAGGAACCCATGGATGAACAGTCGCATGTGGAGGCTAGAGGAGGTCGATGGTGGATGAACAGTAGCCCGTGGAGGCTGGAGGAGGTCGACGGTAGAGATGAACAGTATCCCGTGGAGTCCCGTTTTGTGGTATGCCACACCCCTCCCAATGAACAGGACCCCCGTTTCGACCGTAGCGCTCCAACACAAGTCCATTTCCTCCGTTTTGCGGTACGCCACACCCCTCCCGATCAACAGGACCCCGTTTCGACCGTAGGAGGTCCAACACAAGTCCGTTTCCTCCATTTTGCGGTACGCCAGACTCCTCCCGGTGAACAGGATCCTGTTTCGAACGTGGCCGGTCGAACACAAGGCCATTTCCTTTGTTGTGCGGTACGCCAGGCCTCGTTTCCATCAGCTGTTCCGTCCAAGCCCTCCCGATGAACATGACGACGCATTCCGTTCTGACCCAGCCGGTTGGCTCCCCATGAACATGATGACGATGTTGTTTCTCCGTTCCGACCCAGCCATGTACACGAGCCCTGGCCGTACGTATGCACGAGTAGGCGTTCGAGACCCCACCCGTATGTACGTACGTGGCCGTATTTTCTTTCTTGCGCACTAGCCGTTGTACGTACATGTACATGCTACATGCGCGCCTGTGATGCCCCGAGACTGATGCTCTAGATGCCTTCATTTATTTTAGTTGTTATCGTGTGTTTATTATGTTAGTTGCATTATCATAATTGTTTTGCATAATTGCAGAAAATGCCATTTATTTGCTCTGCTCATATTTAAATAATCGTGCATCGGATTGAAACATGGCATATATGCATCTTGCTCAGATTTTCATATAGTTTCACAATGTCCAACTTCCATTCATGTTTAAGATGTTTAAAATTGTTGTTTCCATTAATTTTGCGTAAATGACATACTAAAATGGTTTATTTCATAACTAAATAACCGTAGCTTGGTTTTAAATGTTCTTTATATGTAAATGGGATAGAAAAATGCATAGATTAACATGGTAGAATTACTTGGCATGTTTAACAACTCTGAAATTGTGTATAGGGCAGAACAGTAGAAAATCTGAAATATGCACATGGGGATTTTTTCAGAATTGTTGTTTGATAGTTCCGGTCTCATTTAAACTTGCCTAATTAGTTAGTTTACTTATGCTTCATCTCTTGCCATGTTAACAACATTTAACCTTGTCATGCATCATACTTGGTTGAGCATCATGCCATGTCTATGTGTTGTGTGTTTACCTTGTTGTTTGCTTCTTTCTGGTTGTGCTCCTTCTTGTTAGTTCCTGTTTCGTTGCGATCGTGAGGATTCGTTCATCTATGCTTGGTTCGTCTTCGTCCGTTCGTCTTCTTCATGGACTTGTTCTTCTTCCTAGCGGGATTTTAGGCAAGATGACCGTTACCCTGGATCTCACTACTATCATTGCTGTGCTAGTTGCTTCGTTCTATCGCTATGCTGTGCTACCTATCTCTTGCTTATCAAGCCTCCCAATTTGCCATGTCAGCCCCTAACCTTTTTCACCCTTCCTAGCAAACCGTTGCTTGGCTACGTTACCGCTTTGCTCAGCCCCTCTTATAGCATTGTTAGTTGTAGGTGAAGTTGAAGATTGCTCCTTGATGGATAGGGTTATGTTGGGATATCACAATATCTCTTATTTAATTAATGCATCTATATACTTGGTAAAGGGTGGAAGGTTCGGCCTTATGCCTGGTGTTTTGTTTCACTCTTGCCGCCCTAGTTTCCGTCATACCGGTGTTATGTTCCTTGATTTTGCATTCCTTACGTGGTTGGGTGATTTACGGGACCCCCTTGACAGTTCGCTTTGAATAAAACTCCTCCAGCAAAGCCCAACCTTGGTTTTACCATTTGCCTACCTAAGTCTTTTTCCCTTGGGTTTCCGGAGCTCGAGGGTCATCTTTATTTTAACCCCCCCGGGCCAGTGCTCCTTCGAGTGTTGGTCCGAACTGAGCAGCCTGCGGGGCCACCTCGGGAAAACTTGAGGGCTGGTTTTACTCGTAGCTTGTCTCATTCATTGTGCACTGAGAACGAGATATGTGCAGCTCCTATCGGGATTTGTCGGCACATCGGGCGGCTTTGCTGGTCTTGTTTTACCATTGTCGAAATGTCTTGTAACCGGGATTCCGAGACTGATCGGGTCTTCCTGTGAGAAGGAATATCCTTCGTTGACCATGAGAGCTTGTGATGGGCTAAGTTGGGACACCCCTGCAGGGTATAAACTTTCAAAATCCGTGCCCGTGGTTATGTGGCAGATGGGAATTTGTTAATGTCCGGTTGTAGAGAACTTGACACCAGATCCGAATTAAAACGCATCAACCGCGTGTGTAGCCGTGATGGTCTCTTTTCGGCGGAGTTCGGGAAGTGAACACGGTTTTTGGGTTATGTATGAACGTAAGTAGTTTCAGGATGACTTCTTGATCACGTCTAGTTACTCGACCGTGCCGTTTGCTTCTCTTCTCGCTCTTATTTGCGTAAGTTAGCCACCATATATGCTTAGGCGTTGCTGCAACCTCACCACTTATCCTTTCCTTACCCATTAAGCTTTGCTAGTCTTGATACCCATGGTAATGGGATTGCTGAGTCCTCATGGCTCACAGATTACTACAACAACAGTTGCAGGTACAGGTTTTGCGATGATCATGACGCGAGAGTGATGTTTACTTGTTTTGGAGTTCATCTTCTGCTTCTTCTTCGATCAGGGGATAGGTTCCAGGTCGGCAACCTGGGCTAGCAGGGTGGATGTCTTTTGAGTTCCTGTTTGTGTTTCATCCGTGGGCGGATGTTGCTCTTATGTTTTGTGTTGTTGTATTCAGGTGGCATTGTTTGCCTCTTGTATGTATCCCCAACTATTATGTAATGGTACGATGTAATGATATCCACCTTGCAAAAGCGTCTCCAATATGCGCCGCTATCCTTGGTGGGACCGTCGAGTTCCTTTAGGATAGGGTCGCATATTAGGCGTGACAGCGCCTCTAATCACTACAAAAAAAATACACTTCCGTGATGATACGTGTTTGTCACAGTAGGTCACGTTTTTTGTCATGCATGTACATCCATGACAATTTTATGACATAATCAAGATAGTCATACTGTGCTGTCGTAGAAGTGTTCCATGACATTACCAAAATTATCATCACGGAAGTGTCCACTTCCATGACGATAAATCGCGTGTCACAGAAGTGCTTTCGTCAAGGGTGACCGACACATGGCATCCACCATAACGGAACGCCGTTAAGCTATCGGGTCTGATTTTGGATCCGATAACCCGTTAACAGCCCGGACCAATGGGGATTTTCCATGTGTAAAATCATCATTGGCCGGAGGAAACACATGTTGCCTCACTGTTGGGACATATGTCATCCACTCATTGGACAGGTGGCGCCTATGATAGGTCATGTGGCACGGCCCAACAGTGGCCCATTCCGGTGAAAAAGGCCGACCCAGTAAAAATTAGCAGGCCGGCCCATATAAGGCCTACTTGTGTCAGGTCCATTTAAGCCCACGGCCCATACGAGATGTGCCAATTCGGCCCGTCAATGGCCCGTTAAAGATTTGACACCATTGCAGCCCATCGTCAGTTCGAGCCCGTTAACAGCCCGCTATATATTTGGGCTCAATATCGGCCCGATGAGATTTCGGCCTATTAACGGCCCATTCAATGGATGTGCCAATTTTCAGGATGTACATCTTTCGGCCTTTTAGCGACCCATTTAAATGTTGGGCTGATTTCTGGCCCGGTGTGTCTTTCAGCCTGTTGACAGCCCATAAACCAGTTGAGCCATTTGTAGTCGGACCTGAGTTTCAGCCTTTTAGCGACCCATTTAAGTGTTGGGCCAATTTCCGGCTCGGTGTGTCTTTCATCCTGTTGACGGCCCATAAATCAGTTGGGCCATTTGTAGTCGGACATGAGTTTTGGCCTTTTAGCGACCCATTTAAGTGTTGGGCCAATTCCCGACCCTGTGTGCCTTTCAGCCTGTTAACGGACCATAAATGAGTTGGGCCATTTGTAGTTGGACCTGAGTTTTGGCCTTTTAACGGCCCATGCCTTTCATGGTCCAATACCAGCCCGGTTTCTCTTTCGGCCTGCTAAAGGCCCACAACATAGTTGGGCCATTTACAATGCGACTTGAATTTTGGCGTCTTAGCGGCCCATGCTTTTCATGGTCCAGTACAAGCCCGCTGTCTCTTTCGGCCTGCTAAAGGCCGGCAGTATGGTTGGGCCATATGTAGGCCGAACTTAGTAACGGCCTGTTAACGCCCCGTGAAATCAAATGGGCCCATCTGTTGCCCGCTTTGATGTCGGCTTGTTAATGACCCAGGAGGTAAGAGGGCCGACCATTAAATTTCGGCCTGGTTTGTCTAAAAAACATCGGCCTAGTAACGGCCCAATAACTTAATGGGCCCACTAAAGTTCGTACATGTCTTTAGGCCAAATTAGATAATTTGAGCCCATTACGATGAGAAATTATGCATAGGACCAAAACCGATCAAGCAAAGGTACAACATATAGGGAAAAACGTTGCACATCCAGCATATATTACATGAAATTACATCCACTGGGCAATCAAAGATTGATTACAGGAAATTACATCCACTGGGCAATCAAAGATTGATGCCAGTGCAAATAAATGAACAAAATCTCACGATCTACAACGTCACAATCTGCAACCTCAGCATGGATGACGCCCATAAGTATGTGGGCAAGTTCTTGCTGCTTTGCTACACTATCTCTGAAAACATTGATCAGTTGTTGTGTCGCACGACTCTGCACCTCTGATTCATCCACCATTTCCATCATTGCTTTAGCCATTAATTGGTTCACAAACATACATTTTTTCGTTGCATTCGAGACAGAGGATACTGAACAGATTTAGATGGCAATTTTGGCAGGCTTGTATTATTGATAGTGGAGAGTGTCTCGACCACTGTGTCATAACATAAATTAGGAGGGGAACCAAACGGATTAATCATGAGTTATTGCCATATTACCTGGCCTAGATTTATTGGAAAGAAACAATGGGGTTGCCTTGCTGTTTTCAGAGTTTGTCTTCTTATCTTCAGCAGCCTGCACCAAATTAACACACTAGCATTGCTATCATTGGCCAAGTCAGATAATAGGAAAGCAACATTGACACAACGAACGTTTGGCCAACTAGCCTACACCAAATTAACACAATATGGCACAGCTATCATCAGCCAGGTAAGGTAATACGAAAGCAACATTGACACAATGAACGAATGGGCAACTAGAGCAGCACTACAATTCAGTAATGTGCATGATATGAGATAGTACACTCATGCAGCTCAGTATGCAAAACTACCAGGCAATTTTCTTTACAAAACTCAACATTGGCGCCTTTAACATTTTGCTACAACTAATTTTAGATCAGATAAAGGTTGGATTCACGCCGATTAACAAAATACATGCTGGTGTAAAAATATGGTGATATACAACAGATACTTACATCAGCATTGGAGCACAGAGAATTCTCGCAAGATATTTTCCTCGAGTACAATCCCAATGAAGGAAGTCTTCTATCATTTAACCTTATTTTCTAAAAGAGAGATGGGTAAGAAACATGTAGAAAATATGATCAGAATGCTATAAAATTTCATGATGCGAGGATACGCACATGCTTCTTAGAATGGAGTTGACATTCTTTTGCTGGACTAGAGCGGACTAGTTCTTTGGCCACTGGAATCTTCTTATTATAAGTGGGAGTTGGGGTTCTCTGTGCTGGAGCAGTATCTATGAAAAATGGAGTTGGTTTATTATCTCCTAGCGTTTGGATCTTTTGCAAAGACCTGGTTTGTAACCCTTCAAATTCTAACATAGCCGCCTTCCCCTTGCATGCCTTATATAGAAGAATGGTGCTTCAATTATAAAACATGCTACAACAAAGATGGAATAGGTACTGAAGAATAGAAAGGCATGACATATTGACATGTATTCCCTCCATCCAGAAATAAATGGATGGGTCTAGGTGTATTTCAGTTCTAGATACATCAAGTTTTATCCATTTACTGGGACATGTAATCCGGACGGAGGGAGTATGATGTCAGAGCTAGGGATACGACAGGACAACATAGTAAAAAAACACTGAAAACCCACTGCAGAACCAAAGTATTCAAACCCACTGATATGAGATAGTACACTCATGTAGCTCAGGATGCAAAACTACCAGGCAGTTTTCCTTACAAAAATCAACATTGTGGCCTTTAATCATACATTTTGCTACAACTAAATTTTGATCAGATAGAGGTTGGATTCACGCCGATTAAGAAAATACATGCTGATGTAAAAATTTAGTGATATACAACAGGTACTTACATCTGTATTGGAGCACAGAGAATTCCTGCAAGAATCTTTCCTCACAGACGATACCAGTGCAGAAATTCTTCTATCTGTTAAGCTTATTTTCTAAAAGAGAGATGGGTAAGAAACATGTAGAAAATATGATCAGCATGCTATATAATTTCATGATGCAAGTATACGCACATGCTTCTTAGAATGGAGTTGACATATTTTTGCTGGACATCGGACTAGTACTTTGGCCACTGGAATCTGCTTATTATCAGTAGGAGTTGGGTTTCTCTGTGCTGGAGCAGTATCTATAAAAACTGGAGTTGGTTTATTATCTCCTGGCCTTTGGATCTTTTGCAAAGACATTGTTTGTAACCCTTCAAATTCTAAGATAGTCGTCTTCCCCTTGCATGCCTTGTATAGAAGAATGGTGCTTCAATTATAAAACATGCTACAAAAGAGAGATGGAATAGGTACTGAAGAATAGAAAGGCATGACATATTGACATGTATTCCCCCCATCCGGAAAAAAATGGATGGGTCTAGGCATATTTCAGTTCTAGATACATCCTTTTTTATCCATTTCGGCAACATGTAATCCGGACGGAGGGAGTATGGTGTAAGAGCTAGGGATACGACATGATAACACAGTAAAAAAACACTAGTTGAATGTAAAGCTGTATGCTAGCGGAATACGTACAGAAAAAACTAAGGCAATATACACGTGTATGATTGGGAAACTAAGATGGCATTGCAACAGAGCACCAGAACAACACTTCAATGTAAAAAAATATGGTATGGTAGATAGATGAAGTACATACTGATGAATAACAATGCATAAGATATTCAGAAGCATGATGTCCAAATTGTTGGAGCAGCTGCGGTGAGTCGGAAGACGGTGTGGCTGAAGATGCAGATAATGCATAATGTTAAGAACGAAACATCTCTTAGAAATACACTAAGAGATCAACAACAAGGTATGGGAGTGGTCACACGTCTGTTGACTGAAGACTAAATTGGGGTCACATGATTTTATTTTATTTTGGTACTATCCAATCTACGTTAGATGGCTTGATGGTCGTCTTGTGCCTCCTGGCTGACACTGTTCGGAATCTTCCCCGAAGAGCCAGCGACCAACGGTAGAGCAGCCTGCCTCCGCCGTTCGTGGCCCCGGCCAAAACCCCGCTCCCCGCCCCACCACACTGTCGTGGTTGCACCGCCCCCGGGCCAATCCACAAAGACTCCCCGTCATCCAGATCCGGCCGCGGCAGTACCTTCAACCCATGCAACTCTAAGATAGACATCTAAGCGCTACTTCCGTGACGAACTTGCGGCCCTACACCCTTACATTAGACACCAGCCAACCGGCAGCCTAGGAGCTCCACCGCCTCGAGGGGTGCTGCTTCCCATTGGGAATTGATTGGCCCAGAATAATAATTCAGGCAACTGACGCCTAAATAAAGTGATTTGAGATGAGGATGCGACCTATCTGGCGGCATGGTGAAGTAGGCAGGTCCAGCTACCGAGTCGGTGAGGCCGGCGCAGTTGCGGTGGTGACCGGCGGCAGGGAAACAATGATGTCACGACGGTCGACGGCTACAGGGAAGCAGCACCGGGACTCTGGACGAATCCGAAGTTGGAGCCGCTCCAGCGCCGTGAACAACGGTGGGGGTGAATCGACTCTGGTACAGTTCACGCGGCCATCATCGAGGCAGCTCCAGCAACACGGAGTAAGAGGCACACAACCTAGTGCACGACGACAAATGGACAACGTCTCCAGCATTAGGGAGGAGGGCGACTGTGAAATTGGTGCGGTGGGGGGCGACAGGGAGGAGGGGCTGAGGTTTCGCGGCTCGGGAGAAGGGAGCTTTCGGGGAGAAGGTGATTTGGCGCCCACAAGGTATGAATGGGGGGGGGGGGAATTGGCAGGGGAGTGGAACCATGTATTACGGACGCATTTGTCTGAAATGTGAGGGGGAGTTACAGTTCTACCCCTGCCTTTAGGCTTCTCGGCTTGGGTTTGTGTACTGAGGGTCGGGGATAGTAGAGTAACTTTGCTTCTCCCCAAATAGTGGGCGGGAGCGATTTCGGGCGAGGAGGGCGTGTTTTGAAATATAGTGGGCGCGAGCGATTTCGGGCGAGGAGAGCGTGTTTTGAAATAGTGGGCGTGAGCTATTTCTGGCGAGGGGAGCGTGTTTTGCCGACCATGGTTTATGAATTATTCGGCACATGTCATTTCGGCCGAGGGGAAGGCGCGCTTGGGTGAAGTTACGAACCTACCCTCGATGTACAATGGGCCAATTGATGTGTGTTCCACATAGGACGGTAATTTCACGTCTCCCATTTATTTGCTCGGGCGAATTCCACCAAGCAGAGGATGTTTATCGGTTCATTCAAATTTTGAGAGAATGAGCATCCACGTCTACCTTACCAAGTCGATTTGAATCAAATTTTGAAATATTAGCTTGCCACTTCTTGTTTAGATGGAGAGATGATGCTCAGGAGTAATGTGTTTTTACATGCTCGTTGCTAGCGATTTACTATATGACAAATAGTTGACCCACTCAAAAACGGGAATCAAACCCAAAATGAAATATCTCGATTCAATGAAATAGCTCGTTCACTAGGTCAAAATAGTGAACTAAATCCAAAATTGAACACCTCAATCGAGTAGCATGTTGTACAGTATTATAGTACTGCATGAACATGTTGAAAGTCAAATTAAAGAACTTGTTTGATATACGCATATATACGTTCATGTGTGGATTGCAGACAACATGTTCTCCAATCTAAATATTTGAATGCAAATTTATATCAAAACATGGTTTATGTCAGTCTTTCATGCATAAAATGAGACCTCCCCCTCCCTCTCTCTCGCTAACAATCTTCAATTCTGTCGCACGCATCCGACACACAAACCTTGTTGGTCCCTCTTCCTTTCTCTCCATCTCTCTCTCTCTCTCTATTTGTGTGTGTGTGTGTGTGGGGGGGGGGGGGTCTTTCTAGTTCGCATGCATATATACTCCATCTATAGGTCTCTCTCGCACACTATGGATGATACTCTAGTCCAAGTTAGATATCTTGGGTGCACTTATCGTACGCACACAAATTCCTTGGCTCGTTGCCCGTAACTCTCTCACGCACCACTCTGTAGTCTCGGAGCTCTCCCCCCTCTCTCTCAAACTCTCCATCTACCCGGGTCACACATACACATGCATATCTCACTCGCACTCATTAGTCCCATCTAAAACTCTATCTCTCTCCCTCGTTCTCTCTACATATCACACGCACACACACAATCTCATGCCTAGCTAGCCAAGTATGATGGTCTCTCACTCAATTGTAGGCACACGTAGTCCCCCCTATATGTATATGACTAGCTAATCTTAGTCTCCATCACAAACACGTGCATGGTCTATCTCGATTTCTCTCGGGCATCTTTCTATCGCGCACCCCCCCTCGATCTCCCACCCATATAGTCTCCTCACGATCTCGAGGGGATCTCTGTATCACAAACACACACACCCTCTCCCTCCCCATGCGTCCATGTTCTCCATGTGCCCCCCTCGACCTTTGTTCCTTGTTGGCCACCCCTCTATTGGACATGTGCTATAGGGCTGTCTCTCTCCGTTGCAAACAATCACACACTAGCTATCTTCGTGCATCTTCTCGCCTCGCTTTTCTATCTCGGAGATGCATGCGTGATATGTTCGCATAAAAACGAAAAAACACTCTCTCTCTCTAATTTATCGTTTGTTGTCACTTTCTCTTTCACACACATACTCTTTTTGCACACTTACTCATTCTCCTTCACACGCACTTGATCTCTCTCGACTTAGGCACTCTCCTCGGTCCATAGAATATATATTTATTGAAAAGTCAAACATCACAAAGTTTGACCATGTACGTGGAGAAAAACAATTACATCTAAAACGGCAAACATATACCATTAGATTCACCATGAGATGTAGTTTCGTATGATGTATCTTTGGTATTGTAGATATAAATAACATTTGCATAAACCTGTTCAAAGTTTCCAAAGTTTGACTTCTAAAAACTTTACATGCATTGCATTATCGAGAAGATGGAATATCTCTTCCCCCCTCTCAGCTATCTGACGCACCACTCAGCCTTGTCGGGGCTCCTCAATATCTCTCAAACTTTATATCTCCCTGGTTCACACATACACATGTCTCGCTCGCGCTATACATATAGACCCATCCAACACTCTCCGCCCTTGTTCTCTCTCTATGTGACACGCACCCCCCTAAGTACCATAATCCCTCACTCCATCATAGGTGCAAGCACTCCCCCCCCTAAGTATGATTATCTCTCACTAGCCATCAGGAGCACACATATTGTCTCCTTCCATCCATACATCTATCTCGATATCTCTCGAGGTATCTTCTATCGCGCACACACCTTGTCACTCGATCTCCCACCCATGTAAGCCCATCACGATCTCTAGGGGATCTCTCCATGACAAACATACACTCTCTCCTCCCCATGTCTGCATTTTCTCCGTACGTCTCTCTCAACCTCTCTCCCTTGTTTGTCAGACCCCTCTTGGCCACGTGCTAGGGGTCTTGCTCTCTCCGCTGCAAACAACCACACACTATATCCTCACCTTGCTTCCGTTGTCGAAGATGCATGTGTGATATGTTTGCATAAGACACACACACTTTTTCTCTACTTTTATCATGTGTTGTCCATGTCTCTTTCACACATCCACACACACTTTTTTCATTCACTCTTTCTATTTCACTCTCTCTCTCTCTCTCTCTCTCTCTCTCGTTAGGGACTCTCTCACGTCCATAAGCATATGTATGTTTTGAAAAGTCAAACCTCAGAAAAGTTTGACTTGGTATATGTGGAGAAAAACATTTACATCTGGAATGATCATTAGATTCATCACAACATGTACTTACTTCATACTATCATTTATCTTTGGTATTGTAGATATAAGTAATTTCTTTATAAACTTGGTCAAAATTTCAAAAATTTGACTTTAAAAAAATGTTGGAACTACATTATTGAACGGAGGGAGTAGCTCTCTCTCTCTCTCTCTCTCTGCTATCTCTCACGGGCCTCCCTCTCACTCGAACTCTCTATACCGACGGATTATACGCTCACTATGTTAGCGTATAGCTCCGTATATTGTTTAGTTGACCGGCCAACCAGTCCACATGCTGCCTTGTCAGCTCGTGTTCTGTATCTTCGTGTGCTGGCCCATGTGGCAGTGGGTGAAAATAAGTAAACTAGAGGCCCATCTGACACAAGGTGAAGTAAACAAAGTTGAAACCACTCGGGGTAGCACCCCGCACACTAGTAAATTGAGGGTGCATTGAGGACACACTTCTTCTGCGTGAAGGACACACTCACGCACAATTCACCATTGCGCGGCGACATGCACAGAAGGACGCACTCGCGCACACCGAGCACACAACACACACCAACACACGTGTACATTGGCGTCGCTGCCGGTTGAGATGGATGGCAAGGCAGCCAACAAGCGGAGGCGGCTCGAGCCAAAACCGCATCCGACGAGCCTGGACTTCATCAGCAGCCCCCCCCCCCGACGACATGCTGCTTGTCATCATCGGCCTCCTCCCCACCAAACCTGCCATGCGGACCGCTCTACTCTCCTGGTGATGGCGCCCCCTCTGGCACCACGTCCCCCTCAACCTCACCGTCGATACCTGCCTCTGAGACGGGGATTGCAAACACATGGCCGTAGTCTCCAAGATCCTTTCATCGCACCCTGTGCCATCCAAACACCTTGACATCCGCATGTTCAGTACCAACTGCAAGGTCCAACCCAAGTTTGACGAGTGGTTCTTATCCCCCGCCCTAGATCACCTCGAGGAGCTCAGCATTAAAGGTGGATGTTGTCGCCCTTTGCCGTCGTCCATGCTCCGCCTCACGCCAACACTACACCGTGCCAGCTTTAGCTCCTGCTATCTTCTCGAGATTAATGTCGTGCCTGACCTTCTTCTCCCTCAACTCAAGCAGCTCGACCTCATCTCAAAGAAGGCTACCTGCTCCGCAGCTGTACTGCGCTCAAGTACCTTCGTCTTGAGCAGATCCACGGGTTCATTATCCTCCACATCGCCTCGACGAATCTCCGATGGATTTATGTGTCTTGCTGGCCCCGCAACAAGACATCAATTGGGAAGAGATCACTCCAGCTGTTCCACGTTATGGTCATTGAGAATGCACCTTTCCATGAGAGATTGCTTGTATCGGATCTAGAAGGTCCAACAAAAATCAGGGTCATTGACGCGTCGAAATTGACAGCCTTGGTGTACTCGTCTGCTAAATTCTCCGAACTCTTTATTGGATCCGTAATCGTTGGTACAACACTCATCTTCTTCTCCGTCTTCTTGAAATTCACATTTTTAAATTTCTTCTTGATGTATTTACGACCGTCTTCCAGAAAATGATTCCCACAAGCTTGACCCAGTCTATGCGCACAGTGAAGATCTTGGCAATAAAATCTATCGGCCCCAATCTAGATCAAGTTGTTGGATTCCTTACATGCTTTCTGTGGACGGAGAAGCTACTCATCAAGGTGAAACTTCTTTCCTATTAGTAAACTGTAATCACAACGTAGCTCAATTTTTTCGTAATTTTCCCAAATTACGATGACAAGTGTAGTGTTCAAAACTGCATCTACGCACTGCATCGAAAGAAATGTTTTTAATATTTTTTCTACGTGATCACCTGCATCGTTTTTTTGTTGTACTACTATAGTAGCCTAGGCTAGTCATAGTGGAAAGTAACTTAGACTACTCCAGTAACTCTATGGTTACCCTAAGAGCAAGTAGTACCCCCGTCCTGGTTTACTCTTCCTATTTTGTAGTAGCAAAATTTGACCATAGATTTAACTGACAAAATGTTAATGCATGTCACTAAGAACTATATCGTTTGATTCATATTTGAACATAATTTCAAATGGTGTAATTTTTAGTGACATGCATTGGCATTTTCTTAGGTAAATCTATGGTCAAAATTTTATACACCCTCCGTCCCAAAATAAGTGTCTTGAAGTTAGTACAAATTTGTACTAGAGCTTGTACAAAGTTGAGACACTTATTTTGAGATGGAGGGAGTACTAAATACGAGGGAGTACAATAGTGGGCTATAACGTCCCTCCACTATGTAGGCCAAAACACGTGCCAAATTCACTTGTGATGCATTTGGCATCGATGCCCCTCCATTGCTCCCCTAGTGCCCCAATCTGGATCACCTACTTTGCTCCGGTGCCATATTAACTCATGCAATAAAAAAACGCTTGTTTGGGAGAGAGAGAGAGAGGACTGAGGCAATAAAAAACGCTTGTTTGGGAGAGTGAGAGGCTGGTGTAGTTGGTTTGATTGATTTGTTTATACATGTGGGTTTGTGTGCACAGCGGTGCCAACTCTCTCACATCGCGAGAGCGGTGCCAAAATCTTTTGATTTGACATCGATGCATATTATGTGGCATAGTTTTGCGAAATATGGCATCGGCCACATAGTGGAAGGAAACAAATGGCCAAGCTCTTCACGCGCTCCTAGGTAAATGAGAGGAAACAGAAAGAGAGAGAGAGAGAGTGAAAAAATATCACTAGCCAGCCAACCCTATCGTATGAGCGAATGATATTGGTACCTCTTGATTACACGACAATATTATACAGCGAGTTGCTCTAAAATGTTCTCTTCTTTTGCAGATAAAAAAAGACCCAAAAGTGCAAAATGTGCTGCACTATAACAATCTCATCGAATGCCTTGATCTCCATCTTACAGAAATTGATTTGATCGACTACCGAGGCAGCACATCTGAGATTAAATTGGCCAGGTTCTTTGTTCTAGAGGCAAGTGTGCTCAAGGTAATGAGGTTTGGCGTTCTCTGGCGCAACAATGAATGGCATGCTGATCACCGCAAGCGTCTAAGCCTAAATGACAAAGTCTCCGCAGAAGCTGAATTTGTTTTTGAAATATCAAGTGGCTAGAGACTCGAAAACTTATTTGCCCATTAGTAACTTATCAGGGCAGTGGATTTTAGTTTGTACGATAATGCTACATCCACCTAAAGTAACAAAAGTTCTTACATAAACTTCCTAGTAATTCCCTCCTCGTAGGTGTAGCATTACTCCTAACATTTGTAATATCAGTTTGGAACTTGTAATATTGCCGTGTTCTATTCCTACGTTTTCAAAATCCTGCGAATCAAACAGGTCCTGAGTTGGTGATGATGTTGTGCCTCCCATCTTTCACCAATAGCCGTCGGATCTAGATCTGACACATACAAACCAAACTTCTCCATTTTTGCAAATAGACGCCCGCACTTGTTCCCTATTTACAAACAACTCCTTGTCTCTCACAATCAACCTTATCTCCTCCCCACCACAGCTAGAAGGCCATGGAAAATTCTGGCGCGATGGCCGCTGCCGGCACCGTCCACTCCCAATCTTGGTGTTCCATGCAATGCATGGGCATCTACGCACGGGAAATTATGTCGAACACGGCTAATTATAAGCAGGATAGCTCTACAGCCATGATGATAGTGACTACAGACAGTGAGGCTGACTATGGTATGCCGAACACGGCGCCTATACTCAGGTGTCATCTCCGGCGCAAGGTCTTGTCACTTCACTGTGAGGAGCAAAACGTAATAATTTGACCAACGGGTAGTATAGTGCTACTACATTGGTAGTACTACTAGCACCACCGTCTGGATTTAGGAGTACTACCACGTCCATCTGGATTTTAGTATTTGACTAGCAATATCTAGTAATACATGTCACAAAAAATGTACTACTCCCTCTGTAAATAAATACATGGTGTATTGTTTTATTCCTGTCGGCAAGAGAACTTAATGTCTTTTTGCTAATTAATAGGATTACATGCAATGAACTAAACACTGCATGTCATGTTTGGTAGTCTCAAGTCATTGAAAGCATGCACGGCCCACATCTCTTATTGGTTGATATGTCATGAAATAAGAAACGAGGAGGGAGTTAATGTACCGTGCCTAAGTGTTTTGAGATTATTTGGTTTTCGTAAGGTTACTTGCACAACATTTTTGTTTACATGCATTAACATTTTATTAGTTAAATCAAAGGTCAAAACTTGGCGCAAAATGCAAAGGGGACCAATAAACCAGTAAACATCAAACTTCTCTCGTTTGTCCCCAACTAAAGGTCCAGTGAGATGACTATACTGCACCGACACAGAGGGGGACACAACTTTATTGACTTACTGCAACTGCCATTGGGTGAATGACACGTGGGCCCAACGGGTGGCTGGCCCACCTGTCATACAACAAAAGACAGGTGCAGTAGAGTGCCGATGAGTAGATGGCCAACACGCACGCAAATTCAACGCTGTCTGCACTTCTCATATAAAGGCTCCCCGCTAGTCCAATCTAGTACGAAATCGTACGCACCTACGCACGCTAACTAAGGGCAAGAGTGATCACTCGAATCGCAAGATCAGTTGACTAGAAGTCTCTTGGATCCAAGCACCCTCTAAGCTAGACCCATGGAGGCGATGAGCGCGAGCATTAGCCGGCTGTGCTAGATGGTCCACGACACCGGCCTGCGGCCCGACACCGAGGAACGTCTCCAGGTAGTGCTTGAGGCCGCCAGGGCGAGGGGCCGCTTGGACGACAACTTCGTCTCCTTGCTCGACAAGGTCCTCTTTGTTTTTCTCGACAAGTTCACCGTCATCAAGAAGCTCGTGGACGACCTTGACGTATGCCTCCAGCCGACGCGCCCAGGCTCTGCGATGCCCGCCACCCTCAACGGCCACTATGGTGACAACCTCTTCGATGCACTGGTGGCCCCGCGACTGCCCGCTGTCGCGCCAGAGAATGTCCACCTCGAGGTCGCGCTCGCCGCGCAGCGCGTGGCACAGCAAGACACCATCGACATAATCACCCACATCTACACGCAAATCGTCCACAAAGACTACTACATGCCAGAGGAGGACGATAGGACGTTGGCCTTCTTGGACCGCATGACAACCTTGGACGACATTGTTTAGAAGCATGTTGAGCTCGCCGCCAACGCCGCTGCTCCTCACACGTCGGTTGGTGACCCGGCACACTAGGGCGTGAGGATGTCGTTGATGGATCTGTATGTATTTTTATCTTTTTGTCAAATCCATGTAGTAGTATATGGTACTACTAGTAATTATCTTACCTTTCGAATCAACTTCATAATTTTCGTACGTACTCCATGCATGAACCGCGCCAGAACCAAACTTCTCATTACTCTAGGGAAAATCGTTATTTCTATCTATCGGTCGCGCCATGGAGCAGAACCAAATTTTACAAGTTACAAGTTCAAAAGGAAAAGCCTGCCGTGTTTGCGTCGCACCCCCACACGGTTGGTCCGACATGCTGCTCAAGGGGAATGTGTGCGGTGTTGCATTTTCACTGACAAGTGGGACCGCAGTTGAGCAAACCGACTTCGGCAAACCCCCACCCTGCCCACCGCACGGTGGCTGAGAAAACAGGAGGGAGAAGAGATGGTTGTAGCATGGACTCTAAGAAAATTGGTGTCGTATGGGACTCGTGTGGGTGCCGTGTGCCGTACTGCTAGACGTGAATGCTAGTTATGGCCCATGCCACCCTACTATATCGATCCTATATCGAGGTGCTGGTTACGTAGAACAAATTTCCTGGAGTCCATGCTCAGGCCTCCTCTATCTCTCTTCTCAGCCAGCCAACGGACGCATGGAGCCCATCGTCTGTTTGCTCATATGCGGTCCCACATGTCAGTGAAAACTCAAGAGGACCCACTGAACCTGCACATCTTTCACCTCGACGTGCTGGTGATGAAAAACAAATCCAATAAAGATCTTCGTTGGCCGCTTTTGGAGTTACTCAAGAGTAGTTAGATTCTATTTACAGTTTAACCCAAGATGCACATCACGTGGCTTCAACTACCACTCTATTTTCTTGCATGACACGACCTGGATGTTGGATGTCCCATTTGTCAGCAAAAGGAGGAAGAACCCGACCAAATCTTGGGTTGTGGTCTTGGATTAGACTAGTTGTGCTAACTTAAAATTTTATTGTGTAGAATGGATGCAAGTTTTGGTATTGGGAAGAAGAGCACGACCACCGCATCCGAGAAATGGCCCAGACACGACCCCATTGCCCTACCCAAACGGACAGAATCCGGGCAAAACGGAGGTCCATTTGGGGTCGTGCATTGGAGTTGGCCTTACAAGTGGGACCGCAGTTGAGGAAACCGACTATCGGCAAACCCCCACCTCGCCCGCCGCGCGATGGCTGAGTTAGAGAAACGACGAGGTTGAAGAGATTGCTGTAGCGCGGACTCTAAGAAATATGGTGTCAGATGGAAGTCGTGTTGGTGACGTGTGCCATACTCCTGGACGTGAACGCTTGTTTTGGCCCATGCCACCCTACTACTCCTACTACTTATAGTAGTAGTATCGAGGATTTGAGGTATTGGTTACGTACAGCGAACACATTAACATATGGCCCACCTCACACTATGGCCAAATTTCCTGGAGTTTGTGCTACGTTAAAAAGTGTTCTTTGTGAGGGTGGGTGGCTGGTCTCAAGTTTAAAACGTGTTGTATTACGTATATGTAGACGTTTTTTTCTGAAAGTTTGAACCCAAACATCAGAATACAATTTCTACTGGACTCATCTGAGGACCTAGGATGATGGGATTCCCAGCTATAGTAAAAACACCCGCCCGACTCGCGAAGCATGTGAAGCTAGTACAAATAGTGTACTATTGTTGATTGGCCTCATCCGATAACCTGTTGCAATGCACGTACAATTATGTACTATATGCTCCTTCTCGGTCGTCGGGAATCTATGTTCTTCCAGTCTTTCGTTTAAGACATGAGCTTTGTTCATCCTTTTGTCGATACGCGAGACATCTATATACCTCCATTTTAAAAATCATACTATATTCCTCCATGACACACGGGACATCTAGCATCAAGGTGGCGTGTCATGCAAGAAAATGGAGATATGCAGTGCGTAAGTGAGTCGTGCACTTCGATGGCACCTAGTACTATGCAATATTTTTTCTCCTTGATGGCACGTGAATAGTGCACGTACTCAATGACAGAGCACGGGATGGTAGCCATGGACATGGTCGGCCCTTTTTGAAGAGAGTACTAATAAATAACTTTGATGTGTCCCATCAACTCGCAGAACGACGAGAAGCTTGCTTACCTTCTCCCTCGCCAACGCGTGCGTGGTGGCTCGCAGCACGAGGAGAAACTTTTGCTTACAAGTGGTGGACGTGTAGTAGTTCATTTGGTGTCAGATTGCCAGAAGTACTACTGTAGTACCATCATTATTGTTCGACTTCCGGAAGAGGAGAAGAGCCAAACAGAAGGTCACCTACTAACCTAGTACAGTACTACTATAGCCAAAGCTGGTCCACCATTTTAGAGCATGGTTAATTAATATAGGCGGCTCTTGCAGCGACACATCATTTAGAGCAAGTACTCTCTTCGTAGGAACAAAGGAAGTGAAACAAAAGTTGGAGTGGATGCTAGATTGCCAATTAAAACATGATTACATATAAAAAAATCCTATAGCATTCTATCCTATGAATCAAATGACCAATGTAGGAAAATTATGAGGGGGGTCTCTCCAAAAGTGTTCCTCGGTTCGCACCTAGCATCATGGTGGTCGAACTTGGAGTCATTCATCTGGTACACGTGGCATCTCAGCTCTGGACAGAAGGTGACGCGACCTCTCACTTCGTCCACCATTTGAAGCGGCGCACCGGTGGAGTACTAGCATACTCCAATATTAGGTTGGCTCTATGTGATGTGGCAACTTCATATACTAACTGGATGCTGGCTATACTACTATGGTACTCACACTCCCAGAAGTGACTCGAAAACCATTCATAAATTGAGCCTATGACATGCATTTGCAAATGTACCATTTGTTACATAGAACAAGTCATCAACACACAATGACATCAAGGATACATGTTGGATTATAGATTATTTCCAACAAATATTCTAGTAAATACTGAAGTTTTCATCACACAACAAATAACAAGCAATGAAATGAACTTCAACTCAACCAATCCTCAGCATTGGAAACGCTTGGTTTGAACCATAGGTGCTCTGGGAAGGGCCATCTATTGTCAATATCGAGAGCAACACAGGACTGATCATCCAGGCTGAAGCGACATATATCAGGAGCAGGGTAGGGAACCACCACAATATCCAAGGTATAGATACAATTGCTTCTCATAAGTGGTAGTAACATTGTGTCAACAGCAGCTGGATCACCTTTAACCATCATTGGATAGTTTGGTCCAAGGAAGAGCGAGTTTTCTTCAATACTATCAATACTGAACCAGGGAGAAGGTGTTGGGGCTAGCACACTAGTATCCATCTCGAATACCCTGCAACGGGTGTTGGAATAGGTGCGGAGAGGGTGACCATGGGAGACAACACGTGCTCCCTTAGTAGTAACAATCTCAGTGCACTGTATACAGACAAGAAGAGGTGATCCATCGGAATTAGTTGCCAGGTGCCACTGAGTATATAATTCCTGCTCGTCCTCATGCTCGTGATCATCACCATCGTCATCTCCCCCTTGGTTATAATTTTTTTCAAGTATAGGTGGTGGAATGTTCACAGGACCTTGGAAACACAAGAAGAAGGTTAATTAGTAAAGGGAAACTTGCTAACCCGAAGGCATGTGGATGAAACAATTATAATTATGGTGGAAGACAAACGTACCGAAACTACGAGGATCCCATGCAAAAACAGTGCCACGAGTGGTCGAAGCAAACACAAGATCCTCGTATTCAATTGCATCATAGTACTCATCATCCGTGTACAGAAACTGATTTTTGAGCAATATCCATGGACGAACCGTGGAATCAGTAACGACGGCAACAAGCTTGTCAAAGATAGAAACAACCTCATAGTTCTTGTAATTCCAAGAGCGGTTGGGAACTCGACAAATTGCTATGTTCCGTAGACGACAACCACCATGATCGTATTTGAACATACGTAGATCATCTGTGTGCTCAACCTCAGGGCACTCTGAGATTTTTGGAAGTGGAATCCGCTGACGAGTGTACACATTCACAAGTTCCCACTCGCAACTGTACCCAATATAAACAATCCAATCTCCATTTGCGCCAGCCCAGGACTTACCCTTAGGTGATGGCATCTTGACATCACACGTATCATTATCAAGCGGCATCAACTTGCACAAGGCGAGGCCTCTGTCGTTCACGCCCATGCGAACAGGCTTATAGCAAAGAAGATAGGGGAGATCAAACCGCTCTTGGACCCTTGGGTTCCTTGTAATGATGTTATTAGTTGAGTCAAGAATGGTCTTGAACGAACCTGCCATGCTAGCCGAGGTGATGACGTCGCACCTATCAATGAGTTCCTCCACCACGTCATCTTTCAGATCGGGGCAAGAATAACGGGGTCGTTTCCGGCCTGTTTCCTCCATGGATAAGACGATCGAACAATGGCAGAAGGAAGGGTGAAGGAAAATGGAGGAGGGAGGAAGAGCGTGCGACAACAGTTCCAAATCGAGAGGGAAAGGCGAAGAGTCGATGGACGGTTGCTAGTTTGCCACGGTACACGAAGAGGCACCCCGACCGTTGTCTCACTGACATGTTGGAACGGGACCACATGTCAATGAAATATGGTGTGTAATTTCTCGTGCAAAATGCAATCTGGCCGCGTTGGCCCGAGGTGCTGCATTAGTTATCGACCATTATTTTTTTAATGGCGTGCCGTTCAGTTTTGAAGCACGACTAACTGGTACTGTATGCAGAGAAAATATAAACTACTCTACCACTACTCCACCTCTAGTACTAGTAGTATAGATAAGATATATAGGCTGGAGCTTCAGCGCTTTCTTGCTAAGGGCTACCCACTCGCTTCTCACACTATCACCCTCTCTCCAGATCTAAAAAAGACGGCCTCTCTCTCCCTCCTCACCGATGGTCACACATCCGCCGGGGAAGAAAAGGACGTGTAGCGTTGACGCACTCGTTGTCAGCGAGCGAGGTCACGCATTGACGACAAGGCCGTCCTCTCAGACCTAGCGCCTGCGCGGGATGGGCTCCGTCCCCAAGCTCGCTGTCGTAGCGTGTGCAGAGGACGACGACCACGAGCGAAGCCACTTCCCGCCGACCCTCAGGTATGCTACCTCTTTTCGAACCATACCCTTTTTCTATTGCCCCATCTGCCACATCGCTGCATGTGGATCTTTTTCCACTCCACCATCTTCCCAATTTGCTATCCTCTGCTCTACTGGTCACGCAGACGAAAACCTTAATTTGCATTATTAAAGGAAACCCTACTTCATGCAGACTAATCCATGTCTGGGTTGAATAAGGAAAGGAAGGGAGATTGTACTGTCCAAGAGAGTAGGCATCAAACCCGCATCTAGGTTGAAAAGGGGAAAACCAGTAGCTAAGGAACGAGTCTCGTGTCTCTTGGATGAAGAAGGGTAGAAAGGCATGACAACGCAATAGAGAATGACCAGGTTGATCGCTTTGTTGTCCTCACATGGGAAAAAGGTGGCTAAAGAGAACAAAAATGGGACGTAATCCACATATGCCGCCTGGATATTTGTTGCTCTGGGCAACCATACCCCCCTCACCACTCTATGCGTCCGTGGAGGTACATCGTACTGGTGCGCCCACTGTTCGAATGGGCCTCCCATGCTCTTATTGCCACTTTTTTGCTGTTAGTATAACGCCAACAGTCAAGTCAAGCAATGCTACTGCTAAAGTGATGCCACATTTAACTAATGTCGCACTCAGTCTAATGCCACCGATAAATTTAAGCAATGCCATTTAATGCCACTGGATTATTTTAGGGTTAGCTGTCGATTGTGGATGTATTAAAGATTTTTCAGCTAAGGCATTCTAATGCTGTTGCACAACGAGTATACCAATGATGAAACTTGTTACTACCTTCAGATTTTTGCACTGTTAATGCCTATAGATTAAATACCTCACTTTCATGAGATAAGTTAATTTTTTTGTACAGTGTCACCAAGATGCCAAGGCGCTGATGTCATTTTATTTTGGTTAAACAGCACAAAAAATTATGAAGACAAGAGGAAAGGTCAAGAGTGGGCACCTCCTCCTCCGGCTGTTCTCTTGATTCGTTCGATCAAGTTTTTATGTTTGATCGATTATCAAGATTGGGATAGCAATTTTTAAGGTCCCGACGAGTTTGAAATGATATTTACCTTGGAGGTACACGGTTTGCAATTTTTTTATACTGTCATTAGTTAATAATGCTAGTTACCTTCAGACTTTTGTATTTGGTTTAATGCTCATGCACAACTAGTATACCAATGCTGAAACTTGTTACCTTTACATTTTTATTGTTAATTCTTATAGAAATCTTCCAGTGCTAGAGTTTATTGAGATCTGTTCAATAAATTCATTGTATTGTACCCTGTAATAAAATAACTACTCTACGGTTGCACTAGCCACTGGATTAGTGTATATTTGTATTATTCCAATGGTGTTGCATTAGCATATGGACATAAATAAAGTGTGGCAAGCTTTCCCAGTTATGTGCTCAAGAAAAATACTACCTATTTTTCTAAATACTAGACGTTTGGGTACTTTAAATTGAACTGCGAAAATGTCTTATATTAAGGAACAGAGGGTGTAGAGTTCACTCAAATTATCCCGGTAAAGCTAGTCACACCTTTGTTAAAATTAATGTTCATTATGTTATCCGAGGAGGTTTGTATGTTCGTCTCTAATGCCTGTTGTCGGTGTCAAAACCGGCGGATCTCGGGTAGGGGTCCCGAACTGTGCGTCTAGGCGGATGGTAACAGGAGACAAGGGACACGATGTTTTTACCCAGGTTCGGGCCCTCTCGATGGAGGTAAAACCCTACTCCTGCTTGATTAATATTGATGATATGGGTAGTACAAGAGTTGATCTACCATGAGATCAGAGAGGCTAAACCCTAGAAGCTAGCCTATGGTATGATTGTTGTTCGTCCTACAGACTAAATCTCTCCGGTTTATATAGACACCGGAGAGGGCTAGGGTTACATAGAGTCGGTTACAATGGGAGGAGATCTTCATATCATATCGCCAAGCTTGCCTTCCATGCCAAGGAAAGTCCTATCCGGGCAAGGGACGAAGTCTTCAATCTTGTATATTCATAGTCCGGGAGTCTAGCCAAAGGTCATAGTCCGGCCATCCGGACACCCCCTAATCCAGGACTCCCTCAGTAGCCCCTGAACCAGGCTTCAATGACGATAAATCCGGCACACGAGTTTGTCTTCGGCATTACAAGGCGGGTTCTTCTCCAAATTCCATGTTCCTGTCGAATAGTGTCCGGCTTCCAGTGCGTACTGCCCTCCTCAGCTTCTGTGCCCAATAATGACCATCTTCCACGTGTCAAACGAATGCGAAAAGCCAGGTTTTTTTACATTTACCCCCCCGGCCGCGTAAATGAGCCGCCCATAAAAGAGACGGGGATTTAGATCCAATTCACACCACCTTCCCTCCGCGAGCATTCATCAGAGCGCTTTCGACAGAGATCCATTCCACCATGGTCGGTCGAGGCAGCTCCTCCTATCGCCTCTCCAGCCCTCGGCCCAGAGGTTGGGAGCGGTGTTCCGTCCCGCATAGCGAGCTAGTAGCGCTTCAATCCAAGGGGCTGCTCCCCCAGCATATATGGTCCCAGTTCGAGCCGGGATTTCCACCTATAGCGGCGGAGAGCAGGCGGAGAGCATCCCTAATCCCTCCCAAGGAGAGAGGGTATGCCTAGTCCCTTATTTAATAAGAGGTCTCGGATTTCCAATTCATCCTTTTCTCCGAGGGCTACTGGAGTTTTACGGCCTCCAGCTACACAACCTCACGCCTGCCTCCGTACTGCATATTGCGGGCTTCGTGGCCCTCTGTGAGCTGTTTTTGGGCATAGAGGCCCACTTCGCGCTGTGGAAGAGGTTGTTCTGCCTTGTGCCCCGCTCTCAAGAGGGGTCAATTTATCAAGTGGGCGGAGCCGAACTATGGCGCATCACCGGGACCGTATATCTATACGGAACCCCAAAGAAGGCGTCCGAGGACTGGCCTTCAGAATGGTTTTATGTGGACGATGTCCCCCTGCCGTACCCTGTACGGACCGGTATCCCTGAGTTCAATAATGCTCCGTTGAAGAAACGCTTGAGCTGGCGCCCATGGAACCCTTAGAGGGAAACTGTACAGGGACGTCCTTTACCTGATGAGCCGGATATGATTGCTGGCTCATTCCGGACTGACCATGATCGAGGTCATGGCCACATGCATTATGCGGGGGGTGCAGCCACTTCAGTACAGAGGCCACCCCATGTGGGATTTCAACGGGGAGGACGACGCCACCCGGTGTGGTCGCAAGTTGCCGGATTCGGCTGCCACTCTAACAAAGATCTTATCCGCTTTGTACAAGGGAGAAGAAGAGGAATTCCTCCGTGTCAACCCACGGGGCGGATTCTCCATGTACAGTCCTCCAAGCTAGGTGAGCGAACATTTTCATTTGCCTACCCGTTTTCAAATTCCCACAATTGAGTACTTAGTCTAGCGATTTCAACGCAGGAGCTGCGCCAGACCGTGAAGGAGATAAACAACCCTCCTCCACAACCCGAGGACCCGGAACAGTCCCTCGATCCGGACTCCCAAGAGGATCCAGACTTATTTGTGGAGCTAATTGATGGGGTGTTTCATCAATTGAGTAAGGACAATACCTTAGTGGCCATTACGGCCGACTATCCCGGACTACTTCCGGCCTCAAAGGTAACCGAGACCGAAGTCCCAGCACTTTCAAGAGGATCCATCCATGCCTTATTTTGATTGCCGTAAACCAACAGTGTTTTGTTTTGCAGGGGAAATTCTTGAGGCGGAGGGTCGAGCCCACGGTGGGTAGCCAACAAGGGCCGTTGAAGCCAGGCGGGCTAAAGAGAAGTGCGGACCGGATCGAGACTCCGGCACAACGGTAGGGCATACAATTTTAATGCCTAGGGTTTATGCCCTCAAGTCACACTAACGCTCATGCTCTCCTCAGGAAGAAAAGCACCCGCCGGACTATGCCCACCGGCCAGGCTTCAAGGCCGGGTCCGGAAGCGGAGGCGAACACGGGGCGCGCACCGGACATTCCTCCGACAGAGGACACGGACGGGCTGTCTGCCACAAATTCAGAGGTGGAGAGTGCCATGAACCACAGGCGTCGCCGGACTATTCTTCGTGACGCATGTTTTTCCCAAGAGGCATTGGACGCCTTTAATACGGGAGATGCGTACCTCCGTGCCGCTCAAAATGGTCTAGCCAGAGCCACAGAGCAGTATGTGAAAGACATACGGGTGAGTAAATCTGATGGTTATATATGTCAGTAGCCCCCGAGACTTGAAACAATTAAAATAACTGATTTAAGGATCATATGATATGCAGGATCTTACAAAAAAGAATACGCAACTGTCCCAGGAGCTGGAAGAATGCAAGGCCCAACTTGAGGCCGCACTGGCCGCTTCAGAGAGCACCAAGGGGGCTTCCTCAGGTAATATACGCTTCGAAAGGTAATTCTGTTGGGACGTGCGGCATGTGTGCAATTCTGACAATAACAGTGCAGATGGGGCCGGATTGAATCCGGACAAGCAACAACTCCTGCGCCAATTAAAGGCCTGCGAGAGCATGCTGACAAGGGTGAGGCAAGAGAAGAACAAGCTTCAAGACGCCACACCCAGCTAGGCGAGGAACTGAAGGATTTTCGTGCTCAGCTGTCTGATTCCGTAAAGGAGAATCGGTGACTTTGACGCGGCATTTTTAGTAAGTGCTTAAGCGAATCTTCGAAAAAGAGTTCGGTGGGGAAGTCGATTAACAGAGCTATGTCTGCAGATGTGCTCACAGGTCGGCCCGCGGAGGAAATGCCCGGTTCTGCGGGGGATCCTCTCCCCGAGCTATTGCAACTGCACGAACGAGTTTGGCAGGCGATGCAAGGCGTCGTCCAGGCTTTGTGGCCATCCCTCTCCCTACCCGAAGGCCTCGAAGAGCTTGCAGAGAAGCTGAAGGGAGTGCGGCAGCGCTTCCGTTTATGGAAGATACTGGCCTGCCGTCAAGGCGCTAGGGAGGCCTGGGCCATGGTGAAGATGCGGTACACAAAGGATGACCCAAACCACATGGCCGAAGTCGGCCCTTTGGGGCCCGACGGGAAGGAGATCCCTGTCAGTTTAGTGTATGGCCAGGTAGAGCTGGCCGCCAAGTATTCCCAACAGGACTGTAAATTAGACAGCCTGTTGGATGGTATTGAAGAAGAATATACCCAGTCAAATTGACTATGTAATTTAAAATGACATGTAAAATGCCTTCTAGCCGGATTGTAGATCGTTTGTCATTGCGGACCTTTTCGCTTCAACCTCTGGACCCGATAGTCCGGAGTGTGTCCGAATACCCTCTCGGTTATGTAAGAACCGGGGCATGCATGGAGACCAGGCGTAGGGGTCATAAGTGCTTTAGCAGACAAGTGCCCAACTAGTTATGTTATATTACATGGTTAGTAAGAAACATCTTCCAGGGAGAATAGTTCCGTTAGGGGTTCCTTTCCCTGGGAGGCATGCCCTAAAGTGCATGTCCGGACTGCGTAGAAAAGCAGAAAAGCATCTGGGGGCAGATAAATAAACAAGTGAAAAGTCATCTTTTAGTTCACCGACCGAATATTCCCTTAAGAACGCTAGCTTTCGGCTTCACCCAGTCTGAGGTACACATCCGGCTGACCCGGCAGTAACAATCGCAGAGGTGCTCCCTTTACCACCTAGCCGAACAAACGGGAACGTAGGGGTAAGCACAGGAGCCAGGCAACCCAGCTTGGCCAAAACTTAAGTCATATCGATGCATATAATGGTGCATAAAAGGTTCATGCGGAAGTGTCACACATGTTTTGGGCATGAAGCCCGTGTATATAAGCTTCTGATAAAGAAGCCCCCAGGTATAATGAGCGCGGGTGGCGCATCAATTATGTGCGAACAATCACGCAGGCAAGCCCCTAAAGGCTTGGGAGAAAGAAAGAAGGAAGGAGGAGAAAAATACCAGGCAGCTAAATTTTAAAAAAGGAAGGTGACAGAGGAAGGAGACGAACACAGAGTCCGGCGCTAGGCGTAGAATCTTCGTAGGCGTGCTGCGTTCCATGGGTTCGGCTCGAGTCGGTTGTCCGATGCATTTCGCAGACGGTACGCTCCACCAGTCAGGACTTGGTCGATTATGAAGGGACCCTCCCATTTGGGCTT
Organism: Triticum aestivum; assembly: GCF_018294505.1. NCBI lineage: Eukaryota > Viridiplantae > Streptophyta > Magnoliopsida > Poales > Poaceae > Triticum > Triticum aestivum. The sequence continues at coordinate 654,795,265 of NC_057807.1, forward strand.
GAGTTTGTCCTTTTTCTTGTCCGGCAGGCGTAGAACTAGTTCGCCAACATTGTAAGTTTTGGCCCGTACTTCTCTACTTTGATATCTTCGAGCCTGCTGTTGATAGAATGCGGAACGGGCCTTTGCCACGTCGCGCTCCTCTTCCAATGCGTCCAAGCTATCCTGCCGATCGAGCTCGGCTTCTCTTTCTTCGTACATGTGCACACGAGGCGAGTCATGAATTATGTCGCAGGGCAGGACTGCCTCTGCGCTGTATACCATAAAAAATGGTGTGAATTCGGTAGTGCGATTCGGCGTGGTCCGCAGCCCCCAAAGTATGGAGTCAAGCTCCTCTACCCAGTGCGTGTTAGATTCCTTGAGGGATCGCACTAATCTGGGTTTGATGCCGCTCATGATTAGACCGTTGGCTCGCTCAACTTGACCGTTAGTTTGTGGGTGATAGACTGAAGCGTAATCGAGCTTAATGCCCATGTTTTTGCACCAGAGTTTAACTTCATCGGCCGTGAAATTTGTGCCATTGTCAGTAATGATGCTGTGGGGGACACCGTAACGGTGTACAACCCCGGATATGAAGTCTATCACTGGTCCGGATTTGGCCGTCTTAACAGGCTTGGCCTCTATCCATTTGGTGAATTTATCCACCATGACCAGTAGATATTTTTGCTTGTGGGTTCCTCCTTTAAGGGGTCCAGCCATGTCAAGCCCCCAGACCGCAAAAGGCCAGGTAATGGGTATGGTTTGTAGGGCGGTAGGCGGCATGTGGCTTTGATTAGCGAATAATTGGCAACCGACGCATCGCTGGACTAAGTCATGAGCGTCTGCCCGGGCCGTTGGCCAATAAAATCCGGTACGGAAGGCCTTGCTCACAAGGGCTCGGGCTGCGGCGTGGTGCCCGCCGAGTCCGGCGTGAATTTCTGCCAGAAGGTTCCGCCCTTCCTCTTCGGAGATACACCTTTGAAGGACTCCGGTGGTGCTTTTCTTATAAAGCTCTCCTTCATGGACTTTATAGGCTTTAGATCGCCGCACTATGCAGCGTGCCTCATTTTGGTCCTCGGGGAGTTCCTGCCTAGTTAAGTAGGCTAAGAATGGTTCTGTCCACGGGGCAATTACTACCATTATTACGTGGGCTGAGGGTGTGACTTCGTTGACGGAGTCTTCAGTTGTGTCAGGGTGTTCGGGGTCAGGTGATGCGGCCTGGTTCGGATTGTTAATTCCGGATTCCCCTTCCCATTGTACGGATGGCTTGAATAGCCTTTCCAGGAAAATGTTGGGGGGTACTACATCACTCTTTGCGCCGATGCGTGCCAGGACGTCTGCTGCCTGATTATTTTCTCGGGCTATATGGTGGAATTCCAGCCCTTCGAACCGAGCTGACATATTTAGGACGGCGTTGCGATAAGCTGCCATTTTCGGATCTTTGGCGTCAAAGTCTCTGTTTATTTGGGATATGGCGAGGTTCGAATCCCCACGCACCTCTAGGTGTTGAATGCCCATGGAGACTGCCATCCGGAGGCCGTGTAGAAGGGCCTCATATTCGGCAGCATTGTTGGAGTCCGTATACATTATCTGGAGTACATATTGGACTGTATCTCCTGTTGGGGACGTCAGGACGACGCCAGCCCCCAGACCCGCCAGCATTTTGGAGCCGTCGAAGTGCATGGTCCAGTTGGAATATGTGCCGTACTCTTTAGGGAGTTTGGCTTCAGTCCATTTAGTGACAAAGTCGGCCAAGGCTTGCGACTTGATGGCTCGCCGTGGCTTATATGTTATGTCGAACGGGAGGAGCTGAATGGCCCATTTGGCAATCCGGCCCGTTGCGTCGCGGTTGTTTATGATATCGTTAAGAGGTACTTCGGAGGCTACTGTTATCGAACACTCTTGAAAGTAGTGTCATAGCTTCCGGGATGCCATGAATACTGCGTATGCTATTTTTTGGTAATGCGGGTACCTGGACTTGCATGGAGTGAGGACAGTGGACACATAGTACACTGGTTTCTGGACAGGGAATTTGTGTCCGTCCGTTTCTCGTTCGACGACGAGGACTGCGCTTACAACTTGGTGAGTTGCCGCGATGTATAACAACATTGGTTCGCCGATGTTTGGCGCGGCCAGGACAGGGTTTTGTCGCCAGTATGGCTTTTATTTCTTCGAGTCCAGCCGTGGCGGCATCCGTCCACTCGAAGTGTTCAGTGCACCGAAGGAGGCGGTAAAGGGGTAATGCCTTTTCCCCCAAGCGGGAGATGAAGCGGCTCAGAGCCGCCACGCATCCAGTCAATTTTTGTATTTGCTTGAGATCTTTTGGAATATCCAATTGTGACAGAGCTCGGATTTTGGTTGGGTTTGCTTCAATTCCTCTACCGGATACAATGATGCCCAAGAGCTTTCCGGCTGGCACGCCAAAAACGCATTTTTCCGGGTTAAGCCTAATGTCATATGTTCGGAGGTTATCGAACGTGAGCCTCAAGTCGTCTATTAGAGTTTCGACGTGTTTGGTTTTGACGACCACGTCATCCATGTATGCTTCAACCGTTTTGCCGATCTGGTTGGCCAGACATGTCTGAATCATGCGCTGATATGTTGCGCCGGCATTTTTGAGCCCGAAGGGCATTGTATTGAAGCAGAATGGGTCGTATGGGGTAATGAATGCCGTTGCGGCTTGGTCTGACTCTGCCATCTTGATTTGGTGGTAGCCAGAGTATGCATCGAGGAAACACAATGAATCGTGTCCTGCAGTGGCGTCGATGATTTGATCAATGCGGGGGAGGGGGAAGGGATCCTTTGGGCAGGCCTTATTTAGGTCTTTGAAATCGACACATAGGCGCCAGGATTTGTCCTTCTTTGGTACCATTACCAGGTTTGCTAGCCAGTCCGGATGTTTTATATCTCTGATGAATCCGGCTTCCAGTAGTTTGACTAGCTCCTCTCCCATGGATTGTCTCTTAGGTTCGGAGAAACGCCGAAGAGTCTGCTTAACGGGCTTGAATCCTTTTAGGATGTTCAGGCTGTGCTCGGCCAGCCTGCGTGGGATTCCTGGCATGTCTGAAGGGTGCCAGGCAAAAATGTCCCAATTTTCTCGTAGGAATTCTCTGAGTGCGGCGTCTACATCAGGGCTTAGCTGTGCCCCGATGGAGGCCGTTTTTGTAGTGTCCGTTGGATGGACTTGGAACTTGACTATTTCGTCTGCCGGCTTGAAGGAGGTGGACTTGGATCTTTTGTCGAGTATCACGTCATCCCTGTCCACCGTGGAGTGCAACACGGTTAGTTCCTCGGCCGCTAGGGCTTTGGATAATGCCTCTAGGGCCAGTGCGGCTGTCTTGTTTTCGGCGCGGAGCGCTGTGTCCGGATCACTAGCCAGGGTGATGATTCCGTTGGGCACGGGCATTTTGAGCTTCATGTACCCGTAATGGGGTATAGCTTGAAAAATTTTGAATGCTTCTCGCCCTAACAGAGCGTGGTATCCGCTGCTGAACGGGGCCACTTGAAATGTGACCTCCTCGGATCTGTAATTATCTGGCGTGCCGAACACCACATCCAGTGTGATTTTCCCTGAACAGCACGCTTCCCGGCTGGGGATTATTCCTCTAAAGGTTGTGTTGCTTCGCTCAATGCGGCTCCAGTCTATTTCCATTTTTCGCAGGGTTTCCTCATAGATGAGGTTCAATCCGCTACCACCGTCCATGAGTACCTTTGTAAGCCGGAAGCCGTCCACTATCGGACTAAGGACCAGTGCGGCTGGTGCTCGGGCTGTCCGGAATTTAGGTTCGTCACTGGCATTAAAGGTAATAGCCGTGTCGCTCCATGGGTTTATTGTTGCTACTTGGTAGACTTCGGTAAGGCTGTGGAGCGTTCGTTTCCTTGCATTGTTTGATGCGAAGGTCTCGAAGACTGTTGACACCGTGCTGGTGTTTCTGGGGTGGTGCTCTACAGATTCTGGAGTTAGAAGCTCCTCGCCACTTCTGGCCACCTGCCGGAGTATCCAACATGCTCTAAGGCTATGAGTTGGTTGACTTCCTCTGTACTATGAATTTTACAGGGTCCATTGAGCCATCCCTCCAGTACGGTTCCATACCCTATAGAGGGTTTTTGTTTTTTGCTGTGTGGCCCAGGTGCCTGGCGATAATGCGCCCTTTTGTTTCGGACTGGGATTGAATTCAGGGTCGGATTGTCCCAGAATTTTGTTTCGGTTTTTCGAACGCTTTCTGTCGCACAGTACTTTCGTACTATGGATGTCAAGTCGGCGAAGCGTGTAATTTCGCGGCGACTTATGGCGTTGAGGATTCCGATGTCCGTGCAGTTGTTATAGAAGAATGAAATTGCATCCCTCTCGCGGCAGTCTTTTATCCTATTCATAACCAGGAGGAATCTGGCCCAGTAATGGTGTACTGTTTCCCCGGGCTCTTGCCGAATTTGGGATAGATCCCTTATATTTGGGTGGGCGGGTGGATTTAAATCCGGAACCTCGCCCGATCTAAGACTCAGGGGCCAAGAAATTTCCGAACTCGGAAGCTTGTTTTCTTGGACGTTATTCAATGAATCAGGCCTGCTACCTGACTTTAGGTTCAGGGCTTGGGCGACGTCCTCCCCTCCGCGGATGTCCGGCTTGGAGGGATCAGGAATCCGGACATATCTGGTCCTTAGGATGGGCGAAGATTTGCCGCATTGTTCCTCCACCACTTCAACATGGTGGGTGACCTGGGGAGAGTCAATCTCTCTCTGATCGGGTTTAAGCCCAATCTAGCCGTAATCTGTAGCGACTCCCAGGGCGGTGATGCGATCCAAGAGCTCGTTTAAGGAAGAGAGCTCCATCGGATCTAACTGCTCGGCGAGTTCCGAGCTGATGTGGAGATCGCCTTCGATGACCCGAGAGGTCGGCGGCGGCGCGGCGGCCTTATAGGCAGTCATCAAAAAACCGCCTAGCCGGAGAGTTTGGCCGACAGCCAAGGCTCCTTTGGCAACAGCGCCGTCTTTAAAGACGGGGTGCGGCATCCTTCCTGACGGTGACGACACAGAGGAACTCTCAATGAAAGCACCAATGTCGGTGTCAAAACCGGCGGATCTCGGGTAGGGGGTCCCGAACTGTGCGTCTAGGCGGATGGTAACAGGAGACAAGGGACACGATGTTTTTACCCAGGTTCGGGCCCTCTCGATGGAGGTAAAACCCTACTCCTGCTTGATTAATATTGATGATATGGGTAGTACAAGAGTTGATCTACCACGAGATCAGAGAGGCTAAACCCTAGAAGCTAGCCTATGGTATGATTGTTGTTCGTCCGACGGACTAAATCTCTCCGGTTTATATAGACACCGGAGAGGGCTACGGTTACATAGAGTCGGTTACAATGGGAGGAGATCTTCATATCATATCGCCAAGCTTGCCTTCCACGCCAAGGAAAGTCCTATCCGGACACGGGACGAAGTCTTCAATCTTGTATCTTCATAGTCTGGGAGTCCGCCCAAAGCTCATAGTCCGGCCATCGGGGCACCCCCTAATCTAGGACTCCCTCACTTGTCGACTACATACCTGACATCATGATGTAATGTTAAGTCATTTCCTTTTGTACAGTGTCACTGAATTGTCAAGGCGGTGATTGATACGTCTCCAACGTATCTATAAATTTTGATTGTTCCATGCCATTATATTACCTGTTTTGGATGTTTATGGGCTTTACTTTACACTTTTATATCATTTTTCGGACTAACCTACTAACCGGAGGCCCAGCCCAAATTGTTGTTTTTTTGCCTATTTCAGTATATCGAAGGAAAGGAATATCAAACGAAGTCCAAACGGAATGAAACCTTTAGGAGCGATCTTTTTGGAACAAACGCAATCTAGGAGACTCCGATTGGACGTCAAGAAGCAGCCAAGGCGGCCACGAGGGTGGCCGGCGCGCCCAATAAGGGTGGGCGCACCCCCTGCCTCGTGGGCCCCTCGTGGCTCCCCTGATCGACTTCCTTCGCCTATATATATATTCGTACCGTGAAATCATCCAGGAGCACCACGAAAAACTATTTCCACCGCCGCAACCTTCTGTATTCGCGAGATCCCATCTTGGAGCCTTCGCCGGCGCTCCGTCGGAGGGGGAATCGACCATGGAGGGCCTCTCCATCACCACCAAGGCCTCTCCGATGATTTGTGAGTAGTTTACCACAGACCTTCGGGTCCATAGTTATTAGCTAGATGGCTTCTTCTCTCTCTCTTTGATTCTCAATACAAAGTTCTCCTTCCTCTTCTTGGAGATCTATTTGATGTAACTCTTTTTGCGGTGTGTTTGTCAAGATCCGATGAATTGCGGGTCTATGATCAAGTTTATCTATGAGAAATATTTGAATCTCCTCTGAATTCTTTTATGTATGATTGGTTATCTTTGCAAGTCTCTTCGAATTATCAGTTTGGTTTGGCCTACTAGATTGATCTTTCTTGCCATGGGAGAAGTGCTTAGCTTTGGGTTCAATCTTGCGGTGTCCTTTCCCAGTGACAGCAGGGGCAACAAGGCACGTATTGTATTGTTGCCATCGAGGATAAAAAGATGGGGTTTATATCATATTGCATGAGTTTATCCCTCTACATCATGTCATCTTGCTTAACGCATTACTATGTTCTTATGAACTTAATACTCTAGATGCAGGCAGGAGTCGGTCGATGTGTGGAGTAATAGTATTAGATACAGGTAGGAGTCGGTCTACTTGTTGCGGACGTGATGCCTATATACATGATCATGCCTAGATATTCTCATAACTATGCAGTTTTCTATCAATTGCTCGACAGTAATTTGTTCACCCACCGTAATAATTATGCTATTTTGAGAGAAGCCACTAGTGAAACCTATGCCCCCCGGGTCTATATTTTATCATATAAGTTTTCAATCTACTTTTATTTGCATCTTTTACTTTCCAATCTATATCATAAAAATACCAAAAATATTTACCTTATCATATTATCTCTACCAGATCTCACTTTTGCAAGTTTCCATGAAGGGATTGACAACCCCTTTATCGTGTTGGTTGAGAGGTTCTTGTTTGTTTGTGTAGGTGCGTGGGACTTTTGGGGAGCCTCCTACTGGATTGATACCTTCGTTCTCAAAACTGAGGGAAATACTTACGCTACTTTGCTGCATCACCCTTTCCTCTTCAAGGGAAAAACCAACGCATGCTCAAGAGATAGCAAGAAGGATTTCTGGCGCCGTTGCCGGGGAGGTCTTCGCTCAAGTCAAGACATACCAAGTACCCATCACAAACTCATCTCCCTCGCATTACATTATTTGCCATTTGCCTCTCGTTTTCCTGTCCCCCACTTCACCCTTGCTGTTTTATTCGCCCTCTCTTTCCTGTTTTCCTCTCTTTTTCGCTTGTCCTTTGTGTGCTCGTGTGTTAGTTGTTTATCTCATTATCATGGCTAGTCCTCCTATCATCATTAATACTCCCGATCATGAAGTTCTTAATTTTAAACAAAGGGAGGGAGAAAATCTAAAAGATGCTTGGCATAGAATTTGGAATGCTCAAAATAGATCTACTAGGAAGCAATCCACTTCCGTTCTTCTTCGCAATTTTTATGTAGGCATTACCCCTTGGAATAGATATATTCTTGATACCATACCGGAGGGAATTTTTTGGGTAGCCATACTTTTGATGCTTACAATGCCATGACAGATTTGTTCGGTCTACCGCCTCTTTTAGTTAACAGAACAGTTTTAACTTTAGAACATGTGATGCAAAGGCTTGAAATTATTGAAAATAAAGTTGCTACTGTCGAGTTAATTGAAAATTTGGATAAAAAGATCCATAATCAAATTACTCAATATGGATCTAAAGTTGGAAATACTTTGAAAAGTTTTAAAGAAAAGGAACCTATAGTTAATGAAAGGATAAATCAAGGTTCCACAAGAATCGGTAAACTTGAGGACATTATTACTAATTTAGGGTCTGCCTTTTCATCCATGAAAAATACTCCAACTCCTCCTACAAAAATTTCTAAATTAATGTATCTTCCTAAAAACAAAGGTGATTCTTCTAGTAAGGAAAATGCGGATCTCAAATCAATAAGCACTCATTCCAATTTCCTTGATTTTATTAAGGAACCTTTTGTTACAAATGAATATGTTGATTTCTTGCCTAAGAGTTTAATCATTACCAAAAATAAAGAAACTTCTATGGGTTATAAGTGCTCTATTGAAGAATTGAATGCCAAAGATGGCAATACTTAGATATATTCTCGCTTTTATGCCTAGCTAGAGGCGTTAAACGATAGCGCTTGTTGGGAGGCAACCCAATTTTATTTTTGTTCCTGTTTAGTAATAGATAATTTATTTAATCTCTGGTTAGATGTGTTTTTATGTTTTAGTTAGTGTTTGTGCCAAGTAGAACCTATAGGATAACCTTGGGTGAAAGTTAATTTGATTCTGCTGAAAAACAGAAACTTTGCATGCACGAGAAAAAATTCAAGAAATCACAGAAACGTGATTTTGCGTCAATTCTTTTTTTTGTAGATCAATAGACAAATTACCTAGGACGTCCTATTTTAGTAGGATTTGTAAGGTTCCAGAAGTATTTGAAAGTTACAGATTGCTACAGACTGTTCTGTTTTTGACAGATTCTGTTTTTCGTGTGTTGTTTGCTTATTTTGATGCATCTATGGATAGTATCGGGGGGGTATGAACCATAGAGAAGTTGGAATACAGTAGGTTTAACACCAATATAAATAAATAATTAGTTCATTACAGTACCTTATGTGGTGGTTTTTCTTTCTTGCACTAACGGGGCTTATGAGATTTCCTGTTGAGTTTTGTGTTGTGAAGTTTTCAAGTTTTGGGTAAAGATTTGATGGACTATGGAATAAGGAATGGCAAAGGCTAAGCTTGGGGATGCCCATGGCACCCCAAGATATTCAAGGACAACCAAAAGCCTAAGCTTGGGGATGCCCTGGAAGGCATCCCCTCTTTCGTCTTTGTCTATCGGTAACTTTACTTGGAGCTATATTTTTTTACCACATGATATGTGTTTTGCTTGGAGCGTATTGTATGATATGAGTCTTTGCTTTTTAGTTTACCACAATAATCCTTTCTGCACACACCTTTTGGGAGAGACTCACATGATTCAGAATTTATTAGAATACTCTATGTGCTTCACTTATATCTTTTGAGCTATGCAGTTCTGCTCTAGTGCTTCACTTATATCTTTTTAGAGCACGGTGGTGGTTTTATTTTGTAGAAATTATTGATATCTCATGCTTCACTTATATTATTTTGAGAGTCTTTTAGAACATCATGGTATTTGCTATGGTTATAAAATTGGTCCTAGAATGGTGGGCATCCAAGTTGGGTATAATAAAAACTATCATAGGAAGTGAATTGAATACTATGATCAACTTGATGCTTAATAATTGTTTTGAGATATGAAGGTGGTAATATTAGAGTCATGCTAGTTGATGTAATTGTGAATTTAATAAATACTTGTTTTGAGGTTTGCAAGTCCCGTAGCATGCACGTATGGTAACCGTTGTGTGACAAATTTGAAGCATGAGGTGTTCTTTGATAGTCAACCTTATGAGTGGCAGTCGGGGACGAGCGATGATCTTTTCCTACCAATCTATCCCCCTAGGAGCATGCGCGTAGTGCTTGGTTTTTGATGACTTGTAGATTTTTGCAATAAGTATGTGAATATGACTAATGTTGAGTCCATGGATTATACGCACTCTTACCTTACCATCTTTGCTAGCCTCTACGGTACCGTGCATTGCCCTTTCTCACGTTGAGAGTTGGTGCAAACTTCATCGGTGCATCCAAACCCCGTGATACGATACGCTCTATCACACATAAACCTCCTTATATCTTCCTCAAAATAGCCACCATACCTACCTATTATGGCATTTCCATAGCCATTCCGAGATATATTGCCATGCAACTTTCCACCGTTCCATTTATTATGACACGCTTCATCATTGTCATATTTCTTTTTGCATGATCATGTAGTTGACAACGTATTTGTGGCAAAGCCACCATGCATAATTTTTATACATGTCGCTCTTGAGTCATCGCATATCCCGGTACACCGCCAGAGGCATTCATATAGAGTCATACTTTGTTCTAGTATCGAGTTGTAATTCATGAGTTGTAAGTAAATAGAAGTGTGATGATCATCATTTTTTAGAGCATTGTCCCTAATAAAAAAAGAAAGGCCAAATAATAATAAAAAGGCCAAAAAATAGAAAGGCAAAAAAAGGCCCCAAAAAAGGGGGGGGGGCAGGGGACAATGCTACTATCTTTTTCCACACTTGTGCTCAAAATAGCACCATGATCTTTATGATAGAAAGTTTTCTATGTTGTCATTTTCATTTACTAAGTGGTAATTTTTCATTATAGAACTTGGCTTGTATATTCCAACGACGGGCTTCCTCAAAATGCCCTAGGTATTCATGAGCAAGCAAGTTGGATGCACACCCACTTAGTTTCTTTTGTTGAGCTTTCATACATTTATACCTCTAGTGCATCCGTTGCATGGCAATCCCTACTCCTCGCATTGACATCAATTGATGGTCATCTCCCTAGCCCGTTGATTAGCCATGTCGATGTGAGACTTTCTCCTTTTTTGTCTTCTCCACATAACCCCTATCATTATATTCTATTCCACCCATAGTCCTATATCCATGGCTCACGCTCATGTATTGCGTGAAGGTTGACAAAAAGTTTGAGATTACTAAAGTATGAAACAATTGCTTGGCTCGTCATCGGGGTTGTGCATGATGAGAGCATTCTTGTGTAACGAAAATGAAGCATGACCAAACTATATGATTTTGTAGGGATGAACTTTCCTTTGCCATGTTATTTTGAGAAGACATGATTGCTTAGTTAGTATGCTTGAAGTATTATTATCCTTTTGTCAATATGAACTTTTATTTTGAATCATTTGATCTGAACATTCATGGCACAATAAAGAGAAATACATTGAGAAATATGCTAGGTAGCATTCCACATCAAAAATTCTGTTTTTATCATTTACCTACTCGAGGACGAGCAGGAATTAAGCTTGGGGATGCTTGATACATCTCCAACGTATCTATAATTTTTGATTGTTCCATGCTATTATATTACCTATTTTGAATGTTTATGGGCTTTATTTTACAGTTTTATATCATTTTTGGGACTAACCTACTAACCGGAGGCCCAGCCCGAATTGCTGTTTTTTGCCTATTTCAGTATATCGAAGGAAAGGAATATCAAACGGAGTCCAAACGGAATGAAACCTTCGGGAGAGATATTTTTGGAACAAACACAATCCAGGAGACTTGGAGTGGACGTCAAGAAGCAGCCGAGGCGGCCACGAGGGTGGCCGACGCGCCCAGTAAGGGTGGGCGCACCCCTGCCTCGTGGGCCCCTCGTGGCTCCCCTAACCGACTTCCTTCGCCTATATATATCTTCATACTCTAAAACCATCCAGGAGCACCACGAAAAATTATTTCCACCACCACAACCTTCTGTATCCGCGAGATCCCATCTTGGAGCCTTCGTCGATGCTCCGCTGGAGGGGGAATCGACCACGGAGGGCATCTCCATCACTACCAAGGCCTCTCCGATGAGTTGTGAGTAGTTTACCACAGACCTTCGGGTCCATAGTTATTAGCTAGATGGTTTCTTCTCTCTCTTTGATTCTTAATACAAAGTTCTCCTTCCTCTTCTTGGAGATCTATTCGATGTAACTCTTTTTGCAGTGTGTTTGTTGAGATCCGATGAATTGTGGGTTTATGATCAAGTTTATCTATGAGAAATATTTGAATCTCCTCTGAATTCTTTTATGTATGATTGATTATCTTTGCAAGTCTCTTCGAATTATCAGTTTGGTTTGGCCTACTAGATTAATCTTTCTTGCCATGGGAGAAGTGCTTAGCTTTGGGTTCAATCTTGCGGTGTTCTTTCCCAGTGACAGCAGGGGCAGCAAGGCACGTATTGTATTGTTGCCATCGAGGATAAAAAGATGGGGTTTTTATCATATTGCATGAGTTTATCCCTCTACATCATGTCATCTTGCTTAATGCGTTACTATGTTCTTATGAACTTAATACTCTAGATGCAGGCAGGAGTCGGCCGATGTATGGAGTAATAGTAGTAGATGCAGGCAAGAGTCGGTCTACTTGTTGCGGACGTGATGCCTATATACATGATCATGCCTAGATACTCTTATAACTATGCACTTTTCTATCAATTGCTGGATAGTAATTTGTTCACCCACCGTAATAATTATGCTATCTTGAGAGAAGCCACTAGTGAAACCTATGGCCCCCGGGTCTATCTTTTATCAGATAAGTTTTCCATCTACTTTTATTTGCATCTTTTACTTTCCAATCTATATCATAAAAATACCAAAAAATATTTATCTTATCATATTATCTCTATCGGATCTCACTTTTGCAAGTTTCCGTGAAGGGATTGACAACCCCTTTATCGTGTTGGTTGCGAGGTTCTTGTTTGTTTGTGTAGGTGCGTGGGACTTTTGAGGAGCCTCCTACTGGATTGATACCTTGGTTCTCAAAACTGAGGGAAATACTTATGCTAATTTGCTGCATCACCCTTTCCTCTTCAAGGGAAAACCAACACATGCTCAAGAGGTAGCAGTGATGGCATTTTATTTTAGTTGAACTGCACAAAATATGGTTAAAAGAAGAGGAAAGGTCAGGAGTCGATCATTCTTGCAGAAAGAACTATATATGCCCTGCTGACATCAGCCGTTGTTGCCTTATTATTTGTTCAAACAGGTGGTTAGAAATAGTATTGTTACCTTTTCCCATTAAGAAATGGGAATGCTTATATTTGTGAGTCTATGCTTCAACTAGTGTCATTTTTACAGTAATCACACTTACAATATCTATGCAAATAGGGATGCTCGATTTTAGTGGAACTGCACAAAAAGTCCAACTGGTTCAACATGAGGAGCATGTTTTCTTCCAAACCTTTATATCCAATTGGTGGAACTATGAGCTATTCATTACGAAGGTACATAGTTTGCTACTCTCTTGCTACTCTTTTTGTACTGTCATTAGATAGTAATATAGTGGTTTGCATGTGAATTTATTGGCAGGGTGGACCTGCATTGGAGGTGCAGGACATGATTCAATGATTGGATGCTCAATTTCGGTTGTATCGATTTCACCTCTTCCATCACTGCGAACATGGATATCCTTGGTCTAATGAAGAACAAGCACTATATTTCTGCTCTGAACCAGCAAATCAATTCAGTATGAAATTGTCCAGGGCAAAACATGACTGTATCAAATTGTCCAGTGCAAAACATGACAGATGCTAAGCGGAAGAGACATGTTTAAACCGAAAATATAAGGTGGGGTATATGTTTACTAGCTGCTTGATATTTGTGCAGACAGAGATGTCTACCTGTTGCTATTTGGCAAATAAACAAAGTGACCGCAATTTTGGTTGAACTGCACAAGAGAATAGTATAGTCACTACATGCAGTGCCATTTGAAAATAGACACAGAAAGATTGGATAGTCACTTCATGGACTGCAGAAAAGTAGTACTGTACTTTTATTTGCCAACACTAGGTGCTTCATTGCTTTGGTCTGATTATACAATGGGCATCATTTTGCTTAAGTTAAAGTTTGTATTCCAAAAATAGTTTCGCCATGTGATCGAGAGAAGACCAAATCATATTGCAGTGGATGTTCCTCCATCATGTGTGGTTCATTCTCATGGTTCCAGCTGTTGGTGAAACCACTTACGTTTGCAAGGGGAATTGTAGACTTCACAAATAAATTTGTCTTTCAGTCTATACTGAATGTTGGCCAAGAGGAGCATCCATGTTAGTAGGAAGAACAAATATTTTTTCTAGATCTTTGCTTTTGGAGCTACATATTTGTATATGATCTGTGAATCATTGAGATGCATTAACATGTTGATCTAATGTATGGGAATCGTACTAGTTGGTTTTAGTTGCAACGCAAGATCCGAAGTGGCTGATCTTTGCTTTTGGAGCTACATATTTGTATATGATGTGTGAATCATTGAGATGCATTAACAGTTCCTTATTTCTGTTCGCTCAGTGTTTACAAGTTACTGATCGATCACTAGCTAGCCTACTAATGTGCTCCTGGCAGTTTTAGTTGCAACGCAAGATCCGAAGTGGCAGTTTTTGAATAAAAAGTCCTACCTCTAAATAAACTGACAAGCTGCTCTGAAGAAAATGTCATGCGAATCTGAAGAAACTGCCAGCAAAAACATTCGCAAATGCCTTATCTCCCAGCTAACGTTCATCAACTAATGCGATCGTACACGTACACCATCCGACCTACTCGATCCTACACGTACACTATCCGACCTACTCGATCCTACATGGATAAATAGCGGATCACGCACGTACTACCTCCCTTCCGGTTTGCAGGGCTCAATTCAAGAAACCACCTACTCGATCCTACACGAATAAATAGCGGACACACGTACTAGTACCTCCTTTCCAGTTTGCAGGGCTTAATTCAAAAACCTCACCAACCAAGGTACTCCCTCCGTCCGGGTTTATTAGTCCCGTGAGCAAAGCAGCAAGACTAAGGCATGGCAATAATTAACTACATGCAGAAGTTTAAGCCTAATTAATTCCAACGATTTAAGTGGCTGCATGCGTGCCCTCGGCTGCGACTCGTTGCATGCTGCTCCATGTACTGGCTGCGAGCGATTCTGAGTGCCTGCATGCAGCCGGCCGTAATTAAGGCAGCTAACTGATGCGAAAAAGATGCGCTTTAATTCTTGCAGGCCTTTTAAATCCGTGGAATCATTATTGACAAGGAGGGAGATGATTTGAGTGCACTCCTTTGACCGTCATGCCGGCGTGCGTCCCAGCACGGACGGGATGGGACGGCACAGTCATAATTTCAGTTACTCTAGTCTTCCATGGCAAGCTGGCGCGCCAAGCCATGCCTGCTTATGCATTGAATTCTGATGACCGTCGCGCTACCTTCCGCCTATAAGTACTATTTCCCGGCCTTCTCCGGTGACACCGTGACCAAAATCGCCATATCCTCATAAGCCCCCACCGGCCCAACGTCGCTCACCACTTATCCTCGCTCTCGCCACGTCCGCCATGCCCCCGCCCATCCGTGATAGGCGAGGCCGGAGGCGATCACCGCCGGAACTAGTGTTCGGTTTTTCACCGGAAGGCAGACGGAGGGTGGAGGCATTCTATCTGTCTTTAGATGGCAATGCGGAGATTGAGGACTTGTTGGAGCGCGACCGCCTGGCGGAGGAGCAACATATCACTGATTTGTGCCGCCAGCAGGACATGGAGCAGCAGCGCACTGACTCTCTAAGTCGCGAGCAGAGCGCCCGCAGCTGGGCCGACTATGTGGAGACCGGCGCCCGACAAATAGCTCTGGAGGCTATCGGGCACGCACGCGTTCGCGACACCAAATTTTACTAACAGCTTGTCAAGTGGGTTTCCCACTTAGAAGCCGAAGCTTCGGTGGACCACGCCGGCATGGAAAGGGCCAATGCACATGACCAACGTGCCCTATCGCACCTCTGGCAAGTCCGAGGCGAGGCGGAGGACGCCGGTGCCGGTGTTTAACATGTATCACAGATGGCGGCCGACATCATCTAGTTAGCTAAGAGTAAGTTAGTACTTGCATGCTACTAGAGTATTAGAGGGAGTAGATAGTTAACTTGGCTATGATGGTTGTCAACGTGGAAGTTCAGTACTCTATATGTGGATCAGACCTATTACTTGCTCTGAATGTTGAACTTTCCGTTTGAACGTATGGAATGGGCTGTTATTTTTTTAAATGGGTTGTATTTGTCCTCCATGGGTTTAGAGGCTGACTTGTGGCCCTACCAAGTTGATGCGTACACAATTAGGATATGATTGTACGTGGAGAGAATGATAGCTGGGACCCGCCAAGGTCATGGCAGTACGCAAGCAAGTGCCTCTTTATTTCAAGCCAATAAGAAAAATGGCTCCTCCTAATGGATTTCTGACATCTGGGTCCCATGCCATTGCCAACGTAGTCAATAAACGAGAGAATTGCACAACGAGCGGCTGACACCAGGGACCCAGCAGCTCGCCCAGTTATTTTTGTTTTGGGTTAATTTGATAAATGCCACTCCAAATCTGGTGTTCTCGAGAAATGCCACTGCAATTTCCAAAGTTTGAAAACTGCCATTTCATGCCATTTCCAGTTGCATTTTTTGAAGTCTCGAGTGGCGTTTTTCAAAGTTTGCAAATTGCAGTGGCATTTTTCAAAGTTTGCAAAAATTGCAGTGGCATTTTTCAAAGTTTGGAAATTGCAGTGGCATTTTTATGAATCGCCATAATTGGAGTGGCATTTATCTAATTTGTTTTTGAGACGGAAGCAGGGTGTCAACTGGGCTGTGCGGGGCACTCTGGCCTGTCTGGACAGCCTTTTGTTTTATGTTTACCACAGACCAGCCCAGTAACTTTTTTTCTTTCCAAAAATGGCTAGCCCAGTTTTTTTGTGATTTGTCAAGTAAGTTGCTTTGTCAGGCCTGCTGGGTTGCAAATCTTTCAAGACGACCAGAGCTTCGTTCGGCTGTCCGAGAAAATGGCCTATCAATAATGAGAAATGGGCTATACATTTTTAAAACACATCAAACCGGCAATTAGATTCAAATTTCTTTTTTTCATTTCGATATTTTAAATTGCATTGATTTTTATGCGTGGACAATTTATTGGATTTTATATTGATATACATTTATTTTAAAATCAGTTTGAATCTGACTCGAAATTTTGGGATTAAAAACAGTTCGGACCGCACCAAAATATGAAAAATTTCATATATTTTTTTAACCGTGGCCACGATATGGGCTGTAATGCTAACAAAAAGAATATGGGCTCCAGAAAAACATTAAGAATTAGCAAATGGGCTATAAATTATTAGAAATAATGGTAGATGGGATGTATGCTATTTTCCACATATTTGAGGCTTTCCTAAAAAAAGGTTGACGCACAAGCAGTGATTGTTGGATGTCCATCCAACGGTCATCGTGCTTATTCAATCTCTGCTCTTCCTGCTCCAGCCGCTCAAACAAGCGCCGACAGGACTGCCTGCTACCTCCTCCTCGTGGCCGGCTATGCTGCCGCGCAGGCCTCATTGCCCCACCGTACTCCCATGGCTGGCCTAGCCATCCCTCTACTCACCCACACCTGCTATTATTCTCCAGTGACGGCAGACGAACCAGTAAACCCTTGTACAATCGTACTCCCCTCCACGTGGGAAACAACTGCCGAGTCTTCCCTGGCTTCGTGTCGTTCCCTTCCTAGGCCTCGCCATCGTCCACCGCCCTGGTGCTCTCGGTGTGGCGTGGTCAACATGCTCAACGACCGACATGCATCTGAAGTGGACTGTACGTGGAGAGGCTGACAGTTGGGTCCACGACCGCACGCAAGGAAATGCCTCCTTATTACGTGCAAAGTAATGATTCCTCCACCTGACATATGGGACCCACAGAAAGGGCCTCTGTATTTCACGAAAAAACGTTACCGCCGCTGACAGCTCGGACCCACCAGCTATATCTTCGCATGCAAGGAAGTGCCTCCTTCTTACGCACAAAAAAATGAATACTCCCCCTCCTAGCTGGGACCCAGTATAGTGGGCCTACTAAGTTGACGGGGATGGAGGGCTTTGACAACTTAGTCAATATGCACGATTCTAGCTCTAGTCACCGTACGATGTCCATCCAACGGCCGTAGTGCTTCTTCAACCTCTGGTCTTCTTGCTCCAGCCGCCCAAAGCAGCGCCAGTCGTGTCACCTGCTCCTGCCTCCCGTGGCTAGCTGTGCTGCCACGGAGGCCTCAGCGCCCCCATACTACTCCCACCACTGGCCAGGCCATCCTTCCACTCACCCACACCCCCTGTTATTCTGCGGCGACGACAGCCTCACACCACAGCTGAACCAGTGAACCCTCGTTCTCTTCTCCGCGTGGGCATCCACTGCCGCGTCTTCCTCGGCTCTGCATCGTCCCCTTCCTAGGCCTCGCCGTGGTGCTCTCGGAGCGGCGTGGTTAATGTGGTCAACGATCGACTTCCATCGGAAGAGTACTGTACGTGGAGAGGCTGACAACTGGGTCCACGGCAGCCACAAGGAAGTGCCTCCTTATTACGTGCAAAATAATTATTCCTCCACCTGACAGCAGGGACCCACCATACATGCCACCGTATTTCGCGAAAAAACGTTTCCCCCCTAACTGCTGGGACCCACCGGACGGGCCACCATATTTCGCGAAAAAAACGTTCCCCCCGCTGTCAGCTCGGACCGACCGGAAGTGCCTCCTTATTATGCACAAAAAAATGAATACTCCGCCTGCTAGTTGGGACCCATTGTCGGTGTCAAAACCGGCGGATCTCGGGTAGGGGGTCCCGAACTGTGTGTCTAAGGCTAATGGCAACAGGAGGCGGGGGACACAATGTTTACCCAGGTTCGGGCCCTCTCGATGGAGGTAATACCCTACTTCCTGCTTGATTGATCTTGATGATATGAGTATTACAAGAGTTGATCTATCACGAGATCGTAGAGGCTAAACCCTAGAAGCTAGCCTACGATTATGATTGTTGTTGTCCTACGGACTAAACCATCCGGTTTATATAGACACCGGAGGGGGCTAGGGTTACACAGAGTCGGTTACAGAGAAGGAAATCTACATATCCGAATTGCCAAGCTTGCCTTCCACACAAAGGAGAGTCCCACCCGGACACGGGACGAAGTCTTCAATCTTGTATCTTCATAGTCCAATAGTCTAGCATAAGCATATAGTCCGGCTGTCCGAGGACCCCCTTATCTAGGACTCCCTCAGTAGCCCCTGAACCAGGCTTCAATGACGATGAGTCCGGCGCACAGATTGTCTTCGGCATTGCAACGCGGGTTCCTTCTCCGAATACTCCATAGAAGATCTTGAATACAAGGATTGTGTCCGGCTCTGCAAAATAATTTCCACTTACCACCGTAGAGAGCATAATATTCCACAAATCTAATCTGCTGACAACTATTCATAGCGTGACATCACGCCGCGGCCCGGTTATTATGAACCGTTTTTTCCCAGCCTACCACTACACGTATCGTGAGCCGGTTTTATTGGCACATCTTGTCGAAGAAGAGATCGTGTTCCCCTTATCACGGGATTCTCATCAATACGGGTGTGGGTAACCCAACCGCGCATGTTAGTATGACTCCTCGATTTTAGGCAAGTTCCAAACGGCCACGTGGGGGACGCTTGACATTCGTCCTCTTTATAAGGAGGTCAAGGCCTGTCCTTTTCTTTCCACGCTCGATGCTTCTCTTTTCCTACCTCGAGTTCCAACACCCAAGGCACAAGCTAAGAACTTCGGACCTCCAACCATGTCCGGATCCGACCTTCAAGGCCGGTGGATGGCCTCCTCTGTCACAGAGGAGGACATCAAGAAGCTTAGGGAGGCTAGGTATCTGACCGCTGAAATCCCCCATAGGCTACCTGCTCAAGGGCAGGTTGTTCCTACTCCCGAACCCAACGAGAGTGTCGTATTTGTCTCCCACTTCCTCTGAGGGCTAGGCTTCAGTATTGATCCCTTCGTAAGAGGGCTCATGTTCTATTATGGGCTAGATTTCCATGATCTATCCCCAGATGCCATCCTTCACATCTCGTCGTTTATCATTGTGTGTGAGGCCTTACTCCGCATTACCCCACACTTCGGCTTGTGGCTCAAGACCTTTAATGTGAAGTCGAGGATGATCGATGGGAGACACGCGGAGTGCGGAGGTGCCATAATAAGCAAAGGTGCCGCAGCCCCATGGCCAAAAGGTTCCTTTTTGGAGGTGTCCAACCTATGGCAACAGGAGTGGTTTTACATCATAGCTCCCCGAGGTACAAAGTGGGCGGCCGCCCCAGCCTTCCGCCTGGGCCCTTCGCCGCAACTGGCGTCATGGGTCAACAAAGGGCTGGACTGGGGGGGGGGGGCAGTGAATGACGTGCTGACATTGCAAAGCCGCATCCGCGGTCTCCTTCAGAGGGATGTTAGCCTCGTCAAAGTAATTCAGGTAATGCTAGTTTGTCGTGTCCTGCCATGCAAACGTCGACCTCTCCGGATGTGGGAGTTCAACCCAGAAGGACCGCGAACCATTCAACACTTCTTCAGCATGACACTCGAAGGGATGTATAGATTGTTCTTCGGACCACAAACAAAGTGTCCGGACACTACCGAGGATGCGGGCCTCAACTGCAACCGTCCAGATACCCAAGTAAGTAATTCCGCGACCGAACATGCTGTCTTTATATTTGACACAACATCAATCTGAAAAATTGCTCTCTGCCAGGACTAGATACGAAAGGCGGAGAGGATCAGGTGTTCAGCCCCTCTTCTCGAAGGCTCGCCGGATCCTGTACTGACCAGGATGCTTGAGCACGCACCCTATCAAGTGCCATCAGGATAAGATGAAGGGAGGAATAGAGAAACCGAGAGCTGGCTTCATACATTACACATCCAAACTGGGGGAGTTAATGTCTCCACGAAGGAGGATAGTCAGGGAGGTGAATCTAAAATCCCCTCCCCCCACGGGAAGAAAAGGGTCGCCTCCGAAGATTTGGAAGCGGAGGTTTCCAAATGAGGGAAGAAACCCTCGCCAGGGGGCCCTGCCCCAGAGGGCATCCTCACCGCACAGTGCCCGCAAACTGGCCAGCCCTCCACAGAGCTGTAAGTGAAAAAGTACTTTGGTAAATATATCCTGCTTTATCTCTGAGAATACTAACCGAGACCTATCTCTTGCAGTTCGGATCGTAGCCCTTCTCAACAGAGTTCGTCTTCGGGGGATCTTCTTCCGGAGATGATGGAGAGCGAAACGCCTCCTCCTGCCTCCCCGCCCCATGGGGCGGACGACCCCGAGGTGTCGTCACGGAGGATTTCTCCTGATCTGCCAAGGCCAGAAGTTAACGCTTCGGCCGCCCGAAGCCCGGAGTATTCGGCTCCCAAGGAGAGCAACATGAAGAGTCCGAGATTGTCCGGCACACAGTCGAACACACTGACGGGTCTTCTGGAGCGAGCGGCTATCTCAGAGGCGCATCGTACTTTAATGAGTATGGTGGTTGAGAGGATTTCATCCGCCAAAAGCGGGTTGAATGAAGCTTTTACGAGCCTACTCAAAGGCTTTGAGGTACGCAAAGTAATATGTATATTTTCGGCTATACGGCACACGCTAGGTGTGCTCCGTATAGATAGTAGCCCCTGAGACTTTGGTTGCCGTCCCAAGGCGACAAACAGAGGATCATACTCCCAGGTAATGATCGCGCTGCGTTATGTGAAGACGGCTGAGGGTCCCACGGCTGATCGGACTGCTGATTTTGCCGAACTGAGGCGGCAGCTTGATGTGGTGGATGCCGACATCGCGCTTGTGAACAAGCAGCTTGACGAGGCGCATGGTATGTATTTTTGGATTGCCAGCAAATATTAGGAGGAGCATGATGCTAGTATCTATAATATGCTGTGGCTGCAGATGGAGCTGCTGCTGTGGAGACCCTTCAGGCGGAACTTGCCCTAGCGAAGGAACAAGCCAGGATAAGTGATGCAGCCGCCCTAAAGGCGGCCGAAGAGTTAAGAGCCGAGCGGGCTGCTCATGGCCAAAGCAAAGATAAAATAGCCAAGATGGCTGTTGAGCTGAAAGATGCCGCCGACCGATATGAGCTCCTTGAAAAGGAAAGCCAAGCGAAAGTGGCTGACCTAAAGAAGGCCTTGGAAGCAGCCAAGGAAACTCGCTCTGAGATTAGAGGGATAAGGGAGGAGCTTCGTGAAGCCGGAGATATCACGGCTGGGAGGCCCTTTTTGTTGCGGATGAAGTTCGGGGATCCGAAGTATGCTCCTCTGGATTAGTTATGGAGTGCTGCACACGCGTATGCGGACCTGGCAAAGAGTACTGCTGATGCGACTGAGTTTTTCAAAGACCAGAAAGATCATGAGGTGGAAAGGTTGTTCTGGTCGCAGTTTAGTTCCCCGACGTGTCCGCTGCCGTTGAATGAAAAGATGGCCGCATGGGCCGAGCTCCATAGGTTGTCCGGGCTTGCTATGAGGTCTGTCATGGATCATCTTTGGCCGAAGGGGCCAAGGCCGAACAATTATTTTGGTTTAGTGCAACAATTCCTTGGCGCTGTGTCGTATATCGACACTGTGAAGAGGTCGGCGTGCATAGAGGGTGTGCGGATGGCTCTTGCCCGTGTTAAAACATATTGGGCGGGGATGGAGGCCACCGATATTGCAACCCGGGGTCCGGCAGGAGGCCAGGACCCGACCGAGCACTATTTTGAAGAAGTCCTAGAAGGAGCCCGTTTAATAGAGGCTCAGTGCTCGAAGAGTACCATGTTCGAGTGACATGTATCTCAATTGCAAAAACATTGCTATTTTGATTATATTGGCTGTGTTTATACTTTTGCCCGAAAGTATTATAATGCCTCTTGTGCGGCCGTTTATGTATGTATATAACCTGAAAGTTTGCAGTCGTCGGCTTCAGCCCCCACGCATATAATGCGGGGGTGTTTGAAAAAGGCGGGTAGTCACACTTGATCCAACGTCTTGGTCCATTAAGAAGGTGATAGCACGATGAACTAGACAATCAGACTATATAGCTTTAACACTTTCACTTAGGCATAGGAGTTTGACGGTGGGGCTACTATATAGCCCCTGGTACTTCCGCGTTCATTCAAATATGGTGCACGTACGTACACGACCGGGAAACCGGTCCTTCATTAATGTGTAGGAATCCCGAAGATTCCGCTGAGTATTGAGTGGTTGACCAGTCTCTCGCTGTATCATGACAATCAGTTTTCGGCTTTCTCTACTGAGGTGCTCATCCGGAATAACCAGGGCACAATCGCAGTAGTTCTCCTTTGGCCGCCTTAGCCAATAAAACAGAACGTAAGGTAGCAAAACCCAGGAGCCAGGCAAACCCAACAATTGACCAAAGACATGATTCGGAGCTGATGCATATAAGGCCAAACTCGCGACGCCGAACACTCCCGAAGGAATTCGTACTTTAAATCATATACTGGGCTGGATGCTGCCCTCGATAATGAGCCCCGAATTTCCAGGTACATGCATTAATCTGTCATGATGAAATGCCAATAATGCCAGTATCCCTCTCGGGTGTGTTAAGTGCCCAGAGGGTGTTGCTACGTCTTGAGCTTGCGTTGGTTTTCCTTGAAGAGGAAAGGGTGATGCAGCACAGTAGCGTAAGTATTTCCCTCAGTTTTTGAGAACCAAGATATCAATCCAGTAGGAGGCTCCTCACAAGTCCCACAAACCTACACAAACAAACAAAGAATTCGCAACCAACGCGATAAAGGGGTTCTTAATCCCTTCACGGCCACTTGCGAAAGTGAGATCTGATAGAGATAATATGATAAGATAAATATTTTTTTGGTATTTTATGATATAGATTGGAAAAGTAAAGATGCAAATAAAAGTAGATTGAAAGCGTATATGATAAAAGATAGACCCGGGGCCATAGGTTTCACTAGAGGCTTCTCTCATGATAGCATAAATATTACGGTGGGTGAACAAATTACTGTCGAGCAATTGATAGAAAAGCGAATAATTATGAGATTATCTAGGCATGATCATGTATATAGACATCACGTCCATAACAAGTAGACTGACTCCTGTCTGCATCTACTACTATTACTCCACACATCGACCGCTATCCAGCATGCATCTAGAGTATTAAGTTCATAAGAACAGAGTAACGCTTTAAGAAAGATGACATGATGTAGAGGGATAAACTCATGCAATATGATATAAACCCCATCTTTTTATCCTCGATGGCAACAATACAGTACGTGCCTTGCTGCCCCTGCTGTCACTTAGAGAGGACACCGCAAGATTGAACGCAAAGCTAAGCACTTCTCCCATGGCAAGAAAGATCAATCTAGTAGGCCAAACCAAACCGATAATTCGAAGAGACTTGCAAAGATAATCAATCACACATAAAAGAAATCAGAGGAGATTCAAATATTTCTCATAGATAAACTTGATCATAAACCCACAATTCATCGGATCTCGACAAACAGACCGCAAAAAGAGTTACATTGAATAGATCTCCACAAGAGAGGGGGAGAACATGGTATTGAGATCCAAAAAGAGAGATGAAACCATCTAGCTAATAAGTATGAAGCCGAAGGTCTGTGATAAACTACTCACAACTCATCGGAAGGGCTATGGTGTTGATGTAGAAGCCCTCCGTGGTGGATTCCCCCTCCGGCAGAACGCCGGTGATGTCTCCAAGATGGGATCTCGCGGATACAAAAGGTTACGGTGGCGGAAATATTTCTTCGGTGGCTCTCCTGATGGTTTCGGGGTATATGGGTATATATAGGAGGAAGAAGTACGTCGGTGGGTGCCCGAGGGGCCCACGAGACAGGGGGCGCGCCCTATAGGGGGGGGCGCCCTCCACCCTCGGGGCTTCCTCGATTGCTTCTTGACTTGCACTCCAAGTCCTCTGGATCATGTTCGTTCCAAAAATCACGCTCCTGAAGGTTTCATTCCATTTGGACTCCATTTGATACTCCTTTTCTTAGATATACTGAAATAGGCAAAAAACAACAATACGGGTTGGGCCTTCGGTTAGTAGGTTAGTCCCAAAAATGATATAAAAGTGTAAATTAAAGCCTATAAACATCCAAAACAGGTAATATAATAGCATGAAACAATCAAAAATTATAGATACATTGGAGACGTATCAAGCATCCCCAAGCTTAATTCCTGCTCGTCCTCGAGTAGGTAAATGATAAAAACAGAATTTTTGATGTGGAATTCTACCTAGCATAATTCTCAATGTATTTCTCTTTATTGTGGCATGAATGTTCAGATCCAAATGATTCAAAATAAAAGCTCATATTGACATAAGAAATAGTAATACTTCAAGCATACTAATAAAGCAATCATGTCTTCTCAAAATAACATGGCTAAAGAAAGTTATCCCTACAAAATCATACAGTCTGGCTGTTGCTCTATCTTCATCACACAAAGTATTTAATCATGCACAACCCCGATGACAAGCCAAGCAATTGTTTCATACTTTAGTAATCTCAAACTTTTTCATTTTTTCACGCAATACATGAGCGTGAGCCATGGACATAGCACTATATGTGGAATAGAAGGGTGGTTGTGGAGAAGACAAAAAGGAGAAGATAGTCTCACATCAACTAGGCGTATCAACGGGCTATGGAGGTGCCCATTAATAGATATCAATGTGAGTGAGTAGGGATTGCCATGAAACTAAGTGAGTGTGCATCCAACTTGCTTGCTCACGAAGACCTAGGGCATTTTGAGGAAGCCCATCATTGGAATATACAAGCCAAGTTCTATAATGAAAAATTCCCACTAGTATGAAAGTAACAACATAAGAGACTCTCTGTCATGAAGGCCATGGTGCTATTTTGAAGCACACGTGTGGAAAAAGAGATAGTAACATTGCCCCTTCTCTCTTTTTCTCTCATTATTTTTTTATTTTCCTTTTTTTTTCTTTTCTTACTTTTTTTCTTTTTTTTCTTTTTGGTGGGCTTCTTTGGCCTCTTTTATTTTTATAAAGTCCGAAGTCTCATCCCGACTTGTGGGGGAATCATAGTCTTCATCATCCTTTCCTCACTGGGACAATGCTCTAATAATGAAAATCATCACACTTTTATTTATCTACAACTCATGATTACAACTCGATACTTAGAACAAGATATGACTCTATATAGATGCCTCTGACAGTGTACCGGGATATGCAATGAATCAAGAGTGACATGTATGAAAAATTATGAGGTGGCCTTGCCACAAATACGATGTCAACTACATGATCATGCAAAGAGCAATATGATAATGATGATGCGTGTCATAATAAACGGAACGGTGGAAAGTTGCATGGCAATATATCTCAGAATGGCTATGGAAATGCCATAATAGGTAGGTATGGTGGCTGTTTTGAGGGAGGATTATGGTGGGTGTATGGCACCGGCGAAGGTTGCGCAGCATAAGAGAGGCTAGCAATGGTGGAAGGGTGAGAGTGTGTATAATCCATGGACTCAACATTAGTCATAAAAAACTCATATACTTATTGCAAAAATCTACAAGTCATTGAAAACAAAGTACTACACGCATGCTCCTAGGGGGATAGATTGGTAGGAAAAGACCATCGCTCGTCCCTGACCGCCACTCATAAGGAAGACAATCAATAAATAAAATTGTGCTCCAACTTCATCACAAAGCGGTTCACCATACGTGCATGCTACGGGAATCACTAACTCCAACACAAGTATTCTTTAAATTCACAATTACCCAACTAGCTCGACTCTAATATCACCACCTTTATATCTCAAAACAATTATCAAGTATCAAATTGATCATAGCATCCAATTCACTTTCTATGATTGTTTTTATTATACCCAACTTGGATGCTCGTCATTCTAGGACCAAATTTATAACCATAGAAAATACCATGCTGTTCTAAAATACTCTCAAAATAATATAAGTGAAGCATGAGAGATCAACAATTTCTTCAAAATTAATCCACCGCCGTGCTCTAAAAGATATATGTGAAGCACTAGAGCAAAAAATTTCTAGCTCAAAAGATATAAGTGAAGCACATAGATTATTCTAATAAATTCCAATCAAGTAGGCTTCTCCCAAAAGGTGTGTTACAGCAAGGATGATTGTGGTAAACTAACAAGCAAAGACTAATATAATACACGACGCTCCAAGCAAAACACATATCATGTGGCGAATAAAAATATAGCTCCAAGTAAAGTTACCAATGAACAAAGACGAAAAAGAGGATGCCTGCCGGGGGCATCCCCAAGATTAGGCTTTTGGCTATTCTTGAATATCATGGGGTGCCATGGTAATCCCCAAGCTTAGGCTTTTTCCACTCCTTATTCCATAGTCCATCAAATCTTTACCCAAAACTTGAAAACTTCACAACACAAAACTCAACAGGAAATCTCATAAGCTCCGTTAGTGAAAGAAAGAAAAACCACCACATAAGGTACTATAATGAACTCATTCTTTATTTATATTGGTGTTAAACCTACTGTATTCCAAGTTCTCTATGGTTCATACCCTTACATACTAGCCATAGATGCATCAAAATAAGCAAACAACACACGAAAGGTAGAATCTGTCAAAAACAGAACATTCTGTAGCAATCTGTAACTTCCGGTTACTTCTGGAACTCCAAAACTCCTACCAAAATAGGACGTCCTAAAAAATTTGTCTATTGATCCACAGCAAAAAGAATCGATGCAAAATCACGTTTCTGTGATTTATTGAATTTTTTCTTGTGGGCGCAAAGTTTCTGTTTTTCAGCAGAATCAAATTAACTCATATCATAGGTTATCCTATAGGTTCTACTTGGCACAAACACTAAATAAAACAAGAAAACACATCTAAACATAAAGTAGATGCAAGATTTTATTTAATAACATCAAGGAAAAATATTGGGTTGACTCCCAACAAGCGCTTTTCTTTAAATCCTTTTTAGCTAGGCATTGAGATTTCAATGATGCTCACATGAAAGACAAGAATTAAAGCATAAAGAGAGCATCATGCAGCATGTGAAAAACACATCTAAGTCTAACATACTTCCTATTCATAGGCATCTTGTAAGCAAACAAATTATTAAGTCAAGCAAAAACTAGCATATGCAAGGAAGAACAAAGAGATGAAAGCAATCCCAACATGAAGAGAGGTAATTTAGTAACATGAAAATTTCTACAACCATATTTTACTCTCTCATAATAATTACATGTGGGATCATAAGCAAATTCAACAAACTAGCTATCACATAAAATATTTTTAACACGATCCACATGCATGCAAAGTTGACACTCTTCCAAAATAGTGGGATTAACATTAACTAAAGTCATGACCTCTCCAAGCCCACTTTTATCAAAAATTTCGTAAGATTGATCAAAATCCAAATATGTGGGATCTAAAGTTGACACTCTTCCAAACCCACTTTCAATAATATTGCAAACACTATTATCAATATCATATTCATCATGGGGGTTAAATAAATTTTCAAGATCATAAAAAGAATCACCCCAACCATGATCATTGCAACAAGTAGTAGACATGGCAAAACTAGCATCCCCAAGCTTAGGGTTTTGCATATTATTAGCACAATTAACATCAAGAGAATTTATAGTAAAATCATTGCAATCATGCTTTTTATTCAAAGATTTATCGTGAATCTCTTCATAAATTTCTTCATCATAATTTTCAGATTCACAAATTTCGAACAAAGCTTCATAAAGATAATCTAGTGCACAAAACTTACTAGCAATTGGTTCATCATAATTGGATCTATTAAAAAGATTAGCAAGCGGATGAGGATCCATAGATCTTAGGTTCTCTGTTTATCAATAAATAAGCAACTATTCCAACCAAACAAGCAAACGAGCCAAGTAAGACATCAAAGCAAATGAAAGGACGAATAGAAGAAGGACGAATAAAACGGTAAGGGTGAAGTGGGGGAGGGGAAACGAGAGACAAATGGCAAATAATGTAAATGCGAGGGAGATGAGTTTGTGATGGGTACTTGGTATGTCTTGACTTGAGTGAAGACCTCCCCGGCAACAGCGCCAGAAATCCTTCTTGCTATGTCTTGAGCTTGCGTTGGTTTTCCTTGAAGAGGAAAGGGTGATGAAGCACAATAGCATAAGTATTTCCCTCAATTTTTGAGAACCAATGTATCAATCCAGTAGGAAGCTCCTCACAAGTCCCACGAACCTACACAAACAAACAAAGAACTCGCAACCAACGCGATAAAGGGGTTGTCAATCCCTTCACGGACACTTGCGAAAGTGAGATCAGATAGACATAATATGATAAGATAAATATTTTTTTGGTATTTTATGATATAGATTGGAAAAGTAAAGATGCAAATAAAAGTATATTGAAAGCGTATATGATAAAATATAGACCCGAGGGCCATAGGTTTCACTAGAGGCTTCTCTCAAGATAGCATAAATATTACGGTGGATGAACAAATTACTGTCGAGCAATTGATAGAAAAGCAAATAATTATGAGATTATCTAGGCATGATCATGTATATAGGCATCACTTCCATAACAAGTAGACCGACTCCTGCCTGCATCTAATACTATTACTCCACACATCGACCGCTATCCAGCATGCATCTAGAGTATTAAGTTCATAAGAACAGAGTAACGCTTTAAGAAAGATGACATGATGTAGATGCATAAACTCATGCAATATGATATAAGACCCATCTTTTTATCCTCGATGGCAACAATACAATACATGCCTTGGTGACTGAGGGAGTCCTGGACTAGGGGGTGTCCGGATAGCCGAACTATCATCATCGGCCGGACTCCAAGACTATGAAGATACAAGATTGAAGACTTCGTCCCGTGTCCGGATGGGACTTTCCTTGGTGTGGAAGGCAAGCTTGGCGATACGGATATGTAGATCTCCTACCATTGTAACCGACTCTGTGTAACCCTAGCCCTCTTCGGTGTCTATATAAACCGGATGGCTTTAGTCCATAGGACGAACAACAATCATACCATAGGCTAGCTTCTAGGGTTTAGCCTCCTTGATCTCGTGGTAGATCCACTCTTGTAACACACATCATCAATATTAATCGAGTAGGACATAGGGTTTTACCTCCATCAAGAGGGCCCAAACCTGGGTAAAACACCGTGTCCCTTGTCTCCTGTTACCATCCGCCTAGACGCACAGTTCGGGACCCCCTACCCGAGATCCGCCGGTTTTGACACCGACATTGGTGCTTTCATTGAGAGTTCCTCTGTGTCGTCACCGATAGGCTCGATGGCTTCTTCAACCATCATCAATGACACAGTGCAGGGTCAAACCTTTCTCCCCGGACAGATCTTCATATTCGGCGGCTTTACACTGCGGGCCAATTCGCTTGGCCGTATGGAGCAGATCGAAAGCTACGCCCCTGGCCGTCAGGTGAGATTTGGAAGTTTGAACTTCACGGCTGACATCCGCGAGGACTTGATCCTCGGTGGATTTGAGCCACAGCCGAGCATGCCGCACTGTCAAGGCGAGCATGATTTAGCTCTGCAGCCGGACAGTACCCTGGAGGCTGCACTCGAACCCGCTCCGATCTTCAATTCGGAGCCGGCTGCGCAGATCGAGGACGGATGGCTAGACACCACCTCGGGGGCTGCAACCTCTACGGCGATAGAGCCGAACAATGACCTTGTCCCTCATGAAGCTCGTGACTCGGAGGTGCCGGACTCCTTGCCAGACTCCGAACCTCCCGCGCCCCCTCCGATCGAATCCGATTGGGCGCCGATCATAGAGTTCACCGCAGAGGACATCTTTCAACACTCACCTTTCGGCGACATCTTGAGTTCGCTAAAGTATCTCTCGTTATCAGGAGAGCCCTGGCCGAACTGTGGTCAGGACGGTTGGGATGCGGACGACGAATAAATTCAAAGCCCACCCACCACCCACTTGGTAGCCGCTGTCGACGATCTAACCGACATGCTAGACTATGACTCCGAAGACATCGACGGTATGGATGACGATGCCGGAGACGAACAAGAACCAGCGCCCACCGGGCACTGGAAAGCCACCTCATCATATGACATATACATGGTGGATATCCCAAAGGATGGCGAAGGAACAGCGGAGGATGACCCCTCCAAGAAACAGCCCAAGAGCCGGCGTCAGTGGCGCCGCTCTAAATCCCGCCACAGCAAGAATGAAGATTCCGGCACCGGAGATAATAATACACCGGACAGTGCCGAAGACAACCCACTCCAGCAAGATCCAGCGCAGGAGGACGGAGACGCCAGCCCTCATGAGAGAGCGGCAGAAGAAGAGGTAGAGGATTATATGCCTCCCTCCGGAGACGAGGCAAGCCTCGACGACGATGAATTCGTCGTGACTGAGAATCCCGTCGAACAAGAGTGTTTCAAACGCAGGCTTATGGCCACGACGAATAGCCTCAAGAAAAAGCAGCAACAACTTAGATCTGATCAAGATCTGCTAGCCGACAGATGGACTGAAGTCCTCGCGGCCGAAGAGCATGAGCTCGAACGCCCCTCCAAAAGCTACCCTAAACGCAAGCTGCTCCCCCGATTAGAGGAGGAAGCATATGAACCCGCATCACCAGGAGACAATACGGCTGATCGACCACCCCGTGGTCACGACAGAGAGGCCTCTAGGCCCTTCACTAGACCCGTACCCCGGCATCGCTCGAAAAGCACAAGGCCATAGGGGAACGCTTCGGACTTGCGAGATATACTGGAGGATAAGGCAAGACAATCAAGATCGATCTATGGATCGCGTGGGCGCCCCATGGTACATGACGACAACCATCGCGCCGGATACAGTAAGTCCGACCGGGCCGAACAAAATAGACAAAGCCCTTTTGAGCTCCGTCGTGATATCGCCCAGTACAGAGGCGCCGCACACCCACTATGCTTCACAGATGAAGTAATGGATCATCAAATCCCCGAAGGGTTTAAACCCGTGAATATCGAATCTTATGATGGCACAACAGACCCCGCGGTTTGGATCGAAGACTATCTTCTTCACATCCACATGGCCCGCGGTGATGATCTTCACGCCATCAAATATCTCTCCCTCAAGCTTAAAGGACTAGCCCGGCATTGGCTTAACAGCTTGCCAGCAGAGTCAATTGGGAGTTGGGAAGACCCGGAAGCCGCATTCCTCGATAACTTCCAAGACACGTATGTACAACCACCAGACGCTGATGACCTAAGCCACATAATTCAGCAGCCAGACAAATCGGCCAGACAATTCTGGACATGGTTCTTAACCAAGAAAAACCAAATCGTCGACTGTCCGGATGCGGAGTCCCTCACGGCCTTCAAGCATAACATCCGCGACGAGTGGCTTGCCCGGCACCTGGGACAGGAAAAGCCGAAATCCATGGCAGCCCTCACATCACTCATGACCCGCTTCTGCGCGGGTGAGGACAGCTGGCTAGCACGCAGCAACAACCTCAGCAAAAATTGTGGCAGTCCGGATTTCAAGGACGGAAATGGCAGGCCGCGTCGTAACAAAAACAAGCGCCGCATCAACGACGACAATAGTGAGGATACGGCAGTCAATGCCGGATTTAGAGGCTCTAAACCCGGTCAGCGGAAAAAGCCATTCAAAAGAACTACTCTGGGTCCATCCAATTTGGACCGAATACTCGACCGCTCGTGCCAGATACACGGCACCCCCAAAAAACCAGCCAACCACACCAACAGGGACTGTTGGGTATTCAAGCAGGCAGGCAAGTTAATTGCCGAAAACAATGACAAGGGGCTGCATAGCGATGACGAGGAAGAGACCCGACCACCGAACAATAGAGGACAGAAGGGTTTTCCCCCACAGGTGCGGACGGTGAACATGATATACGCAACACACATACCCAAAAGGGAGTGGAAGCGTGCACTTAGGGATGTATACGCGATGGAGTCAGTTGCCCCGAAGTTCAATCCATGGTCCTCCTGCCCGATCACTTTTGACCGAAGGGACCACCCCACAGCATCCGCCACGGCGGATTCGCCGCATTGGTCCTAGACCCAATCATCGATGGATTTCACCTCACCAGAGTCCTGATGGACGGCGGCAGCAACCTGAACCTGCTTTATCAGGATACAGTGCGCAAAATGGGCATAGACCCCTCAAGGATTAAACCTACCAAGACGACCTTTAAAGGCGTCATACCAGGTGTAGAAGCCAATTGCACAGGCTCTGTTACACTGGAAGTGGTCTTCGGATCCCCGGATAACTTCCGGACCAAGGAGTTAATCTTCGACATAGTTCCGTTCCGCAGCGGCTATCATGCCCTGCTCGGACATACCGCATTTGCAAAGTTCAATGCGGTGCCGCACTACGCATACCTCAAGCTCAAGATGCCAGGCCCTCGAGGAGTCATCACGGTCAACGGAAACACTGAACATTCTCTCCGAACGGAGGAACATACAGCGGCTCTCGCGGCAGAAGTACAATGCAGCCTCTTAAGGCAATTCTCGAGTCCGGCCGTTAAGCGGCCGAACACAGCTAAGCGCACCCGGAGTAACCTACAACAAGACCACCTGGCACGTTCCGAGCATGCGTAGCAGTGCGGCCCCAACCCCAGCCCCTGTAAAACGTCAAAACAGGTCCTTGGCGTACACCATTACGCCCTGAAGATACCATGGGCATGGGGAGAGGGGCACGATCACGATAAGCCCAGTCTGCGGCTCAACCACACTAGGGGCTCTCAAGTGTGTCGTTCTTTTTTTCTCTCTTCTTTTTCCTTTTTTAACCCACAAGACTCCGTTCGTCAGAGGCCCTGTCCGGCAGCAAACCTGCCGAACTCACGATGCAACAACCAGGGAAGGATAAAGGCTACAACGAATACCCAGGTGGTCCCCATTACGAGCATTAAATCTGTTTTATACACCACTCCGCAGCCTACCCCTGGAGGGGGACATGTTTAACAGTTCTGTCCCTTGCTTATCGCACTATTTGTATCGTTCTGCATTCATAGCAGCACTTCCTGAATAAAACAATGCAGCACCTTTTTGCTTATAATTGCATTTCTTTTTTATACATATGTTCATTTACGACATGTTGCATCCGTACAATTTGGTACAGTTAAAACACACCAGGGGCTTATGTTTCCCGCATCATGGTGTGATAAGTCCGAACACTTTCACAAGTGCGGCACCCCGAACTTATAGCACTATATGCATCGACTCTGAATCATGTCTTGGGTCAATAGTTGGGTTTGCCCGGCTCCCATGTTTTGGTACCTTACGTTTCGTTGTATCGGCTAAGGTAGCACTGGGAGAACCACTGCGATTGCGCCCCAGTTGAGCTGGGTTAACGCCTGAGTGGAGAAAGCTAAAACTGACCGTCATGATGAGGCAAGAGCCGGTCGCTGTTCGAGAGGTTTTTTGCGAGTCCTTAAAGACTTATGCCGCTTAGAGCGAGGAGCTGGATCTTGTCCGGCCCAGGCGTGGATAGCGCCCCAAATTCGGCCTTCCGAAGACTAGGGGCTTCGCTGAAATTTAAAATTATAGAATTCTATGGCTAAGTGAGAGTGTTCAAGCATTATAAGTCCGGTTGCCTTGTTCGCTGTGTTGAGCGCCTCCCTAGATGGACCCAAAAATGGGAACAAGAGTGCTCAAGTTTATCTCGAACACCCCAGCACTCGTGGCATGGGGGCTGAAGCCGACGACTTGCCATCTCTCAGATTTGATAAACAGCCGCACAGAAGGTAATATTTTAAATTAACAAGCGTTGCTTAGCGCATATGAACTAAGTTTTCAGCGCACAGGATAACAAAATGCGAGTCTACTCAAATATTACATCTTTGGAGCACTCACCCGCAATAGTGCGGGCGCCCTTCAGCACACTCTTATAATACATCTCGGGCGTGCGATGCTCCTTGCCCTCTGGTGGCGGGTCCGTCACGAGTTTCTGGGCATCCATCTTGCCCCAGTGCACCTTCGCGCGGGCAAGGGCCCGACGGGCACCTTCAATACAGGCGGAGTGCTTGATGACTTCAACCGACGAGCACGCATCCACCAGCCGCCGCACCAGGCCGAAGTAGCTCCCAGGCATGGCCTCCTTAGGCCACAGCTGAACTATGAGGCCCTTCATGGCCTGTTCGGCCGCCTTGTGGAGCTTGACCAGCTGCTTCAGCTGGTCGCTAAGGGGCACCGGATGTCCGGCCTCAGCATACTGAGACCAGAAGACCTTCTCCATCGAGCTCCCCTCCTCGGCCCGGTAGAACGTGGCAGCATCGGACACACTGTGAGGAAGATCTGCGAACGCTCCTGGAGAGCTCCGAATTTGGGTAAGCAACATGTAATTAACACTCACATGCTTACTTTGCATGAGAAATGCCTTACCCGCTGCTATTTTCTTCACCGCCTCAATCTCCTGGAGGGCCTTGTAGGCTTCGGCCTTAGCGGCTTTGGCACTCTCAAGAGCCGTTGCAAGCTCAGACTCTCGAGTCTTCGAGTCGCGCTCCAGGCTCTCATGTTTTTTCACGAGACCCTGGAGCTCTTGCTGTACCTCCGCCACCCGCGCCTCCTGCTTCTCTCGCTCGGTGCGCTCCGCGGCCGCATTGCGTTCGGCCGCGGCCACCGCCTCTTTCAGGGTCGCCACCTCGTTAGTGGCCCCTGCAATACCCACGTTATCATTGTCATTCTTTTTGCAATCAAAATTCTTTTCTGTAAGGTACAACTTTAATAAGGTGTTACTCACCTTCCTTGTCCTCGAGCTGCTTCTTGGCACGGCCGAGCTTGTTCTCGGACCGCTCGAGGCTTTCCTTCAACGTATTGACCTCCGCAGTCAGTGCGGCAGAGGTCAGCAGCGCAGCCTGCAATCCCATATTGACATATTTATTATGACTCCTGCATATATCTTTTTAGATCCTCAGTCCGGCTTTTCTTTCCGAACACCGAATCGAGCATCAGGGGCTACTGTCTATGCGGTACCATTTTATACATATTGAAATTCTTACCTCAAAGCCTGTTAGAAGGCTGCTGCAGGCTTTGGTCAGCCCGCTCTTGGCGAGCTGAACCTTTTGAATCACCGCACTCATAACAGTGCGGTGTTCCTCTTTGATGGAGGCGCCGTTGAGCGCCTCCAGCAAATTATCCAGCGCCTCCGGTTGGACAGAGGCAGCCGGCATCACGGTCTTGCCCTTCTTGCGAAGGGGTCGCCCGCCGGACTCTGGAGCCACTGTGGGTTCCGGGGCCGAGTCCGGTGCAAAGTCCGGGAGGTTGTCCTGCGACACCTCCGGGGCCTCCTCCTCCTGGCGGGTCCCTTCTTGGGATCCCACCCCGGCATCGTCCGCGTCACGGGGGGTGGGGGCAGTCGGAAGAGAATCCATATCCGACGCACCTAAGGACCCGCTCGACGAAGCGGGAAGATCATCCTTGGGTGGACTGCAAGGTTGTATGCGGCATTAGAAAGACATTATGTGGCAAAAAAGAAAAACCTTGAAGTTACTCGGGAGTCCGGATACTTACGATCTCGCCAGGGGCTTGGCCCTTGGAGGCCAGTCCTCGTCGTCGTCACTGGCGTTGGCAGAGCAGTCCGGGGGAAGAGTTTTTCCCTTCTTGGACCCTTCGGCCTCCCTTGTTGGGGAGGCCTTCCTTTTCTTCCCTCACCCTGCTGGGGGAGAGGCTTTGTTCGTCTCCTCCTCGCCTTGGTGGGAGGAGTCGGCCTCGGATTCATCATCCGATAGCACCTAAAAACGGGAACTCTTCCGAGTCCCCGTGGCCTTCTTCTTGGCCTTCTTCTCCGGCACCACGTGGGGTGCTGGAGCCAGCAGCCCCGTTAGGCGGGCGTCCGCTGGGTCCTCTGGCAATGGGGCTGGACAGATAGTCCGTTCGGCCTTTGCCAGCCAGTCCTGTCAAAGGTAAAGGGAGTTTAGATCCCGCATAGAGTCAAACTATGGAAAACAAGTGGCAAAAGCACTTACCTCGTCAACTGGATGCTGCGAGCGGAATCCGCGATCTTCGGTAGCGGATGCGGGAGCCTCGGCGCCCTTGAACAGCACCTTCCAGACATCTTCGTACGTAGTGTCGAAGAGCCCGCTCAGAGTCTGGTGCTGCGTCGGATCGAACTCCCACATGTTGAAGCCCCGTCATTGGCACGGGAGAATCCGGCGGATGAGCATGACCTGGACTACGTTGACAAGCTTGAGCTTCTTGTCCACCAGCTTTTGGATGCAGGCTTGGAGTCCGGTCAGCTCCTCCGAATCACCCCAGATCCGGCCACTCTCTTTCCAGGAGGTGAGCCACGTAGGGATGCCAGATCTGAATTCGGGGGCCACTGCCCAATCAGGGTCACGCGGCTTGGTGATGTAGAACCACCCCGATTGCCACCCCTTAATGGTTTCCATGAAAGTGCCCTCCAGCCAAGTAACGTGGGACATCCTGCCCACCATAGCGCCTCCGCACTCTGCTTGGATGCCCTTCACAACCTTCGGCTTGACACTGAAGGTCTTGAGCCACAAGCCGAAGTGGGGCTGGATGCAGAGGAAGGCCTCGCACACAATGATAAACACCGAGATGTTGAGAATGAAATTCGGGGCCAGATCATGGAAATCTAGGCCGTAGTAGAACATGAGCCCCCGGACAAAGGGATGAAGTGGGAAGCCCAGTCCGCGGAGGAAATGGGGAAGAAATACTACCCTCTCATGGGGCCTGGGGGTGGGAATGAGCTCTCCCTCGTCGGGGAGCCGGTGCGCGATGTCGCTGGACAAATATTACGGTGGATGAACAAGTTACTGTCGAGCAATTGATAGAAAAGCAAATAATTATGAGATTATCTAGGCATGATCATGTATATAGGCATCACTTCCATAACAAGTAGACCGACTCCTGCCTGCATCTAATACTATTACTCCACACATCGACCGCTATCCAGCATGCATCTAGAGTATTAAGTTCATAAGAACAGAGTAACGCTTTAAGAAAGATGACATGATGTAGAGGCATAAACTCATGCAATATGATATAAGACCCATCTTTTTATCCTCGATGGCAACAATACAATACATGCCTTGGTGACTGAGGGAGTCCTGGACTAGGGGGTGTCCGGATAGCCGAACTATCATCATCAGCCGGACTCCAAGACTATGAAGATACAAGATTGAAGACTTCGTCCCGTGTCCGGATGGGACTTTCCTTGGCGTGGAAGGCAAGCTTGGCGATACGGATATGTAGATCTCCTACCATTGTAACCGACTCTATGTAACCCTAGCCCTCTTCGGTGTCTATATAAACCGGATGGCTTTAGTCCATAGGACGAACAACAATCATACCATAGGCTACCTTCTAGGGTTTAGCCTCCTTGATCTCGTGGTAGATCCACTCTTGTAACACACATCATCAATATTAATCGAGCAGGACGTAGGGTTTTACCTCCATCAAGAGGGCCCGAACCTGGGTAAAACATCGTGTCCCTTGTCTCCTGTTACCATCCGCCTAGACGCATAGTTCGGGACCCCCTACCCGAGATCCACCGGTTTTGACACCAATAGTGCCCCTGCTGTCACTGGGAAAGGACACCGCAAGATTGAACCCAAAGCTAAGCACTTCTCCTGTGGCAAGAAAGATCAATCTAGTAGGTCAAACCAAACCGATAATTTGAAGAGACTTGCAAAGATAAGTCAATCACACATAAAAGAATTCAGAGGAGATTCAAATATTTCTCATAGATAAACTTGATCATAAACCCACAATTCATCGGATCTCGACAAACACACCGCAAAA
Source organism: Triticum aestivum (assembly GCF_018294505.1). Lineage (NCBI taxonomy): Eukaryota > Viridiplantae > Streptophyta > Magnoliopsida > Poales > Poaceae > Triticum > Triticum aestivum. The sequence continues at coordinate 654,833,506 of NC_057807.1, forward strand.
ATAGTTACATCAAATAGATCTCCACAAGAGAGGGGGAGAACATGGTATTGAGATCCAAAAAGAGAGATGAAGCTATCTAGCTAATAACTATGGACCCGAAGGTCTGTGGTAAACTACTCACAACTCATCGGAAGGTCTATGGTGTTGATGTAGAAGCCCTCCGTGGTGGATTCCCCCTCCGACAGAACGCCGCCGATGGCTCCAAGATGGGATCTCGCGGATACAGAAGGTTACGGTGGCGAAAATATTTATTTGGTGGCTCTCCTGATGGTTTCAGGGTATATGGGTATATATTGGAGGAAGAAGTACGTCGGTGGGTGCCCGAGGGGCCCACGAGACAGGGGGCGCGCTCTATAGGGGGGGGGTGCCCTCCACCCTCGTGGCTTCCTCGATTGCTTCTTGACTTGCACTCCAAGTCCTCCGGACCACGTTCGTTCCAAAAATCACGCTCCCGAAGGTTTCATTCCATTTGGACTCCGTTTGATATTCCTTTTCTTCGATATACTGAAATAGGCAAAAAAATAGCAATACGGGCTGGGCCTCCGGTTAGTAGGTTAGTCCCAAAAATGATATAAAAGTGTAAAGTAAAGCCCATAAACATCCAAAACAGGTAATATAATAGCATGAAACAATCAAAAATTATAGATACGTTGGAGACATATCAGGTGTCAAGCAACAAGAGACATTAAAGAAGGTTTACACAGGGGCTTAATATAAAGAGAAACCTTTGAGCGGGGCCCTGCTGCACGTCTGCGCCTTTGTCTCTGTTGTGCCGTATCCTGGAAGAGTGTAGCACGATGATCATCTGTAAAAAGGGAAAACCCAGGTAAACGAGTCTGGTGTAATCGTGCAAAAAAGTTGGTTATTCTCAATGAACCATGAAAATGCAATCTATTATTGTATTAATAGGATCAAGCCAGACTGTGGGCTTTTTTACATGCAGACAGCCCCTAGCACCACCTATGGGGGTATATCCATGGACCCAAACTCAGGTTTATCTGGGCTGTTACAACCGGCGGTGCGCTGGACTCGTCTAACCGTGTCCGTGGTCTTGACGACCGATCATATATTCTGGTTGGAGAGGCCGCTCAGTGTTCGGCTGCTAGAGCCGCCACATATTCTTCCGCGCGTAAGGAACACTCTGTGTTTCCTTAACTGTGATGACACCACGTGGACCGGGCATCTTGAGTTTAAGGTAGGCATAGTGCGGTACTGCGTTGAAACGAGCGAAGGCCGCTCTTCCGAGTAGTGCGTGATAGCCGCTTCGGAATGGAGCGATGTCGAAGATTAATTCTTCGCTTCTGAAGTTGTCAGGAGAACCGAATATAACCTCTAGTACTAGAGAACCCGTGCAGCGGGCCTCGATGCCTGGTATTACTCCTTTAAAGGCAGTATTACTTTGGCTGATTCTTGACGGGTCTATCCCCATTTTGCGGACAGTGTCCTGATATATCAGATTAAAACTACTACGGTAGTCCACAAGGACTCGGGTGAGATGGTATCCGTTAATTATTGGATCGAGCACCAAGGCAGCCGATCCTCCGTGCCGGATACTAGTCAGATGATCCCTATGATCAAAAGTGATCGGACAGGCCGACCAAGGGTTGTATTTGGGGGCGACGGGCTCTACAGCATATACATCTCGGAGTGCGTGTTTGCGCCTTTTCTTCGGTATGTGAGTTGCGTAAATCATATTCACTGTTTTCACTTCTGGTGGGATTTTTTTCTGTCCCCCAGTGTTCGGCTGGCAATGCTCATCTTCGTCTTCACTTGGCGTCTCCCTTCCTTTGTGTTCGGCGTTTAGCTTGCCAGCCTGCTTGAAAACCCAGCATTCTTTGTGGGTGTGATTTGTAGGTTTTTCGGGGGTGCCATGAATCTGACATAATCTGTCTAGAATCTTATTTAGGCTGGATGGTCCATCTCTGATGCCTTTAAATGGCTTTTTCCGTTGACCGGGTCAAGAGCCTCTGAATCCGGTGTTGACCGCCGTGTTATCTAGACTGTCTTCATTGTTTTGATGCTTGTTTTTATTGTGTCGCGGCTTCCCGTTGCCATCCATGATTTCGGATGTGCTTGGGTCGCTGGTGCCGCTACTGGCCAACCAGCTGTCCTCCCCGCGCAAAAGCAGGTCATAAGGCTTGTTAGGGATACCACTGTCCTCAGTTTTTCTTGGCCGAGGTGTCTGGCGAGCCATTCGTCTCGGATACTGTGCTTGAAAGCCGCTAAGGCTTCGGCATCTGGGCAATCGACAATTTGATTCTTCTTAGTGAGAAATCTGTTCCAAATCTTACAGGCTGACTCTCCGGGTTGTTGGATTATATGACTTAAATCGTCTGCATCCGGAGGTCGGACATAGGTCCCTTGAAAATTGTCCCTGAAAGCATCCTCAAGTTCCTCCCAACTTCCAATTGAGTTTTTGGGGAGGCTTTTCAACCAATGCTGAGCTGGTCCTTTCAACTTGAGGGGCAGGTATTTAATGGCGCAGAGATCATCTTCGCGAGCCATGTGGATATGAAGGATAACATCCTCAATCCAGACCCCAGGGTCTGTTATTCCCGCGTATGCCTCTATATTCATGGGTTTAAATCCCGCTGGAAATTCATGATCCAGCACTTCATCGGTGAAGCACAAGGGGTGTGCGGCACCCCTATATTTTGATGTTTCGTGGCATGCTGTTGACGGCTGTTGTGTTTGGTGTTGATTCCGAGCTGGTATTCGATCAATATGATCGTTTTGGTAGCTGTGATCTTGCGCCGGAGCATGCTTTCTAGATCCATAGATGGACCTGGTCACACCGGCTTTTTTGTCCAGGAGCTCACGTAAATCGTGTGATGGCTTGTGTGCGGCATCATTAGCCGCCCTGTCGCGGCCACGGGGTGGTCGGTCCAGCTGATCGGCAGTATTATTTTTCGGCGGAATGGGCTCTATGGCCTTATCGTCGAATTCGGGCAGCAGCTTGCGCTTTGGGTAGCTCTTTGTGTGGCGATCGTCGCCGTATTTTTCTTCAGTGTCTAGCACTTTGTTCCATCTGCGGTTGAGCGTATCATGCACGGCCTTAAGCCTTTGCTTCTACTTCTTCAAGCTAAGCCTTCTGTGGAGGTTCTCTTGTTCCAAGTGTTTTTCTGGGATGATGAATGCATCGTCGCCCGGACTGTCCTCCTCTCCAGAGGCAGGTTGATGAGTTCTACCCTCGGGATCGCCATCATCGGACATCGGCTCTGGACTATGTTCAGCGTCCCCTGGCTCATCCTGCTCCATCGCTGGGCCCATGGGGTCGTCGTTTCCTTTGGAGTCGACCAGGGTGTTATTTTTTCTTGCGCTGTTATTGCTGTTTTTACTGTGGCGGGATTTAGAGTGGCGCCTGCGCCGTCGCTTTGGTTTCTGCCCGACGGGATTATCCTCCGTTATATCCCCTTTGTCGTCGTTGTTTTCCTTAGGTGTATCCACCATGTATATATCATATGATGAGGTGGCTGTCCAGCGCCCCGTGGACGGTGGTTCCCGTTCATCTCCAGCATCGTCGTCCATACCGTCGATGTCTTTGGAGTCGAAGTCAAGCGTGTCGGTTAAGTCATTAACAGTGGCTATTAAGTGGGTGGTGGGTGGGGAACGAATTTCTTTGCCGTCTGCTCCCCGCTCCGCCAGACATAGTCCGGCCAAGAGTCTCCTGATAGAGAGAGAGAGAGACCTCAATGAATTTAGCACGTCATGCAAGGGTGAGTGTTGAAAGATATCCGTGGAGGTAAACTCCATGATCAGTGCCCAATCAGATTCGATAGGCACGGACGCGCGCGGTTCGGAACCTATGACCGTAGATGAGTCCGAGGGTCCGATGACACAAATCTCTTTGGAGGTGAAGTATGTGTTCGACTCCAGCGCCGATGAATGTGCGGCCTCCATGATGGGGTCCATCCACCCGTCCTCGGATGACATGATCTACTCCAGATTGAAGGCCGGGGCAGCCGCAGGTGCGATATCCCGAACACCGTCCGATGGCAGATCTAAGTCATGCCCGTCGTGACTGTTCGACGCTCCTGGCATGGGTTCGAATCCATCGAAGATCAAGTCTCCGCGGATGTTGGCGGTGTAGTTCAAGTTTCCAAACCTGACCTGATGGCTAGGGGCGTAGCTGTCGATCTGCTCCAGATGGCCAAGCGAGTTGGCCCGCAGTACGAAGCCGCCGAATACGAGGATCTGTCTGGGGAGGAAAACCTCATCCTGGACCGCATCGTTGCTGATGATTGAAGGAGCCATCAAGCCTTATTGTGACTACACAGTGGAACTCTCAATGAAAGCACCAATGTCGGTGTCAAAACCAGTGGATCTTGGGTAGGGGGTCCCGAACTATGCGTCTAAGGCTAATGGTAACATGAGGCGGGGGACACGATGTTTACCCAGGTTCGGGCCCTCTCGATGGAGGTAATACCCTACTTCCTGCTTGATTGATCTTGATGATATGAGTATTACAAGAGTTGATCTACCACGAGATCATAGAGGCTAAACCCTAGAAGCTAGCCTATGATTATGATTGTTGTTGTCCTACGGACTAAACAATCCGGTTTATATAGACACCGGAGGGGGATAGGGTTACACAGAGTCGGTTACAGAGAAGGAGATCTACATATCTGAATTGCCAAGCTTGCCTTCCACGCAAAGGAGAGTCCCACCCGGACACGGGACGAAGTCTTCAATCTTGTATCTTCATAGTCCAACAGTCCGGCATAAGCATATAGTCCGGCTGTCCGAGGACCCCCTTATCCAGGACTCCCTCACCACCTTGGTGGGAGGCTGACTTGTGGGCCTACTAAGTTGATGGGGACCGAGGGCTTTGTCAACTTAGTCAATATGAACGATTCTAGCTCCAGTGACAGTACAATGTCCATCCAACGGCCGTAGTGCTTCTTCAACCTCTGTTCTTCTAGCTCCAGCCACCCAAAGCAGCGCCAGTCGTGCTGCATGCTCCTGCCTCCCGTGGCCGGCTGTGCTGCCACGGAGGCCTCACCGCCTCCTACTATTCCCATCGCTGGCCAAGCCCTGCAGCGACGGCAGCCTCACATCGCAGCTGAACCAGTGAACCCTCATACTCCTCTCCGCGCGGGCTTCCACGGCCGCGTCTTCCCAGCTCCGCATCGTCCCCTTCCTAGGCCTTGCTGTCGTCCACCGCCGTCGTGCTTTCGGCGCGGCGTGGTCAACATGGTCAAGGAACGACTTCCATTGGAAGAGTACTATACGTGAAGAGGCTGACAGCTGGGTCCATGGCGGCCGCAAGGAAGTGCCTCCTTATTACGCGCAAAATAGTTATTCCTCCACCTGACAGCAGGGACCCACTGGACGGGCCATCGTATTTCGCGAAAAAACATTTCCCCCTGACTGCTGGGGCCCACCAGCTACATCTTCGCACGCAAGAAAGTGCGTCCGGGCAAAAAAAACAATTCGCCCCCCTAACTGCTGGGACCCACCAGCTACATCATCGCACGCAAGGAAGTGCCAGACAGTCGGGACCCACCTGGTCGAAGCATACGTAGCATTGTCATTCTGGCCGTGAATGTGTACATACATACTGGTCAATGTAGAGGCGCACACATGTCATTGTAGAGGTGAGCATGTAGCATGTACACGTACATACAACGGCCAGTGTGCAAGAAAGAAAATACGGCCACGTACGTACATACAGGCGGGGTCTCAAATGCCTACTCGTGCATACGTACGGGTAGGGCTCGTGTACATGGCTTGGTCGGAACCGAGAAATAGTGTCATCGTCGTGTTCATGGGGAGCCAACCGGTTTGGTCGGAATGGAATGCGTCATCGTGTTCATCGGGAGGGCTTGGACGGAACAACCGATGGAAACGAGGCGTGGCGTACTGCAGAACGTAGGAAACGACCTTGTGTTCGATCGGCCACATTCGAAACGGGATCCTGTTCATCGGGAGGGGTCTGGCGTACGGCAAAACGGAGGAAACGGACTTGTGTTGGACCTCCTACGGTAGAAACGGGGTCCTGTTGATCAGGAGGGGTGTGGCGTACCGCAAAACAGAGGAAACTAACTTGTGTTGGAGCGCTACAGTCGAAACGGGGGTACTATTCATCTCCACCGTCGACCTCCTCCAGCCTCCACGGGTTACTGTTCATCCACCGTCGACCTCCTCCAACCTCCACCTGCGATTGTTCATCCACGGGCTCATGTTCATCCAGCCTCCACCGTGCGCAACTCCACCGTCCACTGTTCAACCACCCCTCTCCACGGGCTCCAATTCAACCACCCCTCCACGGGCTACTATTCATCTAGCCCTCCACTGTCTAATGCTCATCCAGCCCTCCACGGGTTCCTGTTCATCCAGTCCCAACCGGCTCGATCAATCGGGGTCTTGTTTATCCAGAGGCAACACCACCGGGACCTGTTCATCCACCCCCATAGGGAACTGTTCATCCAACCCCCCCCCCCAACACTCACTGTCCATCCAGAGGCAACATCGATCGGCTTTAGTTAGCAGCAGTAGCAAAGGAATCGCTCGATCGAGTTCAGTTAACAGCCATCGATCGATCGCTCGGGTTCAGTAACGCATAGCCTGCAGTGCAATCGCTCGGGTTCAGTAGGCGAACGCCTCTCTCGAGTTCAGTTAGAGCGCAACGCCTCGCACCCACGCGTGTGCGTGTACGAGAGAAACACGCAAACCTCCATGCATCGCTCGGCCCCGACCACCCACCGTAACCGGGAACACCCTAATATTTTCCTCGCCCTTGCTTCTACCACGGTTTTTTCAGTCATGGACGGCCCAAAGAATGTCATGCAACTGCTTCTCCGGCCCGCCCAGGACGAAAAGTCCATTTTTTGTCATGATTTTTTGCCATAGAAGTAGGAGCCCACCACATCTATGATGATACCGGGTTCTGTCACAATTATCGTCATAGAAGTGTCATAAGTATGACCGATCTTTTTTTGTTCGGACTGAAATGTCACGGATGTGTCTTTTTTTATAGTGACTATGACATGTGAGCGCCTCTACATCGACCAGTATGTACGTACACGTTCGCAACCAGAATGACAATGCTACGTACGCTTTGACCAGGTGGGTCCAGACTATCAGGCACTTCCTTGCATGCGAAGATGTAGATGATGGGTCCCAGCAGTCAGTGGGGCGAATTATTTTTTTGCCCAGACACACTTCCTTGTGTGCGAAGATGTAGCTGGTGGGTCCAAGCAGTCAGGGGGAACATTTTTTTCACGAAATACGGTGGCCCGTTCAGTGGGTCCCTACTGTCAGGTGGAGGAATACTTATTTTGCGCGTAATAAGGAGGCACTTCCTCGCGGCCGCCGTGGACCCAACTGTTAGCCTCTCCACGTTCAATACTCTTCAGATGGAACTCATTCCTTGACCACGTTGACCATGCCGTGCTGAGAGCACCAGGGCGGTGTACGACGGCGAGGCCTAGGAAGGGGACGACGCGGAGCCAGGGAAGACGCGACACTGGAAGCCCGCGCGAAGAGGAGTACGATGGTTCACTAGTTCGGCTGTGGTGTGAGGCTACCGTCGTCGTAGGGCTTGGCCAGTGGTGGTAATAGTAGGGGGTGGTGAGGCCTCCGCGGCAGCACAGCCGGCCACGGGAGGCAGGAGCATGCGGCACGACCGGCGCAACTAGTATGATTCCCATACATAAGACCAACATGTTAATGCATCTCAATGATTCACAGATCATATACAAATATGTAGCTCCAAAAGCAAAGATCTAGAAAAAACATTTGTTCTTCCTACTAACATGGATGCTTCTCTTGGCCAACATTCAGTACAGACTGAAAGACAAATTTGTTTGTGAAGTCTACAATTCCTCTTGCAAATGTAAGTGGTTTCACCAACAACTCGAACCATGAGAATGAACCACACATGTGGAGGAACAACCACTACAATATGATTTGGTCTTCTCTCGATCACACGGCGAGACTATTTTTGGAATACAAACTTTAACTTGGGAAAAATGATGCCCATTGTATAATCAGACCAAAGCAATGAAGCACCTAGTGTTGGCCAATAAATAGTACAATACTACTTTTCTGCAGTCCATGAAGTGACTATCCAATCTTTTTGTGTCTATTTTCAAATGGCACTGCATGCAGTGACTATACTATTCTCTTGTGCAGTTCAACCAAAATTGTGGTCACTTTGTTTGTTTGCCAAATAGCAACGGGCAGACATCTTTGTCTGCACAAGTATCAAGCAGCTAGTAAACATATACCCCACCTTGTATTTTCGGTTTAAACATGTCTCTTCCACTTAGCATCTGTCATGTTTTGCACTGGACAAGTTGATATAGTCATGTTTCGCCCTGGACAATTTCATACTGAATTGATTTGCTGGTTCAGAGCAGAAATATAGCACATATTCTTCATCAGACCAGGGATATCCATGTTCACAGTGATGGAAGAGGTGAAATCGATACAACCGAAATTGAGCATCCAATCATTGAATCATGTCCTGCACCTCCAATGTAGGTCCACCCTACCAATAAATTCACATGCAAACCACTAGTATTACTATCTAATGACAATACAAAAAGAGTAGGAAGATAGTAGCAAACCATGTACCTTCATAATGAACAGCTCATAGTGCCACCAATTGGATATAAAGGTTGAACCAATTGGACTTTTTGTGAAGTTCCACTAGAATCGAGCATCCCTGTTTGCATGGATATTGGAAGTGTGATTACTGTAAAAATGACACCAGTTAAAGCATAGACTCACAAATATAAGCATTCCAATTTCTTAATGGGAAAAGGTAGCAAGACTGTTTCTAACCACCTGTTTGAAGGAATAAATAAGGCAACAACTACTGATGTCAGAAAGACATATATAGTTCTTTCTGACAGAATGATCGACTCCTGACCTTTCCTCTTCTTTTAAGCATATTTTGTGCAGTTCAACTAAAATAAAATGCCATCACCGCCTTGACAATTCAGTGACACTGTACAAAAGGAAATGACTTAACATTACATCATGATGTCAAGTATGTAGTCGACAGGCATTAGAGACAAACATACAGACCTCCTCCGATAACATAATGGACATTAAGTTTAACAAAGGTGTGACTAGATTTACCGGGATAATTTGAGTGAACTCTACGCCCTCTGTTCCTTAATATAAGACATTTTTGTGGTTCAATTTAAAGTACCCAAACGTCTAGTATTTAGAAAACCAGGTAGTAGTTTTCTTGACCACATATCTAGGAAAGCCTGCCACACTTTATTTATGTCCTATGCTAATGCAACACCATTCGAATACTACAAATATACACTAATCCAGTGGCTAGTGAAACAGTAGAGTAGTTATTTTATTACAGGGTATAGTACAATGGTTATACTGAACATCAATAAACTCTAGCACTAGAAGGTTTCTATAAGAATTAACAATACAAAATGTAAAGGTAACAAGTTTCAACATTGGTATACTAGTTGTGCATGACCATTAAACCAAATACAAAAGTCTGAAGGTAACTAGGATTATTAACTAATGACAGTATAAAAAATTGCAAACCATGTACCTCCAAGGTAAATGTCATTTCGAACTCGGGGGGACCTTAAAAATTGCTATCCCAATCTTGATAATTGATCAAACATAAAAACTTGATGGAACGAATCAAGAGAACAGCCAGAGGAGGAGATGCCCACTCTTGACCTTTCCTCTTGTCTTCATAAATTTTTTGTGCAGTTTAACCAAAATAAAATGACACTAGTGCCTTGGCATTTTGGTGACACTGTACAAAAAAATTAACTTATCTCATGAAAGTGAGGTATGTAATCTATAAGCATTAACAGTGCAAAAATCTGAAGTTAGTAACAAGTTTCATCGTTGGTATACTGGTTGTGCAACAACCTTAAAATGCCTTAGCAGAAAAATATTTAATACATCCACAATGAACAACTAACCTTGAAATAATCCAGTGACATTAAATGGCATTGCTTAAATTTATCGGTGGCATTAGACTGAGTGTGGCAATAGTTAAATGTGGCATCACTTTAGCAGTAGCATTGCTTGACTTGACTGCTGGTGTTATACTAACAACAAATAAGTGGCAATAAGAGCATGAGAGGCCCATTCGGACAATGGGCGCAACAGTACGATGTACCTCCACGGAAGCATAGAGTGGTGAGGGAGGTATGGTTGCCCAGAGCAACAAATATCCAGGCAGCATATGTGGATTATGTCCCATTTTTGTTCTCTTTAGCCACCTTTTTCCTATGTGAGTACAACAAACCGATCGACCTGGTCATTCTCTATTGCATTGTCATGCGTTTCTACCCTTCTTCAACCAAGAGACACGAGACTCATTCCTTAGCTACTGATTTTCCCCTTTTCAACCTAGATGCGGGTTTGATGCCTACTCTCTTGGACAGTACAGTCTCCCTTCCTTTCCTTATTCAACCTAGACACGGATTAGTCTGCATGAAGTAGGGTTTCCTTTAATAGTGCAAATTAAGGTTTTCGTCTGTGTGACCATCGGAGCAGAGGATAGCAAATTGGGAAGCTGGTGGAGTGGAAAAAGAGCCACATGCAGCGACGTGGCAGATGGGGCAATAGAACAAGGGTATGGTTCGAAAAGAGGCAGCATACCTAATGGTCGGCACGAAGAGGTTTCGCTCGTGGTCGTCGTCCTCCGCACACACTACGGCAGTGAGCTTGGGGACAGAGGCCATCCCGCGCGAGCGCTAGGTCTAAGAGGACGACCTTGTCGTCAGTGTGTGACCTCGCTCGCCAACGACGAGTGTGTCAATGATGCACGTCCCGATGGATCTGTGACCACCGGTGAGGAGGGAGAGAGAGGCCGTCTTTTTTAGATCTGGAGAGAGGGTGATAGTGTGAGAAGCAAGTGGGCAGCCCTTAGCAAGAAAGCGCTGAAGCTCTAGCCTATATATCTTTTTTATACTACTAGTACTAGAGGTGGAGTAGTGGTAGAGTAGTTTATATTTTCTCTACATACAGTACCAGTTAGTCGTGCTTCAAAACTGAATGGCACGCCATTAAAAAATAAATGTCGATAACTAATGCGGCACCTCGGGCCAATGCGGCCAGATCGCATTTTGCACGAGAAATTACACACCATGTTTTGTTGACATGTGGTCCCGTTCCAACATGTCAGTGAGACAACGACGAGTCCTTTTCTACTAGTATTTCTAAACGGACATGCATGCCGGGGCGCCTCTTCATGTACCATGGCAAACTCGCAACCGTCCATCGACTCTTCGCCTTTCCCTCTCGATTTGGAACTATTGTCGCACGCTCTTCCTCCCTCCTCCATTTGCCTTCACCCTTCCTTCTGCCATTGTTCGATCGTCTTATCCATGGAGGGAATAGGTCGGAAATGACCCCATTATTCTTGCCCCGATTTGAAAGATGACGTGGTGGAGGAACTCATTGATCGGTGCAACGTCATCACCTCGGCTAGCATGGCCGGTTCATTCAAGACCATTCTCGACTCAACTAATAACATCACTACAAGGAACCCAAGGGTCCAGGAGCAGTTTGATCTCCCCTATCTTTGGCGCGGGGACGATGGAGGCCTCGCCTTGTGCAAGTTGATGTCGCTTGATAATGATACGTATGATGTTAAGATGCCATTGCTTGAGGGCAAGGCTTGGGCAGGCGCAAATGGAGATTGGGTTGTTTATATTGGGTACAACTGCGAGTGGGAACTTGTGAATGTGTACACTCGTCACTGGGTTCCACTTCCAAAAATCTCAGCAGACTGCCTAGAGGTTGAGCATACTGGTATTCTACGCACGTTCAAATACGATCATGGTGACTGTCTTCTACGGAAGATAGCAATTTGTCGAGTTCCCAACCTCTATTGGCATTATAGGAACTATGTAGTAGTTGCTATCTTCGACAAGCTTGTTGTCGTCCTTCGTGGTTTGACCGGATGGATATTGCTCAAAAATCAGTTTCTGTACACGGATGTGTACTGTGATGCAATTCAATACGAGGGTCTTGTGTTTGCTTCCACCACTCATGGCACTGTTTTTGCATGGGATCCTCATAGTTTCGGTACGTTTGTCTTCCACCGTAATTATAATTGTTTCATCCACACGCATGCGGGCTACCAAGTTTCCCTTTACTAATGAACCTTCTTCTTGTGTTTCCAAGGTCCTGTGAACATTCCACCACCTATACTTGAAAATTTTTATAACCAAGGGGGAGATGATGATGGTGATGATCACGAGCATGAGGATGAGTAGGGCCCATATACTCAGTGGCGCCTGGCAACTTATTCCGATGGATCACCCCTTCTTGTCTGTATACAGGCCACTGCTGATGTTACTACTAAGGAAGCAGGTGTTGTCTCCCATGGTCGCACTCTCCGGACCTATTCCAACACCCATTGCATGGTATTCGGGATGGATACTAGTGTGCTAGCGCCAACACCTTCTCCCTGGTACAGTATTGATAGTCTTGGAGAAAACTCGCTCTTCCTTGGACAAAACTATCCAATGATGGTGAAAGGCGATCCAACTGTTGTTAACACAACGTTACTAGTACCGTTTATGAGAAGCAACTGTATCTATACCCCGGACATTTCAGTGGTTCCCTACCCTGGTACTGATATAGTAGGCCGCTTCAGCCTGGATGATCAGTCCTGCGTTGGTCTCGAGATTGACAATAGATGGCCCTTCCCAGTGAATCACTTGTGGTTCAAAGCAAGCGTTTCCAACGCCGAGGATTGGTTGAGTTGAAGTTCATTTCATTGCTTGTTGTTTGTTGTGTGATGAAAACTTTAATATTTATAATGTATCCTCATTGTTGTTGTGGGTTGATGACCTGTTGTATGTAATAAAATGATATGCCTGTGATAAACTTACTAAATTTATGAATGGCTTTCGAGTCGCTTCTCTGAGTGAGTGCTGCAACGGGGCAAAAAATATTTTCCAAATACATAATTGTATGTGCATTGCAACAGGTTATCGGATGAGGCCAATCAACAATAGTAGTACACTATTTGTACTAGCTTCACATCCTTCGCACGTTGGGCGGGTGTTTTACTTTAGCTGCGAATCCCATCATCCTAGGTCCTCGGATGAGTCAAGTAGAAATTGCATTCTGATGTTTGGGTTCAAACTTTCAGAATTGTTGCACTATCTCTATGTCTACGTATACATAATACAACAAGTTTTAAACTTGAGACCAACCACCCACCCTCACAAAGAACACTTTTTAACCTAGCACAGACTCTAGGAAATTTGGCCACAGTGTGAGGTGGTCCATATGTTAATGTGTTCGCTGTACGTAACCAGCACCTCGAATCCTTGATACTACTACTATAAGTAGTAGGAGTAGTAGGGTGGCATGGGCCAGAACAAGCATTCACGTCCAGGAGTATGGCACATGCCGCCAGCACGACTTCCATCTGACACCATATTTCTTGGAGTCTGTGCTACAGCAATCTCTTCAACCTCGTTGTTTCTCTAACTCAGCCATCACGCGGCAGGCGAGGTGGGGGTTTGCCGTTAGTCGGTTTCCTCAACTGCGGTCCCACTTGTAAGGCCAACTCCAACGCACGACCCCAAACGGACCTCCATTTTGCCCAGATTTTGTCCGTTTGGGTAGGGCAATGGGGTCGTGTCTGGGCCATTTCTCGGATGCGGTGGTCGTGCGCCGAACGCGCGGACGCATTTCGACTGTGTACATTTTTCTTTGCAAACACATATCTTTTTTTCTTCATTGATTTTTTGGTACATGGAAATACATCATCAAAATTTTGACTAGAAAAGCAAGACCAAAGAAAACAAGAACCACAAGAATACATTTTAGAAGATATCCAACTTCCATAACTGCTCCTGTGTAACGCCCACGATGCGGCTATATCTCTCACGTGTCAAGGCACGACTTAGAGGCATAACCGCATTGTAGGTTTTGTCGCAAGAAGGGTCATCTTCACACAATCCCATGTAATGAACAAGAATGGGATAAAGAGAGTTGGCTTACAATCGCCACTTCACACAATACATAAATAAATTCATACATCATTCAAAATACACTCATAGACCGGCTATGGTCAAAACCAAATGAAAGAAGATAACCCCAAATGCTAGATCCCCGATCGTCCCGACTGGGCTCCACTACTGATCATCTGGAAACGAAACGCAGTAACGACCAAGGTCCTCATCAAACTCCCACTTGAGCTCGGTTGCGCCACTTGCGCTGGTATCCTCGGCACCTGCATCTGTTTTGGTAGAATCTGTGAGTCATGAGGACTTAGAAATCTCACACCCGCGATATCAAGACTATTTAAGCTCATGGGTAGGAAAAGGGGTAATATGGTGGAGCTGCAGCAAGCACTAAGCATATATGGTGGCTAACATATGCAAGTGAGAGCGAGAAGAGAAGCAACGCATCGGTCGAGAAGCTAGAAGTGATCAAGAAGTGATCCTGAAACTACTTACGTTCATACATAACCCAAACCATGTTCACTTTCCGGACTCCGCCGAAAAGAGACCATCACGGCTACACACGCGGTTGATGCATTTTAATGAAGTCAAGTGTCAAGTTCTCTACAACCGGACATTAACAAATTCCCATCTGCCTCATAACCACGGGCACGGCTTTTGAAAGATAATACCTTGCAGGGGTGTCCCAACTTAGCCCATCACAAGCTCTCACAATCAACAAAGGATATACCTTCTCCCGGGAACACTCGATCAGTCTCAGAATCCCGGTTTACAAGACATTTCGACAATGGTAAAACAAGACCAGCAAAGCCACCGGACTGTGCCGACAAATCCCGATAGGAGCTGCACATATCTCGTTCTCAGGGCACACTAGATTGTCCAAACTTCTGATAGGCCAGCCCAGAATTGCCCCTGGTGACCACCGACGGCTGACAGGTTGGACCAACACTCAGAGGAGCACTGGCCCGAGGGTTTAAAATAAAGATGACCCTCAGGCTCGCGAAAACCCAAGGGAAAAAGGCTTAGGTGGCAAATGGTAAAACCAAGGTTGGGCCTTGCTGGAGGAGTTTTATTCAAAGCGAACTATCAAGGGGGTCCCATAAATCACCCAACCACATAAGGAACACAAAATCAAGGAACATAACACCGGTATGACGGAAACTAGGGTGGCAAGAGTGGAACAAAACACCAGGCATAAGGCCGAGCCTTCCACCCTTTACCAAGTATATAGGTGCATTAATTAAACAAGAGATATTGTGATATCCCAAAATATCCATGTTCTAACAAGGAACAAACTTCATGTTCACCTACAACTAGCAACGCTATAAGAGGGGCTGAGCAAAAGCGGTGACATAGCCAAACAACGGTTTGCTAGGAAAGGATGGTTAGAGGCTTCACATGGCAAAATGGGAGGCATGATAAACAAGTGGTAGGTAGAGCTAACATAGCGATAGAGCGAGCAACTAGCAAAGCAAAGATAGAAGTGATATCGAGGGTATGGTCATCTTGCCTGCAAAGTTCTCAGAGTTGTCGAGAGCTTGATCCTCGTAAGCATTCTCAACAGGTTCCTCGTTCACGTACTTGTCTCCCGGATATACCCAAAGCAAGAACACAAACAATGGAACTGCAATAAATCACGGCGCAATGCACAAGCAACATGATGCAATACATGGCATGATATGCGAGATGTGATATGCAATGCATATGCAGGCTCTGGAAGGAAAAATGATGAACAAGGCATCAACTTGGCAAACCAAGTATTCCGCTGGAAAGATGAGATGATTTCAGTTGAAATCGATATAAAGATCACCGAAAACGGATGCACGGTTTGCAAATGGCAAGCAAAACAAGAATGACACAATTCTGCGATTAACAGCACGATGCTACTTAGCATGCAACAAGAAACTAAGCTACAGCACCCCAACATACCAACAAGGCCTATTGCAGTGATCTGCAGGAGATGCTTCACAAAAGATGAACACTGAGCTACGGCTAAATCACCCAATAGCAGGTTCAAACAAGCATGGCAAAAGTGCAAAAGATACCAGCTTCACAGATTTAGTGAAAATACTGAAAATGGCAGAAACAGCATTAGGTAGCAATGTTCAGAGTAAGCAATCAACATGCTACAGGAACTTATAATAGCAAAACAAGACATGACATGATTCAACTCAAAGCATAGAACAAAAGTCCTTTAGTGACCATGAGCCAAAAAGGATCAGAAGATATGATGGCACCCATGTAAACATGGCAAGTTCCGTTAACAGATTCAGGAAACAGAGCATGGCAATAACAACATCATGAAGGCATCTTTGCGAGCTCGATTCACTCACCACAAGTCATTGGATGACAAGATAAGCATAGCATCAGCAAGAAGACATGTTTATGAAACTAACCAAGGCAAGAACAAGTTCATAGCATGCAAGGATCAACTACAACAACCTTGGCAAAATTGAATAACATGTGAACAATCTGCCAGGAAACATTTTATAGCAAACGTAGAGCACGAAAATGACATTATAGACTACTCCCTAATTGCAAACAGGGGCATTAATGGATAGAGCATAACTATATGTTCAAATCATCCTTACTGAAGTATCTCAAAATATGCATAGATCTCTCTGTAGCATCATGTTCACATGGCATCAAAATAACAGCAGAACAGGGACTGAAATCAGCAACATCACGAAGCCTAGTTTGCATGCTTGTGCTAGTCACCACATTGATCACAAAAATACATGGAAAGCACCTCTGTAAATATGGCATGGCATAGTACAAAACACATGTGGAGCTCATGCCCATAGGATGCACACAATAAATGTAGCAAAAATGACAAATGCCCATAATCTGTTAAGAATCAGAAACTAACATTATATAGCACTCTTGCATCAGAGATTTGGGCATCAAGATGACCTCAAATGAACATGGCCCAATGGAACAAAATGAAGATCACATCGTGATGAACATTTTTAAATATCATGCGCATGAAACGGAGCAGTATGCATGGAGTTATGACGCGATGAACAAGGCTAAATAATGTGACAGAAAAATGACTTGGAGGATTTCGGGGTCAACCTAGGGTGGATCTGGATCTAGATCCTGGGTGCGATTGCCGAGGTTCACCGGAGTAGCCGCCGGAGTTGGAGAGGAGGGAGATGAGGTGGCCGGCGGGTCGGGGCCGAGGCGACGACGCGGTCGCCGGAGCGAGGGACGGGGCGCGGCGGAGGCGGCGCGGTGACCGGGGCGGCGGGCTGCCGGTGGCGGGGCCATGACTGGACGGCGACGGAGGCGCGGGTGGCCGAGCGGAGAGCGGGCGGCGGAGCTGGGCGGCAGCCGGCGGAGGAGCGGCGAGCGCTCGGGCGGCAGGGAGCTTGGGCCCTGGTGGCGGCGGAGATGGGCTCGGGGGCCGGCCTTGGGCCCGGCGGGCTGGCGGCGGCGCGGGTGGTCAGGGCGGCACGTGGCGCGGCCTGGTTGGCACGGGCGCGGCGGCAGACGGCGCGGAGGGGACGTTTGTCTAGGGTTTGCCCGAAATTTCAAAGGGGGAGGTGTTTTTATAGGTAGAGGGAGCTAGGAGGCTCCAAATGGAGTGTAGTTTTCGCCCACACGATCGTGATCTGACGATGGAGAGCATGGAAGTGACTTAGATGGGTTATTGGGCTGTTTTGAAGGGGTGTTGGGCTGCAACCCAAAAGAGGCCTTTGCGGTTATCCGGTTAACCGTTGGAGTATCAAACGAGCTCCAAATGACACGAAACTTGATAGGCAGTCTACCGGTGCTATACCAAGGCCGCTTGGCAAACCTCGGACCATTCTGAGAATGTTTAACACCGACACATGAAAAGAGACAAGAGGGGTGCACCGGTGCATGTGGGAGTGTCAGATTGCAAAACGGACAACGGGGAAAACGCTCGGATGCATGAGACAAACACGCATGCAAATGAGATGCAAATGATGACATGATATGAGATGCATGACATGAATAAAATGCAAAACAAAAGACAAAAACCCAACCACGGAGGGAATATCATAACACATGCCCGAAAATGGCAAGAGTTGGAGTTACAAATATGGAAAGTTACAACCGGGGTGTTACATCCTGTAAGTTGGATTAGTGCCTTCTCGATGCAGTCATTGTTGATCTTTTTTTCGCGAGTACACAAAGCTTGTGTATCTTTTCATTGATAGAAGAAGAGAAAATGAATACAATAGAGGATACAACACATGAGTATGGAACCAAGAGCAGAGAGAGGGATGCATTCATTGTTGATCTGCGGAGGCTCGATCTTGTGTGCTTCTTTCTTATTCGAGTGTAAAGAAGTAGACGTTGCTTCCTCGCATCTAGTCTCATGTCTAGCCTCTATTCTATCAACAAGTGCACTAGTCTCATCTCTAGCCTCTATGCTAGCTAAAAGTGCTAGAACATCTACTAAATTGCGCTCTATCAATATATCTATGTAGTCTTCTTCCCGATACCAAAACTTGCATCCATTCTACACAATAAAATTGTAAGTTAGCACAACAAGTCTAATCCGAGAGCAGAACCGAAGATTTGGTCGGATTCTTCCTCCTTTTGCCAACATGTGGGACATCCAGCATCTAGGTCGTGTCATGCAAGAAAATAGAGTGGTAGTTGAAGCCACGTGATGTGCATCTTGGGTTAAACTGTAAATAGAATCTTACTAGTCTTGAGTAACTCCAAAAGCGGCCACAGAAGATCTTTATTGGATTTGTTTTTCATCACCAGCACGTCGAGGTGAAAGATGTGCAAGTTCAGTGGGTCCTCTTGCGTTTTCACTGACATGTGGGACCTCATATGAGCAAACAGACGATGGGCTCCGCGCGTCCACTGGCTGGCTGAGAAGAGAGATAGAGGAGGGCTGAGCACGGACTCCAGGAAATTTGTTCTACGTAACCAGCACCTTGATATAGGCTTGATATAGTGGGGTGGCATGGCCCATAACTAGCATTCACGTCTAGCAGTACGGCACACGCCACCCACACGAGTCCCATCCGACACCAATTTTCTTAGAGTCCATGCTACAACCATCTCTTCTCCCTCCTATTTTCTCAGCCATCACTTGGTGGGCGGGGTAGGGGTTTGCCGATAGTCAGTTTGCTCAACTTCGATCCCGCTTATAAGTGAAAATGCTACACCGCACGCATTCCCCTTTGAGCGGCGTGCCAGACAAACCATGTGGGGGTGCGACATGAACACGACAAGCTTTTCCTTTTGAACTTGTAACTTGTAAAATTTGGTTCTGCTCCATGGCGCGACCGATAGATAGAAATAACGATTTTCTCTAGAGTAATGAGAAGTTTGGTTCTGGCACTGTTCATGCATGGAGTGCGTACGAAAATTATGAAGTTGATGCGAAAGATAAGATAATTACTAGTAGTACCATATACTACTGCATGGATTTGACGAAAAGATAAAAATACATACGGATCCATCAACGACATCCTCATGCCGTAGTGCACCGGGTCACCAACCGACGTGTGAGGAGCAGCGGCGTTGGCGGCGAGCTCAACGTGCTTCTGAACAATGCCGTCCAAGGTTGCCTTGCGGTCCAAGAAGGCCAGCGTCCTATCGTCCTCCTCTTGCATGTAGTAGCCCTTGTGGACGATTTGCACGTAGACTTGGGTGATTATGTCGATGGTGTCTTGCTGCGCCGGGCGCTGCGCGGCGAGCGCGACCTCGGGATGGACGTTCTCCGGCGCAACGGCGGGCAGTTGCAGGGCCACCAGTGCGTCGAATAGGTTGTCACCATACTGGTCGTTGAGGGTGGCGGGCATCACAGAGCCTGGGCGCGTCGGCTAGAGGCGTACGTCAAGGTCGTCCGCGAGCTTCTTGACGATGGTGAACTTGTAGAGGAAACTGACGAGGACCTCGTTGAACAAGGAGACAAAGATGGCATCCAAGCGGCCCCTCACCCTGGCGACCTCAAGCACTACCTGGAGACGTTCCTCGGTGCTGGGTCGCAGGCTGGCGTCGTGGACCATCTGGAACAGCCGGCTGAGAGCATGGTTAATAGAAGAGCCTGCTGTTGGTTGTATCGTAGTGCCAGGTCACATAAAGCCTTGGTAAAAGTAGACTCATATAATAAATTGGCTACATGTTAACTACTAGACCGTCTTTAGCATTAAATGATTGCATGTGATGGAGGTAGAAAGAAGCCAACAAAACTGGGAGGGAGGAAGAAACGCCGGCCTAAAGCCATCACACAGGTTGCATGCAAGCTCTTGTTCCTTGGTTATTGTGCTACAGCCGGGTTGCATACATAGCACCTGCTCCCTTCTCTCTCATCCCTTCTCTTTCCTCTAGCTCAGATTTCGTTGACGTGGAGCAGCTTGTAGCCGGCTGACAAGGACCTATTATACTTGCTCCGATGCTCGCGCTCATCGCCTCCATGGGTCTAGCTTAGAGGGTACTTGGATCCAAGGGACTTATTTTAGTCTGACTAAAAATAGTCTCTTTAAGAGGCTAAAGTTCCAAGCACCCCTGACTAAAGAGGGGCTAAAACTAGTCTTGAGACTAAATTTTTTTAGTCAGGGGTACCCCTACTAAAATGTGGATTAGTCATCTCTCTCCTCATTTAACTCCTCTCCTTTAACACAGGCGAGTTCTGGATTGGAGGGTTTGGAGGATAATAAATGCTCATTAACTTGATTTTAGTCTCTTTAGTATTTGGATCCAAGCATGGATGAGGCTAGCAAGTTTTAGTGCCACTACTTTTAGTCGTGGGACTAAAACGTATCCAAGCACCCTCGTAGCTTCTAGTCAACTAATCTTGCGATTCGGCGATCACTCTTGCCCTTGGTTAGCATGCGTAGGTGCGTATGATTTCGTACTAGATTGGACTGGCGGGGAGCCTTTATATGAGAAGTGCGGACATCGTTGAATTCACATGCGTGTTGGCCATCTACTCCTCGGCCCTCTACTGAACCTGCCTTTGGCTGTATGACAGGTGGGCCAGCCACCCGTTGGGCCCACGTGTCATTCACCAAAAGGCAGTTGCAGTAAGTCAATGAAGTTGCGTCCCCCTCCATGCCGGTGCAGTATAGTCATCTCACCGGACCTTTACTTGGGGCCAAACGAGAGAAGTTTGATGTTTACTGGTTTATTGGTCCCCTTTGCACTTTGCGCCAAGTTTTGACCTTTGATTTAACTAATAAAATGTTAATGCATGTAAACAAAAATGTTGTGTAAGTCACCTTACGAAAACCAAATAATCCCAAAACACTTAGACATGGTACATTAACTGCCTCCTCGTTTCTTATTTCATGACATATCAACCAATGAGAGATGTGGGTCGTGCATGCTTTCAATGACTTGAGACTACCAAACATGACATGCAGTGTTTAGTTCATTGTATGTAATCCTATTAATTAGCAAAAAGACATTAAGTTCTCTCGCCGATACGAATAAAACAATACACCATGTATTTATTTACAGAGGGAGTAGTACATTTTTTGTGACATGCATTACTAGATATTGCTAGTCAAATACTAAAATCCAGATGGACGTGGTAGTACTCCTAAATCCAGACGGTGGTGCTAGTAGTACTAGTAGTAGTACTACCAATGTAGTAGCACTGTACTACCCGTTGGTCGAATTATTACATGCTGCTCCTCACAGTGAAGTGACAAGACCTTGCGCCAGAGATGACACCTGAGTATAGGCGCTGTGTTCGGCATATCATAGTCAGCCTCACCGTCTGCAGTCACTATCATCATGGTTGTAGAGCTAGCCTGCTTACAACTAGCCGTGTTTGACATAATTTCCCGTGCATAGATGCCCGTGCATTGCACAGAACACCAAGATTGGGGGTGGACGACGCCGGCAGCGGCCATCGCGCCAGATTTTTCCATAGCCTTCTAGATGTGGTGGGGAGGAGATAAGGCTGATTGTGAGAGACAAGGAGTTGTTTGTAAATAGGGAACAAGTGCAGGCATATTTTTGCAAAAATGGAGAAGTTTGGTTTGTATGTGTCAAATCTAGATCCGGCGGCTATTGGTGAAAGATGGGAGCCACAACATCATCACCAACTCAGGACATGTTTGATTCGCAGGATTTTGAAAACGTAGGAATAGGAAACGACAATATTACAAGTTTCAAACTGATATTACAAATGTTAGGAGTAATGCTGCACCTACGAAGAGGGAATTACTAGGAAGTTTACGTAAGAACTTTCATTACTTTAGGTGGATGCAGCATTATCGTACAAACTAAAATCCACCGCCCTGACAAGTCACTAATGGGCAAATAAGTTTTCAAGTCTCTGGCCACTTGATGTTTCAAAAACAAATTCAGCTTCTGCGGAGACTTTGTCATTTAGGCTTAGACGCTTTCAATGATCAACACGCCATTCATTGTTGCGCCAGAGAACGCCAAACCTCATTACCTTGAGCACACTTGCCTCCAGAACAAAGAACCTGGCCAATCTAATCTCAGATGTGCTGCCTTGGTAGTCGATCAAATCAATTTCTGTAAGATGGAGATCAAGGCATTCGATGAGATTGTTATAGTGCAGCACATTTTTCACTTTCGGGTCTTTTTTTATCTGAAAAAGAAGAGAACAAATTAGAGCATTTGGTTGTGTAAGATTGCCGTGTCATCAAGAGGTACCAATATCATTCGCTCATATGATAGGGTTGGCTGGCTAGTGATATTTTTCACTCACTCTCTCTCTCTCTCTTTTTCTGTTTTCTCTCATTTACCTAGGAGCACGTGAAGAGCTTGGGCATTTGTTGCCTTCCACTATGTGTCCGATGCCATATTTTGCAAAAGTATGCCACATAATATGCATCGATGTCAAATCAAAAGATTTTGGCACCGCTCGCATGATGTGAGAGAGTTGGCATCGCTGTGCACACAGACCCACATGTATAAACAAATCAATCGAACCAACTACACCAGCCTCTCACTCTCGCAAACAAGTTTTTTTTATTGCCTCAGTCCTCTCTCTCTCCCACGCAAGTGTTTTTTCATTGCGTGCATTAATTTGGCACCGGAGCAAAGTAGGTGATCCAGATTGGGGCACCAGGTGAGCAATGGAGGGGCATCGATGCCAAATGCATCACAAGTGAATTTGGCACGTGTTTTGGCCTACATAGTGGAGGGTCGTTATAGCCCACTTTTGTACTACCTCATATTTAGTATAAAATTTTGACCATAGATTTACCTAAGAAAATGCCAATGCATGTCACTAAAAATTACACCATTTGAAATTATGTTCAAATACAAATCCAACGATATAGTTCTTAGTGACATGCATTAACACTTTGTCAGTTAAATCTATGGTCAAATTTTGATACTACAAAATAGGAAGAGTAAACCAGGACGGAGGTAGTACTTGCTCTTAGGGTAACCATAGAGTTACTGGAGTAGTCTAAGTTACTTTCCACTATGACTAGCCTAGGCTACTATAGTAGTACAACAAAAAAATGATGCAGGTGACCACGTGAGAAAAAATACTAAAAACATATCTTTCGGTGCAGTGCGTAGATGTAGTTTTAAACACTACACTTGTCATTGTAATTTGGGAAAATTACGAAAAAATTGAGCTACGTTGTGATTACCGTTTACTAATAGGAAAGAAGTCTCACCTCGATGAGTAGCTTCTCCATGCATGGAAAGCATGTAAGGAATCCAACAACTTGATCCAGATTGGGGTCGATAGATTTTATTGCCAAGATCTTCACTGTTCGCATAGACTGGGTCAAGCTTGTGGGAATCATTTTCTGGAAGACAGTCGTAAATATATTAAGAAGAAATTTAAAAATGTGAATTTCAAGAAGACGGAGAAGAAGATGAGTGTTGTACCTGAACGATTACAGACCCAATAAAGAGTTCGGAGAATTTGGCAGACGAGTACACCAATGCTGCCAATTTCGGCGCGTCAATGACCCTGATTTTTGTTGGACCTTCTAGATCCGATACAAGCAATCTCCCAAGGAAAGGCGCATTCTCATTGACCATAACATGGAACAGCTGGAGTGATCTCTTCCCAATTGATGTCTTGTTGCGGGGCGAGCAAGACACATAAATCCATCGGAGATTCGTTGAGGCGATGTGGAGGCTAATGAACCCATGGATCTGCTCAAGACGAAGGTACTCGAGTGCAGTACGGCTGTCGAGCAGGTGCTCCATAGCCTTCTTCGAGATGACAATGTCGAAGAGGTCGAGCTGCTTGAGTTGAGGGAGAAGAAGGGCGGGCGCGACATTAATCTAGGGAATATAGCAGGAGCTGAAGCTGGCGTGGCGCAGCGTTGGCGTAAGGCGGAGCGCGGACGGCAGCAGAGAGCGACATCGTCCAGCTTCAAAGCTGAGCTCCTCGAGCTGATCTAGGGCGGGGGATAAGAACCACTCGTCGAACTTGTGTTGGACCTTGCAGTTGGTACTGAACATGTGGATGTCAAGGCGTCTGGCTGGCCCAGGGTGCGATGAAAGGAACTTGGAGACTGCGGCCATGCATTTGCAATCCCCGTTGCAGAGGCAGTAGTCAACGGTGAGGTTGAGGGGGACACGGCGCTAGAGGGGGCGCCACCGCCTGGAGAGCAGGGCGGTCTGCATAGCAGATTTGGTGGGGAGGAGGCCGATGATGACAAG
Organism: Triticum aestivum; assembly: GCF_018294505.1. Taxonomy (NCBI): domain Eukaryota; kingdom Viridiplantae; phylum Streptophyta; class Magnoliopsida; order Poales; family Poaceae; genus Triticum; species Triticum aestivum. Next base: position 654,858,045 of record NC_057807.1, read on the forward strand.
CAGCATGTCATCAGGGAGGCTGCTGATGAAGTCTAGGCTCGCCGGATGCGGTTTTGGCTTGAGCCGCCTCTGCTTGTTGGCTACCTTGCCGTCCATCCCAACCGGCGGCGAGGCCGGTGTACACGTGTGCTGGTGTGTCTTGTGCGCTGGGTGTGAACGAGTGAGTCCTTCTGTGCATGCCGCCGTGCAGTGGTGAATTGTGCGCGAGTGCATCCTTCACGCGGAAGAAGTGTGTCCTCAATGCGCCCTCAATTTACTAGCTTGCGGGGTGCTACCCCGAGTGGTTTCAACTTTGTTTACTTCACTGCGTGTCAGATGGGCCTCTAGTTTACTTATTTTCACCCACTGCCACATGGGCCAGCACACGAAGATACAAAACACGAGCTGACAAGGCAGCATGTGGACTGGTTGACCGGTCAACTAAACAATATATAGAGCTATACGCTAACACAGTGAGCGTATAATCCGTCGGTAATGAGAGTTCCAGTGAGAGGGGAGGCCCGTGAGAGATAGCAGAGAGACAGAGAAAGAGCTACTCCCTTCGTTCAATAATGTAGTTCCAACATTTTTTTAAGTCAAACTTTTGAAACTTTGACCAAGTTTATAAAGAAATTACTTATATCTACAATACCAAAGATAAATGATAGTATGGAGTAAGTACATGTTGTGATGAATCTAATAATCGTTCCAGATGTAAATGTTTTTCTCCACATATACCTGGTCAAACTTTTATGAGGTTTGACTTTTCAAAACATCCATATGCTTATGGACGTGAGAGAGTCCCTAAGTAAAGAGAGAGAGAAAGAGAAAGAGAGAGGGAGAGAGAGAGAGGAGAGTGAAATAGGAAGAGTGAGTGAAAAAAGTGTGTATGCGTGTGTGAAAGAGACATGGACAACACACGATATAAGTAGAGAAAAAGCGTGTGTGTCTTATGCAAACATATCACACATGCATCTTCGAAAACAGAAGCAAGGTGAGGAGATAGTGTGGTTGTTTGCAACCGAGACAGCAAGACCCCTAGCACGTGGCCAAGAGGGATCTGACAAACAAGGGAGAGAGGTCGAGAGAGACGTACGGAGAGAAAGCAGACATGGGGAGGAGAGAGTGTATGTTTGTCATAGAGAGATCCCCTGGAGATCGTGATGGGCTTACATGGGTGGGAGATCGAGTGACAAGGTGTGTGCGTGATAGAAGATACCTCGAGAGATATCGAGATAGACGTATGGATGGAAGGAGACAATACATGTGTTCCTAATGGCTAGTGAGAGATAATCATACTTAGGGGGGAGTGCTTTCTCCTATGATGGAGTGAGGGATTATGGTACTTAGGGGGGTGCGTGTCACATAGAGAGAGAACAAGGGCGGAGAGTGTTGGATGGGTCTATATGTATAGCGCGAGCGAGACATGTGTATGTGTGAACCAGGGAGATATAAAGTTTGAGAGAGATTGAGGAGCCCCGATAAGGCTGAGTGGTGCGCTAGATAGCTGAAAGGGGGAAAGAGATATTCCATCCGCTCGATAATGCAGTGCATGTAAAAAATTTTAGAAGTCAAACTTTGGAAACTTTGATCAGGTTTACACAAATGTTATTTATATCTACAATACCAAAGACACATCATACGAAACTACATCTCATGGTGAATCTAATGGTATATGTTTGCCGTTCTAGATGTAATTGTTTTTCTCCATGTACGTGGTCAAACTTTGTGATGTTTGACTTTTCAATAAATCTATATGCTATGGACCGAGGAGAGTGCCTAAGTCGAGAGAGATCAAGTGTGTGTGAAGGAGAATGAGTAAGTGTGCAAAAAGAGTATGTGTGTGAAAGAGAAAGTGATAACAAACGATAAATTAGAGAGAGTGTGTGTTTTTTCGTTTCTTATGCGAACATATCACGCATGCATCTCCGAGATAGAAAAGAGAGGCGAGGAGATACACGAAGATAGCTAGTGTGTGTTTGCAACGGAGAGAGACACCCCTATAGCACATGTCCAATAGAGGTTTGGACAACAAGAAACAAAGGTCGAGAGGCACTCATGGAGAAAATGGACGCATGGGGAGGGAGAGAGGTTTGTGTTTGTGATAGAGAGATCCCTTCGAGGTCGTGAGGGGACTATATGCGTGTGCAATAGAAAGATGCCCCGAGAGAAATTGAGATAGACCATGCACATGTTTGTGATGAAGACTAAGTTTAGCTAGTCATATACATATAGGGGGGACTGCGTGTGCCTACAATTGAGTGAGAGACCATCATACTTGGCTAGCTAGGCATGAGATTGTGTGTGTGTGTGCATGTGAGATGGAGAGAGAACGAGGGAGAGAGACAGAGTTTTAGATGGGCCTATCGAGTGCGAGTGAGATATGCATGTGTATGTGTGACCCAGGTAGATGGAGAGTTTGAGAGAGGGGGGGAAGAGCTCTGAGACGACAGAGTGGTGCGTGAGAGAGTTACGGGCAATGAGCCAAGGAATTTGTTGCGTACGATGAGTGCACCCAAGATATCTAGCTTGGACTAGAGTATCATACATAGTGTGCGAGAGAGACCTATAGATGGAGTATATATGCATGCGAACTAGAAAGACCCCCCCCCCACACACACACACAAAGAGAGAGAGAGAGAGAGAGAGAGAGAGAGCACGAGTCCGGGAGAGGGGGAGGTCGCGTTTTATGCATGAAAGACTGATATAAACCATGTTTCGATATAAACTTGCATTCAAATATTTAAATTGGAGAACATGTTGTCTGCAATCCACACATGAACCCATATATGCGTATATCAAAAAAGTTCATTAATTTGACTTTCAACATGTTCATGGAGTACTATAATACTGTACAACATGCTACTCGATTGAGGTGTTCGATTTTGGATTTAGTTCACTATTTTGACCTGGTGAACGAGCTATTTCATTGAATCGAGATATTTCATGTTGGGTTTGATTCCTGTTTTTGAGTGGGTCAACTATTTGTCATATAGTAAATCGCTAGCAATGAGTATGTAAAAACACATTACTCCCGAGAATCATCTCTCCATCTAAAAAAGAAGTGGCAAGCTAATATTTCAAAATTTGATTCGAATTGACTTGGTAAGGTAGACATGGATGCTCGTTCTCCCAAAATTTGAACGAATCGATAAACATCCTCTGCTCGGTGGAATTCGCCCAAGCAAATAAATGGGAGACACGAAATTACCGTCCTATGTGGGACACGCATTAATTGGCCTGTTGTACTTCGAGGGTAGGTTCGTAACTTCATGCAAGCGCGCCTTCTCCTCGGCTGAAATGACATGAGCCGAATAATTCATAAACCATGGTCGGCAAAACACGCTCTCCTCGCCCGAAATAGCTCGCGCCCACTATTTCAAAACACGCTCTCCTCGCCCGAAATTGCATGCGCCCACTATATTTTAAAACACGCCCTCCTCGCCCAAAATCGCTCCTGCCCACTATTTGGGGAGAAGCAAAGTTACTCTACTATCCCCGACCCTCAGTACACAGACCCAAGCCGAGAAGCCTAAAGGCAAGGGTAGAACTGTAACTCCCCCTCACATTTCAGACAAATGCGTCCGTAAGACATGGTTCCACTCCCCTCCCAATTCCCCCCCATTCATACCTCGTGGGTGCCAAATCACCTTCTCCCCGGAAGCTCCCTTCTCCCGAGCCATGAAACTTCAGCCCCTCCTCCATGGTGCCCCCACCGCACCAATTTCACAGCCGCCCTCCTCCCTAATGCCGGAGACGTTGTCCATTTGCCGTCGTCCACTGGGCCATGTGCCTCTTACTCCATGCTGCTAGAGCTACCTCAATGATGGCCGCGTGAACCGTACCGGAGCCGATTCACCCCCGCCGTTGTTCACGGTGCCGGAGCGGCTCCAACTTCGGATCCGTCCAGAGTCCCGGTGCTGCTTCCTCGTAGCTGTCGACCGTCGCGACATCGTTGTTTCCCTGTCGCCGGTCGCCACCGCAACCGCGCCAACCTCACCGACTCGACAGCTGGACCTGCCTACTTCACAATGCCGCCAGATAGGTCACACCCTCATCTCAAATCACTTTACTTAGGCGTCAGATGTCTGAATTTTTATTTTGGGCCAATCGATTCTTGATGGGAAGCAGCACCCCTCGAGGCGGCGGAGCTCCTAGGCTGCCGATTGGTTGGTGTCTAACGTAAGGGTGCGGGGCCACAAGTTATCCATGGAAGCAGTGTTTAGATGGCTATCTTAGAGTTGCGTGGGTTGAAGGTACTGCCGCTGCCGGATCTGGATGACGGGGAGTGTCGGTGTCAAAACCAGCGGATCTCGGGTAGGGGTTCCCGAACTGTGCGTCTAAGGCTAATGGTAACAGGAGACTGGGGACACGATGTTTACCCAGGTTCGGGCCCTCTCGATGGAGGTAATACCCTACTTCCTGCTTGATTGATCTTGATGATATGAGTATTACAAGAGTTGATCTACCCCGAGATCGTAGAGGCTAAACCCTAGAAGCTAGCCTATGATTCTGATTGTTGTTTTCCTACAGACTAAACCCTCCAGTTTATATAGACACCGGAGGGGGCTAGGGTTACATAGAGTCAGTTATAGAGAAGGAGATCTAACATCCAAATCGCCAAGCTTGCCTTCCACGCAAAGGAGAGTCCCATCCGGACACGGGACGAAGACTTCAATCTTGTATCTTCATAGTCGAACAGTCCGGCCACAGTATATAGTCCGGCTGTCCGGATACCCCCTAATCCAGGACTCCCTCAGTAGCCCCTGAACCAGGCTTCAATGACGATGAGTCCGGCGCGCAGATTGTCTTCGGCATTGCAAGGCGGGTTCCATCTTCGAATACTCCGTAGAAGATTCCGAACACAAGGATCGTGTCCGGCTCTGCAATAATAATTTCCACATACCACCGTAGAGAGCACAGTATTCGACAAATCAAATCTACTGACAACTTATGTAGAGTGACATCACGCCATGGTCTGGTCATTATTCAAACTGTTTTCTTCCAACCAGCCACTGCGCATATCGCGAGGCGGTTTCCTTGGCACGTCTTGTCGAAGCAGAGATCGTGTCCCCTTATTGTGGGATTCTCATCAGATCGGGTGTGGGTAACCCAACCGCACCATTCAATGTGGCGCTTGGAAAATAAGTGATTTTAATAGGGAGGTGAGGAGGCGCACAGTTTTCGCCGCCTCTATAAAGAGACAAGGATCCCCCATTTTTACCCACGCCTTCTTCCTTCTTTGCTCATCCAATCTCGCACTCTCGAGCCCCAGCGCCCAAGTTCTCACCTTCCCCGTAGGACCATTCGCAGTATGTCCAGAGCGGGAGGCAAGTGGATGGCCTCCTCCGTCATGGAGGAGGACATTACCAAGCTTCGGGCGACCGGATACCTGGCCGCAAACATCACGCACAGGCTCCCAGCAGAGGGACAAATCACCCCCACCCCAAAGTCTCGGGAGAGAGTAGTATTCCTCTCTCATTTCATCCGCGGACTAGGATTTCCACTTCACCCATTCGTCCGTGGGCTCATGTTTTACTATGGGCTAGATTTTCATGATCTAGCTCCAAATTTCATCCTCAACATCTTGGCGTTTATCGTCGTGTGCGAGGCCTTCCTCCGCCTTAAGCCCCACTTTGGCCTGTGGCTACAAATCTTCTGCGTGAAACCAAAGATCGTGAGCGGCCAGCAAGCGGAGTGCGGAGGCGCCATGGTGGGCAGAATGCCCAACGTTACATGGCTTGACGGTTCCTTCATGGAGACCGTGAAAGGGTGGCAATCGGGGTGGTTCTACATCACCCAGCCGCGTGATGCCAACTGGGTGGCAGCCCCCAAATTCCGATCCGGCATCCCGACGCGGCTCACTTCCTGGGAAAAGAAGGGCCTGGCCTAGGGCGAAATTGCGGAGCTGACCGAACTCCAGACCTGTATCAAAAGTATGAGGGACAAGAAGATCAAGCTTGTCAACGTGGTATAGGTCATGCTCGTCCGCCAGATCCTCCCATGTCAAAGACGGGCATTCAATATGTGGGAGTTTGATCCAGCCGAACACCAGATGACATGATGCATAAGGACGTCTGGAAGGTGCTGTTCAAGGCTGGCGAAGTTCCTCCTCCCACTTCCGAGGACCGCGGACGCATCGCAAAGCACCTCGCGAATCTGGTAAGTCCTCTGAATATCACAAGATGTACCTTTACCAACATATTTGTGGGAGGATTTTAAGTCACCATGCTGACAAAACAGGATTACGTGGCGACGGCGGAGCGGATCGACTGTCCGGCTCCGCTACCTGAAGATCCAGCAACCGCACTCCTGACGGAGATGCTGGTTCCGGCGCCTTACAAGGTGCTGACAAAGAAGGCCGAGAAGAAGGCCACGGGGACCAGGAAGGGTCTTCGGCGCAAGGTTGCACCGTACGCCTCGTCCGAAGACGATGAGGCGCACTCCTCCCACGAAGACGAGGGGGGGGAGAAGAAAAGTAAGACCGCCCCATCTAGGGAGGCCGAAGGGTCCAAGAAGGCGGCCCCGGGGACCAGGAAAGGTCTCCAGTGCAGGGCCGTAATAGACTCGTCATCCAAGGACGCCGAGGTGGATTCCTCCCACAGAGATGGGGGAAAATGAAGAAATCCCCCCTCCCCACACCGGGGAGGAGAAGAAGAGAAAAGCCGCCCCACAGGGGGAGGCTAGGACGCCGAAGAAGGGAAAGGCGTCTCTTCCGGATCACTCACCACGGCCGCCTACAGCGAGGAGGAGTGGTTGCCCAGGGGCAAGCCCCTGGCGAAATCGTAAGCATCGACACTCTATAGTACGTTCAATGCGTCTTATTTTCATGGTTTGTTATAATGTTGAACATGCATATGCAGTCCGTCCGGGTCCCATCTCGAGGTATCCTCTTCGAATGGGTCCTTGAGTGAATCGAAGATGAATAGCGATTCATTCCCGATGTCCACCTCCCCACGACCTGCAGACGACACCGAGGTGTTGTCCCAAAGGATACCAGAGCAGGGGGCGAGGGTTCTGGAGACGCCCCAAGGCGAAGTCCCAGACGCCAGGCATATGGGGGGTAAGATCCCCATGGATTATGTGGACGGGAGCCACAACAAGTCTGGCTCCCAGCCGGTTAATTACCGCGCCGGAGCCTCCAAAGGTTCCGGATTCAAGTAGGCAGCCCCTCGCTAAGGAGGGCAAGCCAGCCGTGCCGATGACCTCCGTCTAGCCGGAGGCATCGGATAATTTGCTGGAAGTGCTTCGTGGCGCTTCCATTGACGAAGAGCACCGTACTCTTATGAGTACGGTGATTGAGAAGGTTCAGTCCGCCAAAAGCGGATTGACCGAAGCCTGCACCAGCCTCCTAACAGGCTTTGAGGTAAGTAATGAAAAGTGTGAGAAAATATCACCTGATAGACAATAGCCCCTGATACTCTGTTTGGTGTTCGAAAAGAAAAGCCAAACGGAGGGTCAATTTTTAGTCCGCAGGAGTCTAACAATGAATGTCTATGTGAATAAGCAGGCGTTGCTGCTGGCCTCTGCCGCCCGTACTGCAGAGGTCGCCGGACTCAAGCAGGACCTGAAGCAGATCAAAGTAGAGCTCGGCCTCATGAAGAGGCAGCTCGAAGAGAACAAGGGTAAGTGAGCCCCGTCCAAGTGTCATAAAAAAATTAACGATGCTGACAAAAAAGCATCGTGATTTTTAATAGGGGCCACGACCAAAGTGGCATCCCTAAAGAAAGCGCTATCCGAGGCCGAAGCCAAGGCGGCCATGGAGCGCACTGAGCGCGAAAAGCAAGATGCTCGGGTGGGAGAGGTACAGCAAGAGCTCCAGGAGTTCGGCAAGAAGTTCGAGTCCTTGGAGCATGACTTCAAGACGCAAGAGTCCAAGCTTGCCAAGGCCCTCCAGAGTGCGAAAGAGCCAAGGCCGAGGCCCAAAAGGCCCTCCAGGAAATCTAGGCGGCCAAGAAGATAGCGGCGGGTAAGGCATTCATTATGCAAAGCAAGCATGTGGAGGAGACATTTCTTTTACTTAACCGAATTTGGAGCTATCCAGGGGCATTCGCAGACCTGCCACGCAGCATATCGGATGCCACGGAGTTCTACCATGCCGAAGAAGGGAGCTCAACAGAGAAGTTGTTCTGGTCCCAGTATACCGGAGCCGAACACCCGATGCCCCTGAGTGACCAACTGAAGCAATTGGTCGAACTCCATAGAGCGGCCGAGCTGGCCATGAAGGACCTCATAGTCCGGATGTGGCCTGGCGAGTCCCTGCCCGACAGCTACTTTGGCCTTATAAAGCGGATGGTAAATGCATGTCCGCGGCTTGAAGTTACCAAGCAATCCGTCTATATTGAGGGTGCCCGTCGGGCCTTTGCCCGTGCGAAGATGCATTGGGCCAAACTGGATGCAGAGAAGCTGGTGAAGGATGGACCGCTGGAGGGTAAGGAGCATCGCTACCCCGAGAAATATTATGATGGCATTATAAAAGGCACTCGCCTTGTGGCCGATGAATGTACCAAGGACATAATCTTTGAGTGAATGCACTCATGTCTTCTTTGTAATATGAAAACGAGTGTGTTTGCGCTTATATGACGCTTTGTTGATTTAAAATATTACCTTCTGTGCGGCCGTTTATAAAATTCTGAAAGTAGGCCAGTCATCGGCTTCTGCCCCTGTGTAACTAGTACTAGGGTGTTCATGGAAAACCCAAACACTCTTTATACAAAATTTTGGTCCTTTAAGGACGTGTTTAGCGTAGCGAACAAGGCAATCGGACTATGCAGCTTTATAACTCTCACTTAGCCATAGAAGTCTACAATTTAAAATTTCGGCGCAGACCCTAGTATTCGGAAATCCGAATTGGGGCGCTATACATGCCTAAATCGGACAAGGCCGATTCCTCGCTTGAAGCGGAAAAAATCTTTAAGGATTTAAGACCTCTCGAACAGCGACCAGCTCTTGCCACATCATGACAGTCAGTTTTCAGCTTTCTCTACTGAGGTGCTCGTCCGGAAGAACCGGGACACAATCGCAGTAGTTCTCCCTGCGCTACCTTAGCCGATATAACGGAACGTAAGGTAGCAAAACAAGGGAGACGGGCTAACCCAACTACTGACCCAAGACATGATTCGGAGCTGATGCATATAATGCTATAAGTTTGGGGTGTCGCACTGTCAAAAGTGTTCGGACTTCTCTTGCCGTGTTATGGGGCACAATAAGAAGCCCCTGGCAAACTGAACGTACCAAAGTGTACGAATGCAATATTAAATAAACATTCAAGGGAAAACATGAAGATAGAAATAATAAGATGACGATGTATATTGTTTCCCGTTTGAATAATATGTCAAAGCGTATGGGTACAGTTAATGCATTAAGCAGAAACAAATAGGACTATTTGACATGTCCTATCCAAGGCAGGCCGCATGCGGGTATGTAAAACAGGTATAACGATCATTAACAGAGACCACCTGGGTATTCCCTTGTGCACAAAGCCTCTCGCCTCCTTGGTTTTCCCTCCTGTGATGAGTCCAATGATCAGGTTCTCTGAAGGGGTTGCCCGAAAGTAGGGTCCTGAAAGAGAAAGAAGGTTAAAAAGGTATGCGGGCCTCGTGGCGGTTGAACCGCACTGTGGGTCGCATCATCATCTCGCCTCCGCCTATGCCCATGGTATTTTGAGTGCGTAATCGGGTACGCGCGGCACAAATGCCGACTCAATGGGGTTGGGGCGGAGGCCGGATTGCTAATCGCGCTCTTGGCGTGCCTGACGATCCTATTGCAAGGTACTCCGGACTCGCTTGACGGTGTTTGGGGTTAATTGGCGGTCTGCCAAAGAAGGCTGCTTTGTACGTCTGCCGCAAGGGCCACAGTGTGCTCTTCTGTATGGAGAGACCGGTCTGTGTTTCCATTGACCATTATAACCCCGCGAGGTCCTGGCATCTTGACCTTGAGGTATGCATAGTGTGGTACCGCATTGAATCGAGCGAATGTGGTTCGTCCAAGCAGTGCATGATAGCCACTACGGAAAGGGGCGATATCAAAGATTTACTCCTCGCTTTGGAAGTCATCCAGAGATCCGAAGACCACTTCCAATGTTATTGAGCCCGTACAACGGGCCTCTACCCCTGGAATTACACCTTTGAAGGTGGTTTCGGTGGGTTTGATCCTTGAGGGATCGATGCCCATTTTGCACACTGTGTCCTGATAAAGCAGGTTCAGGCTGCTGCCACCGTCCATAAGGACTCGCGTGAGGTGGAATCCGTTGATGATTGGGTCAAGGACCAATGCGGCTAAACCACCATGACGGATGCTGGTAGGATGGTCCCTACGATCAAAAGTGATCGGACAGGATGACCATGGGTTGAACTTTGGGGCGACTGGCTCCATCGCATAGATGTCCCTTAGTGCATGTTTTCGTCCCCGTTTGGGAATGTGGGTGGCATAGATCATGTTTACCGTTTTCACCTGGGGAGGAAATTCCTTCTACCCCCCAGTGTTCGGACGCCGGGGCTCCTCGTCATCATCGTTGTGCAGCCCCTTGTCTTTGTTTTCGGCATTCAACTTGTCGGCCTGTTTGAACACCCAACAATCTCTGTTAGTGTGGTTGACTGGCTTATCAGGGGTGCCGTGAATTTGGCACGAGCGGTCGAGTATGCGGTCCAGACTAGATGATCCCGGATTGTTTCTTTTGAACGGCTTCTTCCATTGACCGGATTTTGAGCCGCTGAATCCGGCATTGACTATCGTATCTTCAGCGTTGTCGCCATTGTTCCGACGCTTATGTCTATTGCGCCATGGCTTGCCATTACTGTCATGGACATCTGAAGTGCCGGAGTTTCTTGGCGTGGTGTTACTGCGAGCTAGCCAGCTGTCCTCGCCCGTGCAAAAGCGGGTCATGAGTGTCGTGAGGGCCGCCATGGACTTCAGTTTTTCTTGGCCGAGGTGTCGGGCGAGCCACTCGTCACGGATATTATGCTTAAAGGCCGCCAGGGCTTTGGCGTCCGGACAGTCGACAATTTGGTTCTTTTTAGTTAGGAACTGTGTCCAGAATTTCCTAGCTGACTCTCTGGGCTGTTGGGTAATGTGACTTAAGTCATCACCATCCGGTGGTCGCACGTAGGTGCCTTGGAAGTTGTCGAGGAATGCGTCTTCCAGGTTTTCCCAACTGCCGATGGAGTTTGCCGGTAGGCTATTCAGCCAGTGTCGGGCCAGTCCTTTGAGCTTAAGGGGAAGATACTTGATGGCGTGTAGGTCATCACCACAGGCCATGTGAATGTGGAGAAGGAAGTCTTCGATCCACACCGCGGGTACTATTGTGCCATCGTATGATTCGATGTTTACGGGTTTAAACCCTTCTGGGAATTCGTGATCCATTACTTCATCAGTGAAGCAGAGGGGGTGTGCGGCGCCTCTATGCCGGGCTATGTCGCTACGCAGTGCGAATAAGTCTGGCCGGTTATGTTCAGCCCGGCCGGACTTGTTGTTAGTGTATCCGGCGTCACGGTCATCGTCATGTGTTGGGGCGCGCCCCCGCGATCCGTAGATCGATCTTGGCTGTCCTGCTTTGTTTTCCAATATGTCTCGCAGGTCCTGCGTATTGCCCCGGGCCGTAGTGTATTGACGTCGAGGTGCGGGCTGGTATTCGAACTGATACGCCATTTTATCTCGGCCACGAGGTGGCCGGTCAGCCTCGTCCTGTGCTGGTAGTGTAGGCTCTACAGCCTCCTCCTCGAGTTGAGGTAGCAACTTGTGCTTTGGGTAACCTTCGATGGGGCGCTCAAGTCTGTATTCCTCGGCCGCCAGGACCTCAGTCCATCTGTCTGTGAGCAGATCTTGATCAGCTTGAAGCTGTTGCTGCTTCTTTTTCAGGCTTCTTGCAGTGGCTATAAGCCGACGCTTGAAGCGCTCCTACTCTACGGGATCCTCAGGCACGCCGAATTCATCATCGCCGAGGCTTATCTCGTCTTCGGAGGGAGGCATATAGTTGTCATCCTCCAAGTATCCGTTCGTCGCCTGTTCATCTGGGCTAACCTTCCCGTCTTCTTGTTCGGCTTGCTCGAAGGTAGGCAGATCGGGATTGTATTCCTCTTCGGCACCATCCGGATTGTTTTCGTCTCCTGTGCCGTCTTTGCTGTGGCGGGGCTTAGAGCGGCGCCGATGACGCCCATGCTTTGATTGCCTCTGTAAGGGGTTATCCTCTGTTGCCTCATCGCAATTGTTTTCTTTGGGGGTGTCCACCATATATATATATCATATGAGGAAGTGGTTGTCCAGCCCCCTGTCGGCGGTGGTTCCTGTTCTTCTCCTGCATCGTCGTCCATACCGTCGATGTCCTTGGAGTCGAAGTCCAACATGTCGGTTAAATCATCGACGGTGGAAATGAAGTGGGTGGTGGGTGGGTAAAGAATTTCTTCGTCATCTGCTTCCCACTCAAGCCGTACATAGTTCGGCCAAGAGTCTCCTGACAAAGAGAGAGACCTTAATGAATTCAGCACGTCGTCAAAGGGCGAGTGCTGAAAGATATCTGCAGCGGTGAACTCCATTACCGGAGCCCAATCAGATTTGATGGGCCCGGGTGCGCGCGCTCCAGAACCTACAGCCGAACACAAGTCCGGGGGTCCGGTGACACAGATTTCCTTAAAGGTGAAGTATGTGTTCAGCTCTCACACCGATGAGTATACGGCCTCCGTAGCGGGGTCTATCCACCCGTCTTCGGTCGATGCGATCTGCCCCAGATTTAGGTCCGGAGCTGCTGCGGGTGCGATATCCTGAATACTGTCCGACAGCAGATCTAAGTCGTGCTCGTCGTGACCGTTCGGCACTCCTGGCGTAGGCTCGAATCCGTCGAAGATCAAGTCTCTGCGGATGTCGGCCGTGTAATTCAAGTTTCCGAACCTGACCTGATGGCTAGGGGCATAGCTGTCGATCTGCTCCAGATGGCCAAGCGAATTGGCCCGCAGTGCGAAGCCGCCGAACACGAAGATCTGTCCGGGGAGAAAAGTCTCACCCTAGACCGCGTTGTTGTTGATGATTGAAGGAGCCATCGAGCCTTACAACGACGACACATAGTAACTCTCAATGAAAGCACCAATGTCGGTGTCAAAACCGGCGGATCTCGGGTAGGGGGTCTCGAATTGTGCGTCTAAGGCTAATGGTAACAGGAGATTGGGGACACGATGTTTACCCAGGTTTGGGCCCTCTCGATGGAGGTAATACCCTACTTCCTGCTTGATTCATCTTGACTGAGTATTACAAGAGTTGATCTACCACGAGATCATACAGGCTAAACCGTAGAAGCTAGCCTATGATTCTGATTGTTGTTGTCCTACGGACTAAACCCTCCGGTTTATATAGACACCGGAGGGGGCTAGGGTTACACAAAGTCGGTTACAGAGAAGGAGATCTAACATCCAAATCGCCAAGCTTGCCTTCCACACAAAGGAGAGTCCCATCCGGACATGGGACAAAGTCTTTAATCTTGTATCTTCATAGTCCAACAGTCCGGCCACAGTATATAGTCCGGCTGTCCGGATACCCCCTAATATAGGACTCCCTCGGGGAGTCTTTGTGGATTGGCCCAGGGGCGGCGCAACCACAGCAGTGCGGTGGGGCGGGGAGCGGGGTTTTGGCCGGGGCCACGGACGACGGAGGCAGGCTGCTCTGCCGTTGGTCGATAGCTCTTTCGGGAAGATTCGGAACAGTGTCAGCCGGGAGGCACAAGACGGCCATCAAGCCATCCGGCATAGATCTGACAATGCCAAAATAAAATAAAATTGTGTGACCCCAATTTAGTCTTCAGTCAACAGACGTGTGACCACTCTCGTACCTTGTTGTTGATCTCTTAGTGTATTTCTAAGAGATTTGTCGTTCTTAACATTATGTGTTATCTGCATCTTCAGCGCACCGTCTTCCGACTCACCGCAGCTGCTCCAACAAGGGAAGCATACACCAGAAGGGAGCTATAGTCCCCACTCAACAGTTCCCTGCATCAAATGCGTGTGCCCGACATGGACAGCCACAACAACTGCAGGGCCATCGACAAGTCAGCACATGATGCTCACTCCTATGGATGGCGGCCAGATAGGTTGTACCCTCATCTTACTTGTGTGCGACATTTATGGCTTTGTTATTCATCTAAGCATGGAAAATAGATTGTCACATTTCATTGTATATTCATGCTGATCTCTTACGGGTCTTGTTCAGGAGTTAACGTTGTTCCATAGTTCAACTAAGATACTTGTTCTTTAGGTAACATTGTTCCATAGTTATCATCCATCAGCCAATGCGATCCCATAGGCTGGTGATTATAGTGTTATACCACTTCTAGTATTACCTATGTTGTTCTTTAATACTTTTGTGTGCCATCTAGTTAATCTGGAGTACAAACGATACATATTTTGTAGCTTTCATCTGTGTTCTCCCTTTAGTTTTTGAGACATGTTGCTGCTAGTTAACCCCAGTCGTACTATGTATGTCGTCTCCTACAGGCACTCATTACATAAATCTAACTACTAGTTGTCTTCCATGCATGTTAGATATAATTGCACACACTGATATATCCACAAGAACCTCACAGAGCAATGTAAGGGCCAATAAACATGATGTCAATGATACCCAATATGATGGAACATGTAAAGGCAGTTCTTTAGAAGACTTGCAGAAAGATGATGAATCCTCTTCACCCCACAAGGTCCTTGCTCTAACTTGGCCCGTGATATGGGTACAACATGCATATAATGTCCTGGAGTGTATCTACTCTGTTGCAATGACATGTGCTTAGCATGCTGATCATGCATGTAAATATGTCATGCCTTCCTGTTTTTCAGTACCTATTCCATTCATGATAACATGTTTTCAAATTCAAGTACTGTCATTCTACTCTATCGCAATGCCATCTGCTTAATTTGGACATCATGCTGATGAATATCTTATGCATTGTTATTCATCAGTATGTACTTCATCTGTCTACCATGCCATGTTTTTTTTACATTGAAGTGTTGTTCTAGTGCTCTGTTGCAATGCCATCTTAGTTTCCCAATCATACACGTGTATGTTGCCTTAGTTTTTCTGTATGTATTCTGCTAGCCTACAGTTTTACATTCAACTAGTGTTTTTTCACTGTGTTGTCATGTCGTACCCCTAGCTCTTACACCATACTCCCTCCATCCGGATTACATGTTGCTGAAATGGATAAAAAAAAGGATGTATCTAGAACAGAAATACGTCTAGACCCATCCATTTTATCCTGATGGAGGGAATACGTGTCAATATGTCATGCCTTTCTATTCTTCGGTACCTATTCCATCTCTCTAATGTAACGTGTTTATAATTGAAGCACCATTCTTCTATACAAGGCATGCAAGGGGAAGACGACTATGTTAGAATCTGAAGGGTTACAAACAAGGTCTTTGCAAAAGATCCAAACGCCAGGAGATAATAAACCAAATCTAGTTTTTATAGATACTGCTCCAGCACAGAGAAATCCAACTCCTACTGATAAAAAGCAGATTCCAGTGGCCAAAGAACTAGTCTGCTCCAGTCCAGCAAAAATATGTCAACTCCATTCTAAGAAGCGTGTGCGTATCCATGCATCATGAAATTTTATAGCATGCTGATCATATTTTCTACATGTTTCTTACTCATCTCTCTTTTAGAAAATAAGCTTAACAAATAGAAGAATTTCTGCACTGGTATCGTCTGTGAGGAAAGATTCTTGCAGGAATTCTTTGTGCTCCAATGCAGATGTAAGTACCTGTTGTATATCACTATATTTTTACATCAGCATGTATTTTGTTAATCGGCATGAATCCAACCTTTATCTGATCTAAATTTAGTTGTAGAAAAATGTATAATTAAAGGCCACAATGTTGATTTTTGTAAGGAAACTGAGTGGTAGTTTTGCATCCTGAGCTGCATGAATGTACTATCTCATATCAGTGGGTTTGAATACTTTGGTTCTGCAGTGGGTTTTCAATGTTTTTTTACTGTGTTGTCCTATCATATCCCTAGCTCTTACATCATACTCCCTCCGTCTAGATTGCATGTCGTAGAAATGGATAAAACTGGACGTATCTAGAACTGAAATACGCCTAGACCCATCCATTTATTTTTGGATGATGGGAATACATGTCAATATGTCATGCCTTTCTATTCTTCAGTACCTATTCCATCTCTGATGTAGCATGTTTTATAATTGTAGCACCATTCTTCTATATAAGGCATGCAAGGGGAAGACGACTATGTTAAAATTTGAAGGGTTACAAACTAGGTCTTTGCAAGTTATCCAAACGCCAGGAGATAATAAACCAACTCCATTTTTCATAGATACTGCTCCAGCACAGAGAAACCCAACTCCCACTAATAATAAGCATATTCTAGTGGCCAAAGAACTAGTCCGCTCCAGTCCAGCAAAAGAATGTCAACTCCATTCTAAGAAGTGTGTGCGTATCCTCGAATCATGAAATTTTGTAGCATTCTGATCATATTTTCTGCATGTTTCTTAGCATCTCTCTTTTAGAAAATAAGGTTAAATGATAGAAGACTTCCTTCATTGGGATTGTATTCGAGGAAAAGATCTTGTAGGAATTCTATGTGCTCCAATGCTAATGTAAGTACCTGTTGTATATCACTATATTTTTACATCAGCGTGTATTTTTTTAATCGGCGTGAATCCAACCTTTATATGCTCTAAAATTAGTTGTAGCAAAATGCTAAAGGAGCCAATGTAGATTTTTGTAAAGAAAACTACCTGGTTGTTTTGCATACTGAGATGCATGAGTGTACTATCTCATATCATGCACATTACTGAATTGTAGTGCTGCTCTGGTTGCCCATTCGTTCATTGTGTCAATGTTGCTTTTGTATTACCTTACCTAGCTAATGATAGTTGTGCCATATTGTGTTAATTTGGTGTAGGCTAGTTACCCAAACGTTCATTGTTTCAATGTTGCTTTCTATTATCTGACTTGGCCAATGATAGCAATGCTAGTGTGTTAATTTGGTGTAGGCTGTTGAAGATAAGAAGACAAACTCTGAAAACAGCAAGGCAACCCCATTGTTTCTTTCCAATAAATCTAGGCTAGGTAATATGGCAATAACTCATGATTAATCTGTTTGGTTCCCCTCCTAATTTATGTTATGATGCAGTGGACAAGACACTCTCAACTATCAATAATACAAGCCTGCCAAAATCGCCATCTGAATATGTTCAGTATCCTCTGTCTCGAATGCAACAAAAAAGATGTATGTTTGTGACTCAGTTAATGGCTGAAGCAATGATGGAAATGGTGGAGGAATCAGAGGTGCAGAGTCGTGCGAGACAACAACTGGTCAATGTTTTCAGAGACAGTGTAACAAAGCAGCAAGAACTTGCCCACATGCTTATGGGCGTCATCCGTGCTGAGGTTGCAGATTGTGACGTTGTAGATCATTAGGTTCTGTTCACTTATTTGCACTGGCATCAATCTTTGATTGCCCAGTGGATGTAATTTCCTGTAATATATGCTGGATGTGCAATGTTTTTCCCTGTATGACGTACCTTTGCTTGATCGGTTTTGGTCCTGTGCATAATTGCTCGTCGTAATGGGCTCAAATTAGCTAATTTGGCCTAAAGACATGTACGAACTTTAGTGGGCCCATTAAGTTAATGGGTCGTTACCAGGCTGAAAGTTAATGGTCGGCCCTCTTACCTCCCGGGTCGTTAACAAGCCGACATCGAAGCAGGCAACAGGTGGGCCCATTTGATTCCACGGGCCGTTAATAGGCTGTTACTAAGTTCGTCCTACATATGGTCCAACTATACTGTCGGCCTTTAGCAGGCCGAAAGAGACAGCAGGCTCGTACTGGACCATGAAGAGCATGGGCCACTAAGAGGCTGAAAGTCAGGTCGTATTGTAAATGGCCCGACTGTGTTGTGGGCCTTTAGCAGGCCGGAAGAGAAATCGGGCTGGTATTGGACCATGAAGGGCATGGGCTGTTAAAAGGCCAAAACTCAGGTCCGACTACAAATGGCCCAACTCATTTATGGTCCGTTAACAGGCTGAAAGGCACACAGGGCCGAGAATTGGCCCAACACTTAAATGGGTCGCTCAAAGGCCAAAACTCAGGTCCGATTACAAATGGCCCAACTGATTTATGGGCCGTCAACAGGCTGAAAGACACACCAGGCTGGAAATTGGCCAAACACTTAAATAGGTCGCTAAAAGGCCGAAACTCAGGTCCGACTACAAATGGCCCAACTGATTAATGGGCCATCAACAGGCCGAAAGACACACTGGGCTGGAAATTAGCCCAACATTTAAATGGGTCGCTAAAAGGCCGAAAGATGTACATCCTGAAAATTGACCCATCCATTGAATTGGTCGTTAACAGGCCGAAATCTCATCGGGCCGATATTGAGCCCAAATATATAGCGGGATGTTAACGGACTCGAACTGACGATGGGCTGCAAATGGTGTCAAATCTTTAACGGTCCGTTGACGGGCCGAATTGGCACATGTCGTATGGGCCGTGGGCTTAAATGGACCTAACACAAATAGGCCTTATATGGGCTGGCCTGCTAATTTTTACTGGGCCAGCCTTTTTCACCAGAATGGGCCACTCTTGGGCCGTGCCACGTGTTGACCTATCATAGGCGCCTCCTGTCCAATGAGTGGATGACATCTGTCCCAACGGTGAGGCAACACGTGTTTCCTCCAGCCAATGATGATTTTACACGTGGAAAATCCCCATTGGTTCGGTTGGTTAACGGGTTATCGGATCCAGCCTGGGCAAAACTCTATAGCTGCAGCAGCAATGACTTCCGGATCAGCAACGGTGATGGTAGCCAGGGCAGGAGGCCCTGTGCGCCCGCCGGCTCAGGTTTTGATGGCTTTGATGGATAAATTGACGGCTCTGCTAGCAACTATGGTCAACCCGGCGAATCAAGCTCAGCACGATGTGGAGGTGGCACAATTACGTAGGAGGTAGCACAAGCTAAGGAAGACCTGGCAGCAGAGGACATCAGGATGGCCGCTCAATGGGTTGCTTTGGATGCCCAGGCCCAGCGGATTCAATCCGAGGCTTTTCAGCTTACGATGGATCAGAACGCGTCAAATGAGATCATGAGGAGAAGGCACTAGTCCCGTTTACCTACGGTTTATGAGCCTAGAAACCTCTTCCGCACACCTGGTGCAGGGCCCAGTAACCCGACGGGGATAAACCGGACAGTGGCGCCCGGAGCAGGAACGCCGGTTCAGCCACACGTGATGAAACCCCCTCGTCTGAATACTGCTCCGCCTCAACATGTACCGACGCCACTGGGTCACTATTCTAATCCATTGGAGAACATGATTGCTGCAGCAGCACAAATGGCGGCTCTCTGATACATCTCCAACGTATCTATAATTTATGAAGTATACATGCTATTATATTACCTGTTTTGGATGTTTAATGGGCTTTACTATACACTTTTATATATTTTTTGGGACTAACCTATTAACCGGAGGCCTAGCCCAGATTGATGGTTTTGCCTATTTTAGTGTTTCGCAGAAAAGGAATATCAAACGGAGTCCAAATGGAATGAAACCTTCGGGAGAGTTATTTTTTGAAAGGAAGCAATCCAGGAGACTTGGAGTAGACGTCAGGGAAGCTTCAAGGAAGCCACGAGGCAGGGAGGCACACCCTACCCCCTAGGCGCGCCCCCCACCCTCGTGCCCCCCCTGACCGACTTCTTTCGCCTATATATATCCATATACCCCAAAAACCTCCAGGAGCACACTAGACCGGGAGTTCCACCGTCGCAAGCCTCTGTAGCCACCAAAAACCAATCGGGGCCCTGTTCACCAAAAACCAATCGGGACCCTGTTCTGGCACCCTGCCGGAGGGGGGATCCCTCACCGGTGGCCATCTTCATCATCCCGGCGCTCTCCATGATGAGGAGGGAGTAGTTCACCCTCGAGGCTGAGGGTATGTAGCAGTAGCTATGTGTTTGATCTCTCTCTCTCTCGTGTTCTTGACTTGGCACAATCTTGATGTATCGCGAGCTTTGCTATTATAGTTGGATCTTATGATGTTTCTCCCCCTCTACTCTCTTGTAATGGATTGAGTTTTCCCTTTGAAGTTATCTTATCGGGTTGAGTCTTTAAGGATTTGAGAACACTTGATGTATGTCTTGCCGTGGGATATTCACGTGATCTACTTGATGTATGTTTTGGTGATCAACTTGTGGGTTCAATGAACTTATGCATAGGGGTTGGCACACGTTTTTGTCTTGACTCTTTGGTAGAAACTTTGGGGCACTCTTTGAAGTGCTTTGTGTTGGTTGAATAGATGAATCTGAGATTGTGTGATGCATATCATATAATCATGCCGACGGATAATTGAGGTGACATTGGAGTATCTAGGTGACATTAGGGTTTTGGTTAATTTGTGTCTTAAGGTGTTATTCTAGTACAAACTCTATGATAGATCGAACGGAAAGAATAGCTTCATGTTATTTTACTACGGACTCTTGAATAGATAGATCAGAAAGGATAACTTTGAGGTGGTTTCGTACCCTACCATAATCTCTTTGTTTGTTCTCCGCTATTAGTGACTTTGGAGTGACTCTTTGTTGCATGTTGAGGGGTAGTTATATGATCCAGTTATGTTATTATTGTTGAGAGAACTTGCACTAGTGAAAGTGTGAACCTTAGGCCTTGTTTCCTAGCATTGCAATACCATTTGCGCTCACTTTTATCGATTGCTACCTTGCTGTTTTTATAATTTTAGATTACGAATACCTTTATCTACCATCCATATTGCACTTGTATCACCATCTCTTTGCCGAACTAGTACACCTATACAATTTACCATTGTATTGGGTGTGTTGGGGACACAAGAGACTCTTTGCTATTTGGTTGCAGGGTTGTTTGAGAGAGACCATCTTCATCCTATGCCTCCCACGAATTGATAAACCTTAGGTCATCCACTTGAGGGAAATTTGCTACTGTCCTACAAACCTCTGCACTTGGAGGCCCAACAACGTCTACAAGAAGAAGGTTGCATAGTAGACATCAAGCTCTTTTCTGGCGCCGTTGCCGTGGAGGTGAGTGCTTGAAGGTATATCTTTAGATATTGCAATCGAATCTTTTTGTTTCTTGTTTTATCACTAGTTTAATCTATAAAAGAAAACTACAAAAAATGGAATTGAGTTTGCCTCATACGCTTCATCTTTTTAATATCTTTCGTGAGAATGATGGTAAGGAAAATTGTGCTCAAGTACTAGAAGAAGAACTACATAGAATGCTTGGCATAAAATATGTGAATGATGAGCATGATTGCAATGTTGTTAGTATGAATTCCTTAAATATCTGTGATGCTAATGATATGTAAAGCTACAAGCTTGGGGGTGTTATGTTTGATGAAGATGATATTTTTAGTCCCCCAAGTTTGGATGAGAAAATATATTATGATGATAGCATGCCTCCTATCTATGATGATTATTCTGATGATACGTATGCCATAAAGAATAAACATAACCATGAAACTTGTCATCATGATTTTAATTTTCAATTGGACTATGCTTCACATGATAGTTATTTTGTTGAGTTTGCTCCCACTACTATTCATGAGAAGAAGTTTGCTTATGTGGAGAGTAGTAAAATTTATATGCGTGTGCATCATGAAAATAATGCTTTATTCGATGGTTATATTGTTGAATTCATTCATGATGCTACTGAAAATTATTATGAGGGAGGAACATATGCTTGTAGGAATTGCAATAATATCAAGTTTCCTCTCTATGTGTTGAAAATCTTGAATCTATGCTTGTTTTACCTTCCTATGCTAGTTGATCCTTGTTCCCATAAGTTGTTTGCTCACAAAATCCCTATGCATAGGAAGTGGGTTAGGATTAAATGTGCTAGTCATACACTTCATGATGCTCCCGTGATGTTTCAATTCTTATCTTTTATGTGAGCATCATTGTCATCATCATGCCTAGCTAGGGGCGTTAAACGATAGCGCTTGTTGGGAGGAAACCCAATTTTATTTTTGTTCTTTGCTTTTGCTCCTGTTTAGTAATAAATAATTCATATAGCCTCTGATTAGATGTGGTTTTATTTTTTAATTAGTGTTTGTGCCAATTAGAACCTTTGACAAGACTTGGGTGAAGTCTTTATGATCTTGCTGTAAAAAACAGAAACTTTAGCGCTCACGAGATTAGCTGCCATTTTTTACTGGAGAGTGATTTTAGATTGATTATTTTTTAAGATGATTAATAGACAAATTCCTCACGTCCACTAATTTATTTCAGAATTTTTGGAGTTCCATAAGTATACATTTAATACATATTACTACAGACTGTTCTGTTTTTGACAGATTCTGTTTTCTATGTGTTGTTTGCTTATTTTGATGAATCTATGAGTAGTATCGGAGGGAATGAACCATAGAGAAGTTGGAATACAGTATATATTACACGAATATGAATTTAGAATGAGTTCACAACAGTACCTAAGTGGTGATTTATTTTCTTATACTAACGGAGCTTACGAGTTTTCTGTTAAGTTTTGTGTTGTGAAGTTTTTAAGTTTTGAGTAAAGATTCGATGGACTATGGAATAAGGAGTGGAAAGAGACTAAGCTTGGGGATGCCCAAGGCACCCCAAGGTAATATTCAAGGACAACCAAGAGCCTAAGCTTGGGGATGCCCTAGATGGCATCCCCTCTTTCGTCTTTGTTCATCGGTAACTTTACTTGGAGCTATATTTTTATTCACCACATGATATGTGTTTTGCTTGGAGCGTCATTTTCTTTTGTTATTATTTGTTTTATGTTATTTATAATAATGTTTTGCATCTTTATTTTCAATAAAAATTTCAAGGATAGCCTTTACCATGCTTATTTTGCAAGTATACATGTTGCTGTTTCAAAACAGAAAGTTTACCGCTGTTGCAAAAATTCCCTAGAAAAGTCAGAGAATGATATAATATTGAAACTTTTTGCATATTGAGCTCTGATAAATCTTCTACAGTGTAGTATTTTTCTCATAATTTTTGGAGTTAGGGAAGTATGATGAATCTTGCATTCTTTACAGACTATACTGTTTTGGCAGATTGCTGTTATGTTTGCATTGTTTGCATATGTTTGCTTGTTTAATTATTCTATTTGAGGATAGGAGTATTAAATATGCAGAGACATTTATTATGCAATGTTGAATAATAATTTTAGTGATTTGTTACAGTAGAAAATGATAAGGTTTTTGCATTGGTTTATACTAACTTATCTCACGAGTTCTTGTTGAGTTTGGTGTGAATGAAGCTTTCGAGATTTAGGAAACCGAGATATAAAAGAATTAAGGAGACACAAAAGCTCAAGCTTGGGGATGCCAAGGCACCCCAAGATAATATTTCAAGAAGTCTCAAGCATCTAAGCTTGGGGATGCCCCGGTAGGCATCCCACCTTTCTTCTTCAACAATTATCGGTTAGTATCGGTTGAACCTAAGTTTTTGCTTCTTCACATGATGTGTGCTATCCTTGAAATGTCATTTTGTTTTGTTTTGCTTGCTGTTTTAATAACATACCAAGATCTGAAATACTTAAATGAGAGAGAGTTTTCACATAGCTGCATAATTGTTTAACTACTCATCGATCTTCACTTATATATTTTTAGAGTAGTTTGTCATTTACTCGTGTGCTTCACTTATATCCTATGAGTAAATGGTTGAATGACTTGAATGTCATAAATCTGAAATTGTATATGTTTCATATGCTTATCCCATGGGGAGTAATGACTTCACGTATAAGAAGTAGAGGTGGTAAATTTACTGAAGGTTAGTAAACATTGTATTGGTCACTTGAACAATTCATGAAAGAATATTGAAGGAAGAGAGATTTCACATATAAATATATTATCATGGACATCTTTTGTAATTGTGAGCACTCATTGAAATATGACATGCTAAAAGGTTGATGTTGGACAAGGAAGACAACGTAATGGGTTATGTTTTCCTATATTTGAAAAGTTATATTGTCTTGGATCATCCAACATATTGAGCTTGCCTTTCTCCCTCATGCTAGCCAAATTCTTTGCACTAAGTAGAGATACTACTTGTGCTTCTGAATATCCCTTAAACCATTTTTTCCATGAGAGTCCACCATACCTACATATTGGTTGAGTAAGATCCTTCAAGTAAGTTGTCATCGGTGCATGCAATAAAAATTGCTCTCTAAATATGTATGATCTATTAGTGCGAAGAAAATAAGCTTTATACGAACTTGTGATAGGGAAGAAATAAAAGTGACGGACTGCATAATAAAGGTCTTTATCACAAGAGGCAATATAAAGTGACGTTCTTTTGCATTAAGATTTTGTGCATCCAACCATAAAAGCGCATGACAACCTCTGCTTCCCTCTGTGAAGGGCCTATCTTTTACTATTATCTTCTACCCTTATGCAAGAGCCATGGTGATCAGCACCTTTCCTTTTTACATTTTTTCCTTTGGCAAGCACTTTTTGTTGGGGTGATCCGGATATATACATCCACTTGGATATAGGCGTTCATAATTATTACTGTTGACATTACCCTTGAGGTAAAAGGTTGGGAGGCAAAACTATAAGCCCCTATCTTTCTCTGTGTTTGATTAAAACATTGAACCCATAAATATCACGTGAGTGTTAGCAATTGTGAAAGATTAAATGATAGTTGAGTATGTGGAGTTTGCTAAATCAAAGCTCTGACATAGACCCTTCCTGAAAATAAGATGAATTTCAATTGTTTGATGACTGAGAATGAAGTTTGCTAGTTTTCAAGAAAGTTTTATCAGATGAGCTACTATTATGACATATAATGATGCTAGAAAAGGTGACTAAAATTATCATTGATCAAACTTGTACACCTGCTAGCATTCACACTTCATAAGTTCTTTCTTTTATCATTTACCTACTCGAGGACGAGCAGGAATTAAGCTTGGGGATGTTGATACGTCTCCAACGTATCTATAATTTATGAAGTATTCATGCTATTATATTACCTATTTTGGATGTTTAATGGGCCTTACTATAAACTTTTATATTATTTTTTTGGGACTAACCTATTAACCGGAGGCCCAACCCAAATTGCTGTTTTTGCCTATTTCAGTGTTTCACAGAAAAAGAATATCAAACAGAGTCCAAACGGAATGAAACCTTCGGGAGAGTTATTTTGGAATGGAAGCAATCCAGGAGACTTGGAGTAGATGTCAGGGAATCTTCGAGGAAGCCACGAGGCAGGGAGGCGCGCCCTACCCCCCTGGGCGCGCCCCCCACCCTCATGGGTCCCTCGTGGCCCCCCTGACCGACTTGTTTCGCCTATATATATCCATATACCCCAAAAACCTCCAAGAGCACACTAGATCGGGAGTTCCGCCGCCGCAAGCCTCTGTAGCCACCAAAAACCAAACGGGACCCTGTTCCGCCACCCTGCCGGAGGGGGGATCCCTCACCGGTGGCCATCTTCATCATCCCAGCGCTCTCCATGACGAGGAGGGAGTAGTTCACCCTCGGGGCTGAGGGTATGTACTAGTAGCTATGTGTTTGATCTCTCTCTCTCTCTCTCTCTCTCTCTCGTGTTCTTGATTTGGCACAATCTTGATTTATCACGAGCTTTGCTATTATAGTTGGATCTTATGATGTTTCTCCCCCTCTACTCTCTTGTAATGGAGTGAGTTTTCCCTTTGAAGTTATCTTATCGAATTGAGTCTTTAAGGATTTGAGAACACTTGATGTATGTCTTGTCGTGCTTATCTATGGTGACAATGGGATATTCGCGTGATCTACTTGATGTATGGTTTGGTGATCAACTTGTGGGTTCAATGAACTTATGCATAGGGGTTGGCACACGTTTTCGTGTTGACTCTTCGGTAGAAACTTTGGGGCACTCTTTGAAGTACTTTGTGTTGGTTGAATAGATGAATCTGATATTGTGTGATGCATATCGTATAATCATGCCCACGGATAATTGAGGTGACATTGGAGTATCTAGGTGACATTAGGGTTTTGGTTGATTTGTGTCTTAAGGTGTTATTCTAGTACGAACTCTATAATAGATCGAACGGAAAGAATAGCTTCATGTTATTTTACTACGGACTCTTGAATAGATAGATCAGAAAGGATAACTTTGAGGTGGTTTCATACCCTACCATAATCTCTTTGTTTGTTCTCCGCTATTAGTGACTTTGGAGTGACTCTTTGTTACATGTTGAGGGGTAGTTATATGATCCAGTTATGTTATTACTGTTGAGAGAACTTGCACTAGTGAAAGTGTGAACCTTAGGCCTTGTTTCCTAGCATTGCAATACCATTTATGCTCACTTTTATCGCTTGCTACCTTGCTGTTTTTATAATTTCAGATTACAAATACCTTTATCTACCATCCATATTGCACTTGTATCATCATCTCTTCGCCGAACTAGTGCACCTATACAATTTACCATTGTATTGGGTGTGTTTGGGACACAAGAGACTCTTTGCTATTTGGTTGCAGGGTTGTTTGAGAGAGACCATCTTCATCCTATGCCTCCCACAGATTGATAAACCTTAGGTCATCCACTTGAGGGAAATTTGCTACTGTCCTACAAACATCTGCACTTGGAGGCCCAACAATGTCTACAAGAAGAAGGTTGCGTAGTATACATCACTCTCCCAGTTGATGGCGACTCTCCAACGGCGGTTGAAACACAGAGGGTCAGATAACTTCTTCAGACAGCCTTGGGGTAGCAGGAGGCATATTCTTACAGTCGAGACAGGATTCACTCAACCCCTCGTCCAAGCTGGAGCCGGAGTTATAGCAGGCACATGGACTCACCGGCCGTTTCAAGTAATTCCCAGCACCGTGATCAGCCGCACGGGCATGACCCAGGCTCTTAACTTGCGTGATTAGGACAGAGTGCATCAACAAGCCAAGCAGGCGGCTCAGCAAGCAGCCCAGCAGGTGGCTCACCAGCCCTTTCCGGTTTATCCGACGATTTCGGTTGAGGCGGGCGTGACTTCTAGGTCTATAAGTGTACCCTGTCTGGTGCCAGCTCTGCGTAATGAGTGTTTGCCTAAAGATTTCAAGGGGCCTCGAAAGGTGCCTAATTACACAGCCGACTTACCCCTGAGGCATGGATTGAAAGTTATGAGATGGCCATGGAGCTACTAGAGGTTAGTGACACTACGTGTGCTAAGTATTTTACCATGATGCTAGATGGAACGGCCCGTACTTGGTTAAAGGGGCTGCCTGCCAACTCCATCGGGTCATGGGCAGAGTTGAAGGCCCTGTTTATTCAGAATTTTAAAGACACATGCAAACAGCCCATGTCGATTGTGGACTTGAGTAGTTGCAAGCAAGAGGAGGGTGAATCCATGACCCATTGGGTGCGCCAGGTCAAAGAAATCATACATTCATCCGACAACATGAATGCCGGCTCTGCGGTCTTAATGTTGGAGAAAATTGTCGTTTTTTGCCTCTTAAACAAAAGGTGGGGCGGCTCAAGCGTGATTGTAATGACATGGGCCAGCTGATGGCGGCTCTAGTCAAATATGTCGATTCTGATGGTACCAAGGACCCCGAGTCTGACGACGAGGAAGACAGGGAAGGGAAAGAAGAATGGCAACGCTAAGGGTCCGCAACATAACCCGTCGAATCAGGGGGCAATGGTAAAGGCTGATGGTAGCTCAGAATTTGTGGCTAACACCAATGCGTGGGGCAACAATCAACGTCGTAAGGGGAGCCCCCCCCCCCCCGGAATGACGGGTCAGGTCCTACTCTTGAGCAATTACTTAATGAGCCATGTCCAAGGCATGACTCGCATGGGAAGCCAGCCACTCACCTTTGGAAAGATTGTACGATTATGAGGCTTTCAAAAATTCCAATGCATTTGACAGCAATCAGGGGCCGGGCGGCGGCTCAGGTGGTGGCGGCTCTCATGGCCCGGGTTATGGAGGTGGAAGTTCTAATTCCGGCTTCCAGGGCCACCAGAATAATTAGGGCAATTTTAATCAAGGTAGCCAAGGTGGTTACAATCAACAATCTAGCTAGGGGGGTCAGCAGCAGCAGCAATCTGGATATCAGAGTCATCCAAAGCAGTTGAACAGTGGGCAGTATCACGTTTTCACCACAAGTTTGTGCAAGCGGGACTAGAAGCTTCACAAGAGGGCAGTGAATGCCGTTGAGCCGACAGTTTCCCAGTACTTGTGATGGTCTGAGCAACCCATTATGTGGAGTAGGGCGGATCACCCGCCCCGGGTTGATAACCCGGGTCACTTGGCTTTGGTGGTGGCACCTCAAGTTGGTGGATACAAGTTTACTAAGGTGCTCATGGATGGAGGTAGCAGCATTAATATCCTTTATTATGAAACCTTCCGTCGCATGGGGTTAACTGATAAGAATCTTAAGCAGTCCAATATTGTTTTCCATTGTGTGGTTCCTGGTAAGTCGGCATACCCAGTTGGCAAGATTGAACTGGAGGTAGCCTTTGGAGATGAGCATGATTCCAGGGCTGAGAAGATAACTTTTGAAGTAGTCAAAATCAGAAGCTTGTATCATGCTTTGTTTGGACAGTCGGCTTATGCCAAGTTCATGGCATGGCCTTGTTATGTTTATCTGCAGCTCAAGATGTCGGGTTACAAGGGGACCATCACAGTTCATGGTAGTCAGAAGGTAGCCTTGGAGTGCGAAGAAGGTGACGCGGCTTATGCTGAGTCGGTCTATGCAGCGGAAGAGTTGAAGTTTTACAAGGATAATGTTGATCCGGCTGATATGACGTCTTTGAAAAAGCCAACAATGGAGCATGACCCGGTAATGAAGTTTAAATCGGCCGATGACACCAAGCTTGTTGATTTCGTTCCTAGTGACTCATCCAAGCAGTTCAGTATCAGTGCTAATGTGGATCCCAAATAGGAAAGCGCGCTCATCGAGTTCATCCATGAGAACCGGGACATCTTTGCATGGAAACCTTCTGACATGCCGGGTGTACCGAGGGAACTCGCTGAGCACACTCTCAATATTGATCCGAAATTTAAGCCGGTCAAGCAATTCATTCGTCGCTTCAATGAGGAGAGGCGTAAGGCCATTGGTGAGGAGGTGGCCTGGCTCTTGGCAGTTGGGTTCATTATTGAAGTGTTTCATCCTGAGTGGTTGGCTAACCCGGTGCTAGTGCTCAAGAAGAATGTCACTTGGCGTATGTGTGTGGATTACACGGACTTGAACAAGGCTTGTCCGGCTGATCCCTTTGCTCTCCCTCGTATTGATCAAATCATTAATGCTACGGCGGGTTGTGAGCATTTGAGCTTTTTGGATGCTTACTCCGTTATCATCAGATCAAGATGGCAGTTAAGGACCAGGAGAAGACAACTTTTATTACTCCCTTTGGAGCCTTCTGCTATGTGTCTATGCCTTTTGGGCTCAAGAGTGCCCAGGTGACTTATCAGCACTGTGTGCAGAATTGTCTTCATACTCAGATTGGGCGTAATGTTCATGCTTATGTGGATGATACTGTGGTGAAATCTAGAGAGAAGGAAACCTTGATAGATGACTTAAGGGAGACCTTTGACAATCTCCGGGTCTACAATATAATGCTTAACCCGGCCAAGTATGTCTTTGGTGTGCCGGCAGGCAAGCTTTTGGGATTTCTGGTTTCAAACAGAGGCATTGAGGCTAACCTGGAGAAGATCAAGGCCATTACCTCTTTGGCAAAACCAAAGTTTATCAATGACATTCAGCGTCTGGCGGGTCGTATTGCTTCTTTAAGCCGGTTCATAAGCCGGTTAGGTGAGAAGGCCATACCGCTGTATCAGATGATGAAGAAAACCGACGACTTCGTCTGGAGTGATGCTACGAATGACGCGTTTGAAGACTTGAAGAGGCAGCTTGCTGAACCGCCAGTCCTTGCTGCTCCCATTGACAAGGAGCTGTTATTGCTCTATGTGGTTGCTAATGCCTGGGCTGTCAGTGTGGCTGTTGTGGTGGAACGGAAGGAGGCAGGCAAGGAATATCCGGTTCAACGGCCGGTTTACTATATCAGGGAGGTGCCCATTGAATCCAAGCAGAGGTATCCGCATTGGCAGAAGCTTGTTTATGGGGTGTTCATGGCCAGCCGGAATCTTAAGCAATATTTCTTGGGTCACCCCATCACTGTGGTCAGTTCTGCTCCTTTGGGGGATATCATTCAAAACAGAGAAGCTACAGGGCGGGTAGCCAAGTGGGCTATCGAGCTTGGACCTCATGGTTTATATATGCCTCGCACTGCCATCAAGTCTC
Organism: Triticum aestivum; assembly: GCF_018294505.1. Taxonomy (NCBI): domain Eukaryota; kingdom Viridiplantae; phylum Streptophyta; class Magnoliopsida; order Poales; family Poaceae; genus Triticum; species Triticum aestivum. The sequence goes on from NC_057807.1 coordinate 654,888,247, forward strand.
AAGCACTGGTGGATTTCATCAACGATTGGACAGAGCTGCAAATGCCTGAAGAGAAGCCAGATAACACATATTGGACGATTCACTTTGATGGATCCAGGCAATTGGAAGGCTCGGGGGCTGGAGTCGTCCTAGCTTCCCCTCGAGGTGACAAGTTTTGTTATGTTCTAAGGTTGATGTTTCCCTGTACTAACAATGCAGCTGAGTATGAGGCTTTGCTTCATGGTCTTCGGATGGCTAAGGAGATGAACTTAAGCCGGGTGAGGTGCTTTGGCGACTCAGACTTGGTAGCTCAGCAAGTTTTAGGCAAATGGGATTCTAAAGACCCGCTCATGGCGGCTTATCACCGTGAGGTTGATGCTATTGTTGGGCACTTCAAGGGTTATCAGGTGGAACACATTGATCGCAGGAAGAATGAGGCAGCTGATGCTTTAAGCTGTTTGGGATCTCAGCGTAAGCCGGGGCCACCTAACACCTTTTTGGATGTTCTACATAGCCCCTCTGTTAAATTGCCTACAGAGGAAGATTTGTCTATTCCTGACCCGGAGGCACAGTTAGTAGCGGCTCTATATGCTATTCCAGATTGGACGCTACAATATTTGGCTTACATGGCCTAGGGTGAGTTACCTGAGGATAAAACTTTGGCCAGCCAGATAACCCGGCGGTCTAAGTCAATGACAATTACCAATGGTGAGTTACACCATTGCAGTGTCACTGGGGCGTTTCAGCATTGTGGTTCTCTAGAGGAAGGCCGTGAGATTCTTCGTGAGATTCATGAAGGAGACTGTGGTCACCATGCCGGTTCAAAGTCCCTTGTGGCCAAAGCTTTTTGTCATGGGTTTTATTGGCTGGCGGCTCACGCTGATGCAGAGGATCTGGTCATGAGATGTGACGGTTGTCAGAAATTCTCACGTCGAGCTCATGTGCCAGCTCAAGAATTGAGGATGATTCCAATTACTTGGCCGTTTGCAGTCTGGGGGCTTGATATGGTTGGGCCTTTCAAAAGGTCCAAAGATAAAAAGACCCACCTTTTGGTGGCGGTTGATAAATTCCCAAAGTGGGTTGAGGCAGAGCCAGTTAGTAAGTGTGATGCAGCCACGGCGGTTCAATTCCTGAAAAAGGTGATTTTTCGCTTTGGTTTTCCACACAGCATTATAACTGACAATGGCACTAATCTGTCCAAACGTGCCATGGAGGAGTTTTGTCAACGTGAGCATATTTGGCTTGATGTTTCATCAATAGCTCACCCCCAATCCAAGGTCAAGCTGAAAGAGCCAATCAAGCAATTTTGCAAGGCATCAAGCCCCGGCTTATGGTTCCCTTGCAACGGACATCGGGTCATTGGGTGGAGGAGTTACCTTCAGTATTATGGAGCATCAATACTACCCCCAACAGGTCTACGGGTTACACGCCTTTCTTCATGGTTTATGGAGCAGAGGCGGTTCTTCCTAGTGACATCCGTCATGACTCGCCCCGCGTGGCGGCTTACGTTGAAGTTGATAATGAACAAGAGCGTCAGGATGCACTTGACCTGTTAGATGAGGAGCGTGACCTGGCAGCAGGCCACTCGGTGATTTACCAACAGGACCTGCGTCATTATCACAGCCGCCTGGTTAAGTCCAGAACCTTTCAAGAAGGTGATTTAGTGCTCTGGCTCATCCGGGATCAAACTGATGCACACAAGTTATCCCCGCCTTGGGAAGGGCCCTTTATGGTCAGCAAGAACTTGAACAACGGGTCATAGTACCTTATCAATGTTCGAGAGCACAAAGACTCACGTAAGTCGGAGGAGGAGACCCGTCAGCCGTGGAATATTGCTCATCTTCGGCCTTACTACACATGAGCCACCGGCTCTTATAATGTACATATTTTTATCATGTATATATTATGATGATAATATAAAGCAGGGTCTTTGTTGTTTTATCTTCAAAGGATCATGTGTCTTCATCATCATAAATGACCATTGGGGGCTGATCGTATTCGAATCAAGCTTAACTCCTTTGGCACAGCTTCCTGGTCGTATTCGAATCATAGTTGTTCAAACCTCTTGATCATTTGGGGGTTGGGTCGTATTCGAATCATAGCTTAACCCCTTTTGGTCCGACTCTGATCGTATACGAATCAGAGTCGTTAAAAAATGTCTCAAGGTCATTTGGGGGCTTCCTATTCAAACATAGGTGTCACTCACCAAAGAGAACATAGTTGTCGGTACCCACTTGATCGGCGCAATGCCAAAACTTAAGGTCACTTGGGGGCTTCCTGTTTAAACATAGGTGTCACTCACCAAAGAGAACATAGCTATCGGTACCCACTTGATCTGCGCAATGCCAAAAGCCACTTGGGGGCTCCCTGTTCAAACATAGGTGTCGTTCACCAAAGAGAACATAGCCATTAATGTAAGGGCATATTTATCCCCAAGATGTTTTGGTGATTGATGACAATGTTTTTGCGGACTAATCGTGTGCGTTGAGTTCTTTCAGAGATTCATCCTTTGGCACGAGACGATTACTTCCCCTCGGTGTTTTAGTTAAGACAGTGTAGCTCCTTCGTTTCTCTGCTGGTGGTCTAGTTTCGTAGGAGTCACCGTACTATCAAGAGGGGATCCGCTTTGGTAAGGCTAGGGTGGAATCAACACGTACACATCCTTATCACACCCGATGCTTCTTTCCGCTTCATTGGAGCTATCTTTCCTAATTTGTGCATGCCTGTCCTGTCCCAGCGGTAGTACCGCGGTCCTCAGCGGTAGTACCGCCGAAGCTCGTCAAGCGGTAGTACCGCGCCCCGAGCGGTAGTACCGCTTCGAACTTCGGCCGTAGTACCACAGTGGTTCTGGGATACTACCGCCTCGATTCTCGACCGCTTTTTTCATGTCGGGTTTTACGGTACTAGTAGCGGCAGTAGGGGCGGTAGTACCGCTCCAAGCGGTAGTACCGCCAATACTTCTGCGGTAGTACCGCTCTGGGGCCAGGACCTTTCATTCCTCGTCAGCACAGTAGTACCGCTGGAAGGGAGCGGTAGTACCGCTTATCAGCGGTAGTACCACCCTGCCCAAGCGGTAGTACTGCTCTTTGCATGGCTGTTTGGGGGGGTAACGGTTGGATTGTTTCCCCCACTATATAAAGGTGTCTTCTTCCCCAAAGTTGACTTACCTCTTCCCCCAAAAGCTCCATTGTTGCTCCAAGCTCCATTTTCGCCCGATCTCTCTCCCTAGCCAATCAAACTTGTTGATTTGCTCGGGATTGGTTGAGAAGGCCCCGATCTACACTTCCACCAAGAGAAATTTGATTCCCCCCACTAATCCCTAGCGGATCTTGTTACTCTTGGGTGTTTGAGCACCCTAGACGGTTGAGGTCACCTCGAAGCCATGCTCCATTGTGGTGAAGCTTCGTGGTGTTGTTGGGAGCCTCCAAGTGTTGTGGAGATAACCCCAATCTTGTTTGTAAAGGTTCGGTCACCGCCTTCAAGGGCACCAATAGTGGAATCACGGCATCTCGCATTGTGTGAGGGCGTGAGGAGATTACGGTGGCCCTAGTGGCTTCTTGGGGAGCATTGTGCCTCCACGCCACTCTAACAGAGACGTACTTCCCCTTAAAAGGAAGGAACTTCGGTAACACATCCTCGTCTTCACCGGCTCCACTCTTGGTTATTTCGTGCCTTTACTTTTGCAAGCTTCTTGTGTTGTATCTATTGCTTGCTTGTGTGCTAGTTGTCATTGCATCATATAGGTTGTCCACGTAGTTGCATATCTAGACAACCTATTTTGTTGCAAGGTTTAAATTGTTAAAGAATAGCTTAAAAATTGTTAGTTGCCTATTCACCCCCCCCTCTAGTCAACCATATCGATCCTTTCAATTGGTATCAGAGCCTCGTCTCTTTATTAAGGACTTTGCCGTCCGAAGAGTATGGTTGACACCAACGACGGTGCGGAGGAGCACTCCGGTGTGAATCCTATCTCATCTATGGCCGATGGGGGAACCTCGGTCTCACGTGAGGAATTCAATGTGGCTTTAGACACATTGAAAACCTCCATGACGGCCGAGGTTAAAAGCATGTTTTCTGAATTCCTAGAAGGACTTAAACTATCCACCTCGCCGATGAAAGTGGGTGATCCCACTAACAAGGTGACGGATGCCACCTCTGACAAGGGGGGAGCTAATAGTGAAAAAGGTCCTTCTACTAGTGGTAGAAATGGCTCCGGCATCTTTGCCCATGTGGAACCTCCTACTTATGGTGGACCGATTCCCACTACTCATTTAAATCATGCCGGTCCTCCTCCTAAGATTGTGAAAAATGAGGATTTTGATGCTTGGGTTTATCGTTTCAAGCGTTATTTAAAACATGTGAATACTAATCTTTGGAGAATTATAGAAGAGGGTTTCTATCCACATGACCCAAGCAACTTCACCCCTCGAGAAGCCGTGGATAATCAATTCAATGAGAGTGCTCTCTTCATCATCCAAGATGCAATCCTTCCCGAAGATCTCCCTCATCTTCGTCCTCATGCCATGGCTAAAGACGCATGGCAATGTGTTGTGTCTCTCTATCGAGGAAGTTCTAGCATTCAATGCTCCAACTATGAAGTGGTGCAAGATGAAGCCAATGAGTTTGCAATGAAAGAAGATGAAGAACCTCGTGAGCTCTTTCGAAGAGTGACCAAACTCGCGGTCGCACTCCGAGATCATGGGAGCAAGGACACGGATGACAATTGGATCAAGCGCAAGTTCCTCAAGGCCATGATGCCCTACAACAAGGCCATGTCCTCCGTCATTCGTCAAAGACCGGACTTCCACTCCATGACCTCAAGTGAAGTGTTGGATGAGTTCGTTGCAATGAGCATCTTGGACAAGACCGCCGATAATGCGGTGCTTCGTTCTCAAAGGGCAAAGAAGCCCAACCTTGCCTTGAAGGCCAAGGTTAGTGTGGAATAAGAAGAAGAAGAGGAAGAGGAGGAGAGCAACCCCAAAGACACGAAGTATGATTATCATGAGCACATGGCTCTTGCCTCAAGACAATTTTGGAGCAAGAAGAATACAAGACCCAACTTCAACAAGAATAACTGAAGTGGCCTCAAGGGAAAGCAACAAGTTAGAACTTGTTTCAACTGTGGCAATGTGAGCCATTTCATTGCGGATTGTCCTTACGAGAAGCGGGAAGAAAATGGTGGCAAGTTCATCCGAAAAGACAAAGCCAAGTCCTTCCCCAACAAGAACAACTTCACCAAGAAGACTCCTACACATGGGTTGGTAGTTCAAGAAGAATACCGTGAGGATGACGATGATGATGAAGATAGCGAAGCAACGGCTATGGCATCCGTTGCCATTGCCACAACTCCCCGGGTGTCTCTCTTCGATTCACCCAACGAGAACATCACCGCCAAGTGCCTCATGGCTAAAGCCACCAACAAGGTAACCACCAACATCAAAACCACCATTATTCCTAATCCTTCTTCGACGGTTGGCTTTGATGATGGTAAGGGGTCTAATGAGGAGGTAAATGAATTTGAGTCCTTCATGAGTAAGCTCAAGGGCAAATCCAAGAAGCACTTGGTTGCTCTCTTGGAATAACTTGGTGAAGCCAATGACATGATCGAGGCTCACGAAGAAACCATCTCTAAGATGGAAGGTCATAGTCGTGACTATGCCGATGAGATATCGGATCTCTCTAATGCTCTTGAGGAAGAGCGTGGGCATCATTTGGCTCTTGAGGAGTCACACAACGATGACCATGCCAAATTAAAGAAAGATCTTGATCATGCTCTTGTTGTGTCTCGTGTTCTAACTTCTAAGAAGGCTAAACTTGGGGTTGATCATACTAGACTCAAGGAGGAGTTTGATGTACTTGACAAGGCCCATAAGGTATTGAAAGGTTCTCATGCAAACCTCAAGGAGTCTCATGCTCAACTCCAAGTTAAGCTAACCAAGGAAAAGGCCACATTTCCTCACATGGTCTTAATTGATAATGCAAATGCTACTAACCCGTGTTGTGAGCATCTGCATCTTGTGGAGGAGAATGCCAAGTTGAAGGAACAACTCGAGAAAGGTCTTGTGTCATGCATACAAGGTGAGAAGAACCTAAATGACCTTTTGAGCAATCAAAAGGAAGTTGTGGGCAAGGAGGGAGTTGGGTTCTCACCCAAGTCCAAGAACAAGAAGAAGAACAAGGAGAAGAATAACAAGACCAAACGACCTCCCCCGCTCAAGCAAACTTTTGTGAAGGAGGGAGAGGGTGCTCCTAAGGAGAAGAAGAACAATGCGAAGAGTGGTGATGCCAAAAAGGGCAAAGCCATCTCTCCCAACAAAGCCGACGACTTTAACCCCTCTTATGTGTTGTGTCGTGCTAGTGATGGGCATGTTTATGCTAAATTTGTTGGTTCTTCTTATGAGTACATTGAATGGTCCATTGGGGTTCCTAAGACCCTTGTTACTAACATCAAAGGACCCATTACTAAATGGGTACCTAAAACCAAGCATTGATCTCTTGTATGTGTTTGCTTCCGGTGGGGGATCATGGTTGCTCGACAGTGGAGCAACAAATCATATGACCGGGAGCAAGGACTTGGTGGTGGACGTGCAAAAGATCCCATCTATGCCCACCAATGTCGAGTGTGGTGATGCCTCACACTCTAAGGTATTGGGTCTTGGCAAGGTTGTCATTTCTCATGATCTAACGATTGAGAAAGTCATGCTTGTTGAGTCCCTTGCGTTCAATTTACTTTCCGTTCGTCAACTCGCACTCATGGGCTTTGCCACCTTCTTTGATATTGATATCGTGGCCCTCTTGTGGAGCAAGACTCTTAAAGTAGCCTTTGTTGGGCATGTCGAGAACGGTCTCTACGTGATTAACTTTTCGGAGCAACCCACTAAGACTGCGACATGCCTAATGGCTAAAGTTGATGTGGGATGGCTTTGGTATCCGTTTAGCCCACGTCAATATGAGATCTTTGCAAAGTCTTCTCAAGGGGGACCATGTCCGTGGACTAACAAATGTTAGTTTTGCCAAAGATCGTGCTTGCAGTACTTGTATCGAAGGAAAGCTTCATGAGACGGCTCACCCTCCCACGACTATCATCTACTCGAAGAGACCCTTGGAGCTCCTGCACATGGACCTCTTTGGGCCTCCATCCTTTGATAGTCTCGGGGGTAGAAAATATTGCTTGGTGATTGTGGATGATTATTCAAGATACACTTGGGTATACTTCTTCAAGAGGAAGAGTGAGACTCAACAAACCGTCATCGAATTTGCAAATGAAGCTCAACGTCAACATAATGCAAAGATCTTGACAATAAGAAGTGACAACGGCACCGAGTTCAAGAACTACACCTTGGATGAGTTTCTTAGTGATGAGGGGATCAAGCATCAACATTCTGCACCATATACCCCTCAACAAAATGGTGTTGCGGAGAGGAAGAACCGGACGTTGATGGATGCGGCAAGGACCATGATGGCAGAGTTCAAGTCTCCATACAACTTTTGGGCCGAAGCCATCAACACTGCTTGTCATGCATCCAATCGGCTCTATCTCCGCAAAGGCTTGAACAAGACTCCTTATGAGATAGTCACCGGGAACAAGCCCAATCTCAAGTACTTCCGGGTGTTCAGGTGTAAGTGTTTCATTCTCAAGAAAGGTGTTCGTTTGTCTAAATTTGAGGCTAGAGCTTATGAGGGCATATTTGTTGGTTATGCTACAAACTCTCATGCTTACCGTGTTCTCAACAAGTCCACCGGACTCATTGAGGAGACGTGTAACGTGGAGTTTGACGAAAATAACGGCTCCCAAGTGGAGCAAAGTGGTACTTGTGATGTAGGTGATGAAATTCCTCCCCAAGCCATAAGAAGAATGGGTATTGGTCATTTTCTACCCATTGAGGAACCCCTTGTGGCCAAAGGAGAAGGATAATGCTCCACCCAAGTGGAGCCTTCACCTACTCAAGACCCACACGCTTCTGAAGAACAAAGTGTAGGCCCTCAACCTCGGGAACAAGACCAAGGGCAAGATCAATCTCAAGATGATGGTGAACCTCCAAATGATGCCCAAGATCAAGTTCTCCCCCTCGAGCAAGTTCAAGATCAAGAACAAGCTCAAGACGACGCTCAAGATGATCAAGTTAACCCTCCTCCTTCCACATCCGAGGAGGAATTAGAGCGTCGTGCCGCGAAGATTGCTTCCAAACTCACCACCAAAGGCCATCTCATGGAGAATGTGGTTGGAAGCCTAAGAAAGGGGGTAAGCACTCGTAGACAATTAGCAAACTATTGTGAACATCACGCGTTTGTCTCTTGTGTTGAACCCCAAAAGGTCTATGAGGCGCTCGAAGACTCAGATTGGCTCAATGCCATGCATGAAGAACTCAACAACTTCGAGTACAACAAGGTGTGGAGGTTGGTGCCAAGGCCTTCGGGGAACCATAACGTCATTGGAACCAAGTGGATCTTCAAGAACAAACAAGATGCTCATGGGAACATCATTCGCAACAAGGCAAGATTGGTAGCACAAGGCTACTCCCAAGTCGAGGGTATCGACTACGGTGAAACCTTTGCTCCCGTTGCTCACCTTGAATCCATTCGTTTGTTGATTGCTTATGCTTCCCATCACAACTTTAAGTTACAACAAATGGATGTGAAAAGTGCTTTTCTTAATGGTCCTATTAATGAGTTGGTTTACGTCAAGCAACCCCCTGGGTTCGAGGATCCTTACTTCCCGAATCATGTGTATCAACTCGATAAGGCACTCTATGGCCTTAAACAAGCCCCACGTGCGTGGTATGACCACCTTACCGAGTTGTTACACGATCGTGGATTTGAAGTAGGGCAAATCGATCCCACTCTTTTTACTAAGAAGGTCAAAGGGGAGTTGTTTGTGTGCCAACTATATGTTGATGACATTATCTTTGGTTCCCCTAACAATGCTTTCAATGAAGAATTTTCCGCTCTCATGACCTCTAAGTTCAAGATGTCTTCGATGGGAGAGTTGAAGTTCTTCCTTGGTTTTGATATCAAACAAAGAAGAGAAGGTACCTTCATCAACCAAGCCAAATACGCTCAAGACATGCTTAAGAGATTCAAGCTAAGTGATGTCAAGCCGGCCTCTACTCCGATGCCCACCAAGTGCCAACTTGACATTGATCCCAATGGTAAAGCGGTGGATCAAAAGGTATATCGCTCCATGATTGGTTCCTTGCTTTACCTTTGTGCATCTAGACCGGATATCATGTTGAGTGTGGGAATGTGTGCATGGTTCCAAGCCGCACCAAAGGAAAGCCACTTTGTAGCGGTCAATCGAATCTTTCGATATTTGGCTCATAGCCCAAACTTTGGCCTATGGTACCCAAGAGGAGATAACTTCAAGCTTGAAGGATTCACGGATTCTGATTGGGCGGGAGACAAGGTGGATAGGAAGTCCACTTCCGGAGGGTGCCAATTTCTTGGTTGCTCTTTGGTAAGTTGGTCTTCTAAGAAGCAAAGTTGTGTATCTCTCTCGTCCACCGAAGCGGAATATGTGGCGGCCGGTAGTTGTTGTGCACAACTCTTATGGATGAGGCAAACTTTAAAGGAGTACGGTGTCATTTGTGACAAAGTGCCTCTTTGGTGTGACAATGAAAGTGCCATCAAGATTTCTCTCAACCCGGTGCAACACTTCAAGACGAAGCATATTGAGATCCGGTATCACTTCATCCGGGATCACATTAGGCGAGGGGAGATCGAGCTCAAGTATGTCAACACTCATGATAACCTTGTAGATATTTTCACGAAGCCCTTGGATGAAGCAAGATTTCGCGAGTTAAGGCATGAGCTAAATATCATTGATTCGAGCAATGTGACTTGAACCCGTGCACCCCCCACCACACTCAACTTGTTGTCTAGTTTAGATGTAGGCATGGACATAGGGGGAGTGTTGTTCTCTCAATGAACTCTCCCTCCCCCCATTATGCATAAATTGATCTGGTCTTTCACTTTAACCATATTTTTATGGTACTAGTGCTTCAAGGACGAGTTTTGGTCATGGGTCCAAGGTTAAAATCTTCGCGATGCCATACCTCTTGACTCAAACATAGGTGGCCTCGGCCACCGCCCTCTCTTGAAGAGGTGTGTTCTGGTCCGTTGTTAGTGTGTTTGTGGCCTTGCTGGTCTTTCCTCTTTCTTGGCAATGTTTTTTTGTCCTTTTTGAGCTTAAGCCGTGTGTCTAGAGGCCTGTGGTTGCTGAACGGTATTACCGCTGGTGGTGTGCGGTACTGCCACTCTAAGCGGTACTACCGCCCACCAGCGCGGTACTACCACTGCGAGGCGGGGGCAGGGGGTTATATCGGGGGCAGGGGAGTTTTCTTCTCCCCCATACCCATTCGCTCGCCCCCACGTCCTGTTCGTCTCTCCAGCAACCAGCGCCGCGGGAGGGCTCTGGCGGATCTCCCTCTCCGGGGCGCTCCTCTCCATTTCCTTCGGTGGAGACGATCCCCACCTTGTCCTCTTGCCATGGATGCTGGTATTGCCCCCGTTCCCTCTCTCTTCTTGTCTAGATTTCCAATCTAGCATCTTAGGGGCAATATTAGTTGCATCTCTAGATTTTTGGCCAAATCTAGGCTTGAGTAGGATGGAGAAGGCATCTAGGCAGTTTGGATTGGTGTTTGGTAGGAGTATTTTTGAATTTGGTAGGACGGTAGTGCCGGATCTGACCACGGCAGTAGGAAACTGCTGTTTCCCGTCCCGAGCGGTACTACCGCTCCCTAGCGGTACTACCGCTTGGAGCGGTACTGCCGCTCCCTCTGGAGCGGTACTACCGCTTGGAGCGGTACTGCCGCTCACAGGTCGCGGTACTACTGCTCTCTACCAGGTTCCACCATACTTTTACTAATCAGTGATCCTTTTTGGTTGTGTTTGGTGGCTTATGCTCGTTCTTTCTGGTTGTTTGCGTGTTCTTGCGTGTGGTTCCAGGTGATGAGCTTCCTGAGCATCAGGCTCGGCGTGTCAACCCCGGTCGTGCCATGTCCAAGCGGTACTGCACAACTGAGTCTGTAGGAGGTTCCTCAAGTGCTCCTCCTCCACCCCAAATCCAGAAGAAGCCTGGTGTCAAGCCGAAGCAATCTGGCAAAACTGTGCCAGAAATGCAAGCCAAGGAGTTCTGGGCAAGATGTCGCCGCAACCCCTATGAGGCAGACCAAGATCCCACTTTGGTCAACCGTCCGTTCTGGAACAGGTTTCAGTTTGCCATCTTCTTTGATGTACTCAAGGCCAAGAAGAACCTCTTTGTTAACATGCACTCCATCGACACCGACCATATGGAGAAGGATCCTGAATACTTTGGTGAAGCTATTCAGATGTGCACTCAATTGAACATTCTTGGTGTCATGCAATTCAACAAAGATTATGATGCTGATATTGTGGCCCAATTCTATGCCACAGTTCATCTCGGGACTGATGAGGATAGGACACTGACTTGGATGACCAATGTCAAGTTGCTTTCAGTCAAGTGGAAGGCGTTCATGGAATTGATTGGGGTGGAAGATCAAGGGCCTGCGTCTCCTGTCGGCTTTCGCCCACACCGCAACACCACCTCCACTCACAAGCAAGCTCTATGGCCCTACTGCACTTTGAAGATCAACCCTGAGATGAAGAAGGAAACGTATGAGCTGCCTGCCTTTCTGGACATTCTTCACCGTGTCTTCCGTGAGACTCTTTTCCCTCACATCGGGAATCTGGATATGGTTCATTCTTATCTCGTGGACATGCTTCTTTTCTGCCAGCGTGAGAAGGAACAAAACACCGGAGAGTCCCTGGATATATCCCATGTTATGTGGTTTGAGCTTTTATCTGCTATCTCCGAGCGCAAGTGCCCGATTTATGGTCCGTTCATCATGCTGCTTATTGAGAAGGCCTGGGATCGTGTCTATCCCAAGGTGATGCTAGAGACAGGAGAGTTGGTTTCTCACGACGTCAAGTGTCTAAGGAAGAAGGACAACTGGGGCTCTCAGGTCCCTAAACCTGGAGGTCCTTCGTCTGCTACTGCCATGGAGACCGAGGAGGAGGCTGAGGCTGAGGCTGAGGATGATGATGACTATGTGCCTTCTGCGGCAGAGCCCTCTTGGGCAAAGAAGCTCAAGTTCAAGATGAAGAAGCTGTTATGCATGGAGGCTCACGGTCAGTACATGCCTCATGTGGGTGAGAAGAAGGCATGTAGTCGTCACAAGGAGCTCATGCGTTAGTTGGATGCCACCGTTAACAGTGGATCTGAGGACCAGCTTACTGAGGAGGAGGAGTGGATTCAGTAGCACTGCCCATGGACCGATTCTGATGCCAAGCACTTCCCGACCGACGATGGTGGCGCAGACGATCCCGCTGAGACCTGATATTTGTGTCCCTCTCTTGCTATCACCTGGAGCTGTAGCAACACTCCCTCTCCTTTTTGGTGTCTCGATGCCAAAGGGGGAGAGAGTTTAGGGATTTGTGTTTTGTGTTGTGTCTTCCGTCTTCTGTGTTTTCTCGCTGTTTGCCTTGTTTGGTTTGTGTCTGGTTTGTGTCAGTGAGACCTAAGTTCCAGTCATATGGTGTGAGACATATGCTACCTTATCTTTCGAGTATCATTATCTATGTCTATCTAGCTTATGAGTTGCATGCTTATCTTGTTATCTATGTTGCTCTCATATATCCTGCTTAGGTAGTTGGTCTCTAAAATGTAGGGGGAGCGTTGATCCTGGTATCTGTACCGTGCAGTCCAAAGCACTTATCTAGATATCACACATCCAGGGGGAGCCCTTCTACATTTTAGGACGGTGGGGTTTTGCGCCTATCCTATATCTTTCCTGTTTGTGCAAATCCCGTATTGTCATCAATCCACCAAAAAGGGGGAGATTGTAAGGGCATATTTATCCCCAAGATGTTTTGGTGATTGATGACAATGCTTTTGCAGACTAATCGTGTGCGTTGAGTTCTTTCAGAGATTCATCCTTTGGCACGAGATGATTACTTCCCCTCGGTGTTTTAGTCAAGACGGTGTAGCTCCTTCGTTTCTCTGTTGGTGGACTAGTTTCGTAGGAGTCACCGTACTATCAAGAGGGGATCCGATTCCGTAAGGCTAGGGGGGAATCAACATGTACACATCCTTATCACACCCGATGCTTCTTTCCGCTTCATTGGAGCTATCTTTCCTAATCTGTGCCTGCCTGTCCTGTCCCAGCGGTAGTACCGCTGAAGCTCGTCAAGCGGTAGTACCGCTCCCCGAGTGGTAGTACCGCTTCAAACTTCGGCCGTAGTACGGCAGTGGTTCTGGGCTACTACCACCTCGATTCTCGACCGCTGTTTTTCGTGTCGGGTTTTATGGTACTAGTAGCGGCAGTAGGGGCGGTAGTACCGCTCCAAGCGGTAGTACCGCCAATACTTCCGCGGTAGTACCGCTCTGGGGCCAGGACCTTTCATTCCTCGTCAGCATGGTAGTACCGCTGGAAGGGAGCGATAGTACCGCTTATCAGCGGTAGTACCGCCCTGCCCAAGCGGTAGTACCGCTCTGTGCGTGGATGTTGGGGGGGGGTAACGGTTGGATTATTTCCCCCACTATATAAAGGTGTCTTCTTCCCCAAAGTTGACTTACCTCTTCCCCCAAAAGCTCCATTGTTGCTCCAAGCTCCATTTTCGCCCGATCTCTCTCCCTAGCCAATCAAACTTGTTGATTTGCTCAGGATTGGTTGAGAAGGCCCCGATCTACACTTCCACCAAGAGAAATTTGATTCTCCCCACTAATCCCTAGCGGATCTTGTTACTCTTGGGTGTTTGAGCACCCTAGATGGTTGAGGTCGCCTCGAAGCCATACTCCATTGTGGTGAAGCTTCGTAGTGTTGTTGGGAGCCTCCAAGTGTTGTGGAGATAGCCCCAATCTTGTTTGTTAAGGTTCGGTCGCCGCCTTCAAGGGCACCAATAGTGGAATCACGGCATCTCGCATTGTGTGAGGGCGTGAGGAGATTACGGTGGCCCTAGTGGCTTCTTGGGGAGCATTGTGCCTCCACACCGCTCTAACGGAGACATACTTCCCCTTAAAAGGAAGGAACTTCGGTAACACATCCTCATCTTCACTGGCTCCACTCTTGGTTATTTTGTGCCTTTACTTTTGCAAGCTTCTTGTGTTGTATCTATTGCTTGCTTGTGTGCTAGTTGTCATTGCATCATATAGGTTGTCCACGTAGTTGCATATCTAGACAACCTATTTTGTTGCAAGGTTTAAATTGTTAAAGAAAAGCTTAAAAATTGTTAGTTGCCTATTCACCCCCCCCCCCTCTAGTCAACCACATCGATCCTTTCAATTAACCCTTTTGGTCCAACTTCCTATTCAAACATAGGTGTCGTTTACCAAAGAGAACATAGCCTCATGTTTTTTCTCTCTTTGCTAGTTTAAGTCTTTTGAAACGGTTTTCCGGGTTTCTCTTGATACTTTTTGCTTACATCTGAAGCATATAAGTCGGTTCAATTAACTCGGCTTGACTTTGAATGATAAGTCGCCAGCACACGAGAGACATAAAACACCTGGAAGTATTGGCTTCTAAAGATTGGGATTATCACCCTTACTGCGCAGGTCACATAAACCGGTAGTACAAGTTAAATATCACAGGTATGATATTATTATTATAATTATGTTTCAAAGCTATGATTCATAACAGGCTTATCCGTGACTCCTTTTTTTACACATCAGTGATTATATGTGAGATATTATGACCCGCCCTGTGGTAAACCGCCAAGGGTTCTTGTGATCTATTTCTGTGTGCAAGATAGTTCAAGGACTTTCTTATGCACAAGGAAAACAGATGATAAGTATAACAAGTGTAAATATAGGAGGGCGGCTTAACAGTGTTGAGCACCAAAATGTGCACGATGGCACGACAGAGCAAAGTCATTTCTACCCTATTACATGACTCCCCGAGTCTAAATGATCTATTTTTTTCAACATCACATATATGAACCGCCCAGCGGATTAATCTTCATGCCTCTATTGGCCTGAGGCTTCTGGATCAACCCTCTCCGCTTCTTTGTCCTGTTCCCCGTCCTGGAAGGTTGATGACGACCAGGCAATGCCATTCAAAGCTTCAAACTTAGCTTCATCATCAATTAGCTTGGACGGGTCAACTTCAGGGGCGAAGGTCTGCTTACGAATTGGGGGGGTCAGACTTATCACTTTATAAGTCGGCGTTGATATCCTCTGATTTCCCACGTCGTAAGTCGGATGGTACTTGGTGAGGTCCGTCTCATTGGCAATCAGGCTGGCCACAGGACGTATCTCCTTCACGCAAGCAGCAAAATCCGTCTATTGAAACGGAGTGCCATCCTCCTTGAGGCTTGGATATCCAATCGAGATGTCAGTTGGGTCTAGTTCTGGCAGCCATGCTTTGGCCCGGCTTAAGGCGGAAACAGCTCCGGCTCTTGCAGATGATCGTTTTGTTTCATTAAGCCGCTGGGATAACACAGAAAGCTTCCTTAGCACGTCAACCAAAAGCATGGGGGCCTCATTGGACAGGGCAACGGTGGCCAAGGCATGCTGATCTCCAGTATAAAGCTGTTCTATGAGCGTGTACACCGCCTTCAACTTCACTAGCATGTCCTGGTTGAGTTTGGTGCTCCTGGGGCCCACATAACAGTAACAGGTGAGTTAAAGACAGTTTATATGATCAAGAGAGATATTCAACACTTGACACTCGTAAGGCGGCTTACCAAAGATAGCCGAGACCATCTGAGACACATGGCGTTTTAAGCCGGATAACTCAGTGGTCACTTCTTCAAGAGTCGCCTCTGCTTTTTCAGCTCGATGGGTCAAGGCAATCTTTTCTACAGCCCAAGCATTTTTCTCGACTTCAAAGTCGGCCCTCAATTTTTCTTGTTCAGATACACTGAACTCAAATTTTGAGTTTGCCCTCTGGGTCTCAAGCTCCTCTAGCTCCAGATGGGTCTTCAGCTCAGACAGTTCAGTTTGAAGTTGAGAAGTGGTGGTCTGTTCATAAGTCAGATCAACATCATAATTCAAGAGTTAGTTCAACATATCAAGTCCCAAGCCTTTTTGCACGTAATGACACTTGGCACCTGGGGGCTTATTTCTACCGAAAGTTCTATTTAAGTGGCGGCTTATGAGAATAAGTCACATGCACTTTGCAAGCAAGAGTACTTGGCACTTGGGGACTAATGCATATTGCTGTTGAAAATTAAACAAGTATCTTCTTCCATATGTGAATATAAAGGACCGGCTCATTCATGCTGATTAAACCGGCCCTTGGGGACTACGGATTAAATCGGATGATCAAAGGATTCTACCAAAGGATATGACTTATGCTCATGTTTCATTTAAGTCTATAGAATATTTACCATAAACAGTAGACTTGGGGGTTGGCATAGTAAGCATAACTCAGTAAAGGAAGAATTCGTACCTCAAACTTCTGGTGCATTTGGGTCACCATGTCTACTTCAAGATTGCGATTGCTACGCACTTGGCTAAGATAACCAGAAAAAACCTCGCCAATGCTCAAGTGGGAGTAATCAGCCATGTCAAATCTGACTTTAGGCTCCTCCTTGGCAGAACACTTGGCTAGCACAGTAGGTCTTTGCTACGTCTTGAGCTTGCATTGGTTTTCCTTGAAGAGGAAAGGGTGATGCAGCACAGTAGTGTAAGTATTTCCCTCAATTTTTGAGAACCAAGGTTTCAATCCAGTAGGAGGCTCCTCACAAGTCCCACGCACCTACACAAACAAACAAATAACTCGCAACAAATGCGATAAAGGGGTTGCTAATCCCTTCACGGCCACTTGTGAAAGTGAGATCTGATAGAGATAATATTATAAGATAAATATATTTTTGGTATTTTATGATATAGATTGGAAAAGTAAAGTGCAAATAAAAGTAGATTGAAAGCTTATATGATAAGAGATAGACCCGGGGTCCATAGGTTTCACTAGTGGCTTCTCTCAAGATAGCATAATTATTACGGTGGGTGAACAAATTACTGTCGAGCAATTGATAGAAAAGCGAATAATTATGAGATTATCTAGGCATGATCATGTATAAAGGCATCACGTCCGTGACAATTAGACCGACTCCTGCCGGCATCTACTACTATTACTCCACACATCGACCGCTATCCAGCATGCATGTAGAGTATTAAGTTCATAAAGAACAGAGTAACGCATTAAGAAATATGACATGATGTAGAGGGATAAACTCAAGCAATATGGTATAAACCCCATCTTTTTATCCTCGATGGCAACAATACAATACGTGCCTTGCTGCCCCTGCTGTCACTGGGAAAGGACACCGCAAGATTGAACCCAAAGCTAAGCACTTCTCCCATTGCAAGAAAGATCAATCTAGTAGGCCAAACCAAATTGATAATTCGAAGATACTTGCAAAGATAACTTAATCACACATAAAAGAATTCTGAGGAGATTCAAATATTTCTCATAGATAAACTTGATCATAAACCCACAATTCATTGGATCTCGACAAACACACCGCAAAAAGAGTTACATCGAATAGATCTCCAAGAAGAGGGAGGAGAACTTTGTATTTAGAATCAAAGAGAGAGAAGAAGCCATCTAGCTAATAACTATGGACCCGAAGGTCTGTGGTAAACTACTCACAACTCATCGGAGAGGCCTTGGAGTTGATGTAGAGGCCCTCCATGGTGGATTCCCCCTTCGACAGAGCGCCGGCGACGGCTCCAAGATGGGATCTCGCGGATACAGAAGGTTATGGTGGTGGAAATAGTTTCACGGTGGCTCCCCTGATGGTTTCGGGGTACATGGGTATATATAGGAGGAAGAAGTATGTCGGTGGACGCTCGAGGGGCCCACGAGGGTGGGGAGCGCGCCCAGCCCTAGGGGGCACGTCGGGCACCCTCGTGGCCGCCTCGCTTGTTTCTTGACTTGCACTCCAAGTCCTCTGGATCACGTTTGTTCCAAAAAGATCGCTCCCGAAGGTTTCATTCCGTTTGGACTCCGTTTGATATTCCTTTTCTTTGATATACTGAAATAGGCAAAAAAACAGCAATTCGGGCAGGGCCTCCGGTTAGTAGGTTAGTCCCAAAAATGATATAAAAGTGTAAAGTAAAGCCCATAAACATCCAAAATGGGTAATATAATAGCATGGAACAATCAAAAATTATAGATATGTTGGAGACGTATCAGTCTCCCCGGCTCAGTATAGCCGGTTTTGGTGATTTCCACATCAACATCTTGTGGGTTGGCTGTCTTAACCGGGCTTGAAGCTTCAGGGTTTAAAGAGCCGTCGGCGGCTTGATCGACAGGCGGGTCAGCAGTCATTGTTGGCATGTCATGAACTGGCTCAAGCGGCGGTTCAGGAACAGAGGCCTCACGCGCTGCGGTCTGGAGCTCCAGCTCATTGACGGTTGGCTCTTCGACCGACTTGTTTTTCTACACCCTCTTGCTGGGTTTAGCTTTTCCACTGCACGAAATAAAAAGGTCGGTATAAGTATAAAGGATTGTAATGATTAAAGGATAAGTAAATTGTCATTACCCAGGAGCGGTTTTGAAAGCCGATAGGTTGGACTGAATTGAATCGCCGGAAGAGGAATGGGATGTATCCTGATAATTTGAGTCGGAAGAATTGAGTGGCTGACGAGTAAGATCCGCCAAAGGATAAAAAGAGTTTAAGTCGGGGGTGACCTCATTTCAACGTTTCCTTGGTGTGTTCGACAAGCCAGAAGAAAGTTCTGCATCCTTACTTGTCCGAGTTTGCCTCCAGCTCTCGAGCAACTGTTGCTTCAAAATAAAGTGAGGATCCAGATGAGCTAAGGGGGGGTGAAAATCTTACTTTCGAGGTTACTCTCTGGATTTTTTGTCTTGGCAAAGGCTCAGAGTCGGAGGAAATAATAGTTACCTCTTCTTCTACTCCCTGACTTGTTCCCATGTCATCCTGATGATAGTCAGTGTCAATAAGATGGTTGAAAAAGGAGCCAATAGAGTCAAGGGCTACCTCCGACTCAGAGGAGTCCTCCAGTTGAAGCAATTCAGAAGCGCTGGGCTTCTTTCCTCTTTTGTTGACGGCGGCTTTCCTGGCGGCTTTCTTGGCCTTCCTGGTTCTCTTTGCAGCCTCATGGTCATATTTTTTATTCCAAAACTCATCATTAGCCTGTGAAAATCAGCAAAGGTTTGAGTTAAGATAAAACATCAAAGATAAAGGTAAAATAAATAAGTTTGGCGGCTTACCCCTGGAGCCGGGTTATCTTTGTAGAAAGGGCTTAGGCTCACCTTGCCACAGTCTGCTAGACTTTCATTCAAAAGTGTAGCGACCAGACCTCAAACAGTCTGATCTCTATGCATCAGTGTCATCCGTGGATCGGTAATGCTGACATGCACAGTACTTGAAGGATTTATAATAGAGTAGCAATCACACACTTATTACATCAAATGTCTCAAAAGATAACATATTACAATAAATATGGCTTAAGGCTATCTAATAACGATAACAACGGAAGGCTTGGAAAATAAGCGGATCCATCAACTCCAACGGCATCACTGAGTATAAGACCACGACCTAAGGCACCTTACTCGTCGTCTGAAAAGTCTGCAACATGAACGTTGCAGCCCGGAAGCGGGTCAGCACATGGAATATGCTGGCAATGTAACACATAGAGAGTAGTAAATAGAAGTATGCTATCACTACATGCATGTATGGCTGGTGGAAAGCTCTATGGTTACAGTTTTGCATAAAGCCAATTTTTCCCTACTGCAAAGGAATAAATTTTATTTAACTATCATGGTGGTTGTTAAACATTGAGAAGGGTACTCCAACTCAATCCCAATTAAACATAATCATTAACCCAACAAGATTAAATTAAAAGTAACATGATGAGATTCCCATGATAATCCAAGTACTAGATACTCAAAACCTCCATAACCGGGGACACGGCTAACCATGATTAGTTTATACACACTGCAGAGGTTTGCGCACTTTTACCCACAAGACTCGATCTCCTCCGCTGGATTTCACGCACTACATGGTGTTTGATAAAGGGATGACCGAGACACAGTTTTTCAGAAGCATAAACTCACTACTCCCGGTAGACAGTTACACCTACTTTCCCCTACATCTGCTAGTCTACCTCTTCAAGAGTTCACACAACTTAATCAACTATGCTAGAGCCCATATTAGCTTGTGGCTGCACACGGAAGTTTCTAGCATGAACAATCTCATGATTCCTTTGAGCCTGGGTGGCGGTCCATAGGAGAATCACACAGTACCCCGGGATTTCCAAAAATACAGGCAACACTGGGTTCCCCGGGTGCCTCAATCCACCCAAATGTGATTTTAAGTTGCCACCTTAAGTAAACCATTAAATAACAATCTCACATCTATCATGAATACACTCACCCAATCCACGTCTACTAGCATAGCATGGCAATATAAGCAAACGTAGAAGTAACTCCCAAGGTTTGATAATAAAAAAAGCAATAGGTACTACCTCATCTACTTCCCAAAACCCACATATTAATCAGATCCTAACCATGCAATTGTTTGAGGATTGATCTAATGCAATAAAACTGGGTAGTAAAGAGGCATGATCAAAGTGTTACTTGCCTTGCTGATGATCCGTGAGACCTAGAGATTCAAGTAGCAAGCGGCGCACTCCTGGTATTCTATCGCAAACAAACAAGCATCCAATAAGCACTAATCTAATGCACAGGTAAAACTCAAATAAGAGATCTAACCAGAAAGTTCAACTTAAGAACTCCGGTTTGCAAAAGAATCAAATCAAACGAAGAAACGAAAATCAAACGGCGGAAAAACAAGCTTCATTTACTAATCTGGACCTAAGTCAAATTTTACAGTAGCAAAAACTTGTTTGAGTAGGTTAAACGGAAAGAGGGTTTCGATACGAAACTCTAGGCGCTTGAATCGCTTGATTCCGATAAACGAGCGAAAAGTTATACTGAAACGAAAATTGGATCAGAAATCGTGATCTGGAATAATTGCAGAAAATCCGAGAAAAGGAAAAACGGATGAGCAGGCTAACAAACGAACGTTCATTGTCTGCGGCTAAACGATGAAAATCGTTCATTAAAACGAACATACGGATGAACGTCCGCAACATAAGTAAACCGAAAAAACCTAAACCGATCTATAAAAAAACGCGGTTCCTAGAAAACCAACGGTTTTCCGAAGAAAATCGGTGGCGGCGGCTACCTCCGGCGGTGGCGGGATCCGGCGAGGGGCGGCGGGCTCCAGCGGGTGATGGCAGTCGGTGGCGGCGGGGCGACGGCGGCGGGGCGGCTCCGGCGCGGAGTGGCAGCGGCGCGGCGACGGCGGCGAGGGGCGACAGGGTCGGCGGCGACGGCGGGTTAGGGTTAGGGTTTTTGCGGGGTGGGCTAAGATGGGCTGGTGGGGGTCGACGGCTTATAAAGCCTGGGCGAAGAGGAGTCCGGGTCGCCCACGACGGCCCGAGTCGGTTCGTTTTTTTAATAAATAATAATTTCACGCAGAAAAACAAATAAAAGAAATACTAAATGGACTCCAAAAATCCTAAAATAAATTTTCCCCGACTTCTAAAATCAAGCCGGACAACATGAACATTTATTTGGGGCCTAAATGCAGTTTTGAAAAAACAAGCATTTTTCCTAAATTCAAATAAAATAGCCAAAAACTACGAAATAAAATCTTATTTGATTTTTTTATTAAATCCTCAATATTTCCTTATTTTGGGAAAGTC
Organism: Triticum aestivum; assembly: GCF_018294505.1. Lineage (NCBI taxonomy): Eukaryota > Viridiplantae > Streptophyta > Magnoliopsida > Poales > Poaceae > Triticum > Triticum aestivum. The sequence continues at coordinate 654,909,926 of NC_057807.1, forward strand.
ATTTTATTCCCACTCTCATATTTTCATAATAGAAATAATTGAAGATAAAATTAATAAAATCAAATGATCCTATTTTCAAAATTTGAGAAAACTCAAATATGAAAATAACGAAATCCCCAACTCTCTCCTTGGGTCCTTGAGTTGCATAGAATTTCTAGGATCAAGCCAAAATGCAATAAAATATGATATGCAATGATGATCTAATGTATAACATTCCAAATTGAAAATTTGGGATGTTACAAACCTACCCCCCTTATGATGAATCTCGCCCTCGAGATTCGGGTTGGCTAGAAAATAGGTGAGGGTGGTCCTTCAACAAATCTTCCTCTCGCTCCCAGGTAGCTTCATCTTCAGTATGGTGGCTCCACTAAACTTTGCAAAACTTGATAACCTTGCTGCGGGAGACTCGGCTGGCAAACTCGAGAATCTTGGCTGGTTTCCCCTCATAGGTCAAATCGCTATCAAACTGAATCACTTCCAGTGGCACTGTATATCTCAGCGGTATTATCAGCCATCTCTGCGTGGCACTTCTTCACTAGGAAACGTGGAAGACGTCATGAACTCCTGACAACCCTTTGGGCAGTTCCAACTTGTAAGCAACTTCTCCCATACGGTCCAAAACTTTGTATGGTCCCACAAAACGTGGCGCTAACTTCCCCTTAGCTCCAAAGCGCTTAACTCCTTGAAGTGGAGATACACGAAGATAAACTCTGTCTCCGACTTCGTAAACTGTCTCCTTGCGTTTAGAATCTGCATAGCTATTTTGTTTGGATTGTGCTACCTTGAGCCTATCGTGAATCAACTTCACCTTCTATTCAGACTCCTTAATCAAATCTGGTCCAAACAACTGGCGGTCTCCAACTTCATCCCACAACAATGGGGTCCTTCACCTCCTTCCATACAAGGCTTCGAAAGGGGCCATCTTCAAACTGGATTGATAACTGTTGTTGTAAGAGAACTCCGCATACGGCAAATTATCGTCCCAACTAGATCCATAATCTAGCGCACAAGATCTCAGCATGTCCTCCAGAATCTGATTGACTCTCTCAGTCTGTCCATCTGCCTGCGGATGAAAGGTTGTACTGAAATCTAGCCTGGTACCCAAAGTTTCATGCAACTGATTCCAGAATTTTGAGGTAAATTGGGTTCCTCTATCTGATATGATGCTCCTCAGAACTCCATGCAGACATACGATCCTGGTCATGTATATCTTTGCCAACTTAGCACTGGTGTAAGTGGTCTTCACTGGGATGAAATGAGCTACCTTCGTCAATCGATCGACTACAACCCATATCGAGTCATAGCCTGAATGAGTCCTGGGCAATCCCATGATAAAATCCATGCCTAGCTTATCCACTTCCATTCGGGTATCGGCAATGGCTGTAACAATCCTGCTAGCTTCTGATGCTCTGCCTTCACTCTCTGACATACATCACAAACTGCTCCATACTCCGCAATATTTTTCTTCATTCCGGTCCACCAGAAAGTGTGCTTCAAATCCAGATACATCTTGGTATTTCCTGGGTGAATCGAGTACGGCGAATCATGGGCCTCTTGCAGAATCAACTTCCTGATCTCCGGGTCATTGGGCACATAAACGCGATCTTCAAACCATAAGGTATCATGCTCATCCTCACGAAATCCTTTAGCTTTTCCTTTGCTCATCCTCTCCTTTATCTCAGCAATCTCCTTGTCAGTCTTCTGAGCTTCTCTGATCTTATCCATCAAAGTCGACTGAATCTCCAATGTTGCAACATAGCCTCTTGGAACTATCTCCAAACATAGCTCGTGAATGTCTTCGGCTAACTCCTTCGGTAACTCTCCGATCAAGAGTGTGTTGACATGGCTCTTGCGGCTCAACGCGCCGGCTACTACGTTAGCCTTCCCGGGGTGATAATGCAATCTCATGTCATAATCCTTGATGAGCTCCAACCATCTCCTTTGCCTGAGATTCAACTCCTTCTGCGTGAAGATGTACTTCAAACTCTTGTGATCCGTGTACACCTCACAATGATTTCCGATGAGAAAATGTCTCCAAGTTTTCAATGCATGTACTACGGCTGCTAACTCCAAATCATGGGTAGCATAATTCAACTCATGGGGATTAAGTTGTCGTGAGGCATATGAAACAACTCTTCCCTCCTACATAAGCACTGCTCCAAGTCCTCGACGTGAAGCGTCGCAATACACCTCATAATCCTTGCGCTGATCTGGCAGAATCAACACCGGTGATGTAACCAAACGTTTCTTCAACTCCTGGAAACTAGCCTCACATTCCTCAGCCCATTTGAATTTGGTATCCTTCTTCAACAACTCCATCATGGGCTTAGAAATCCTCGAGAAATTCTCAATGAATCTCCGGTAGTATCCTGTGAGTCCAAGAAAACTCCGAATCTCCCCAACTGTTGTTGGGGCTTCCCAATTTGTCACAGTGACAACTTTGGTGGGGCCTACTGCTATTCCTTCTCCGGATATAACATGTCCGAGAAATCCAACTTCCTTCAGCCAAAACTCACATTTGCTGAACTTGGCATATAACTGATGTTCTCTGAGCTTCCCAAGTACCAAACACAAATGCTCCTTATGCTCCTCTTCATTCTTTGAGTAGACCAAAATATCATCAATGAACACCACGACGAACTTATCCAAAAACTCCATAAACACCTTGTTCATCATGTTCATGAAGTATGCAGGTGCATTAGTCAGACTAAATGACATAACGGTATACTCATATAGCCCGTACCTGGTGGTAAAAGTCGTCTTAGGTATATCCTGCTCTCGAATCTTCAACTGGTGGTATCCTGATTGCAGATCGATCTTGGAAAATACCTTAGCTCCTTGCAACTGGTCAAACAAATCATTGATCATCGGCAGTGGGTACTTGTTCTTGATTTTCACTTCATTCAATCCTCAATAATCAACAACCATCCTTAAATATCCATCCTTCTTCTCCACTAGAAGCACTGGCGATCCCCAAGGTGACGAACTTGGGCGAATATAACCTTTATCCTGTAACTCCTTAATCTGCTTCTTAATTTCCTCCAAATCTTGTGCGGGCATCCTGTACGGTCTCTTAGAAATTGGCCCTGTGCCTGGCAAAAGCTCAATCAAAAACTCAATGTCTCTATCCGGTGGCATGCCTGGCAACTCTTCTGGAAATTTGTCAGGAAAATCCTTCACCACTAGTACTTCCTCCTGTACAACTCCTGATAAGGAATTCACTTGATTCCTCTTCGGCTCATGCCGGGATACATACTTGATCCTTCTTCCTTCTAGGGTGGTAAGCAAAATGGGCTTACTGGCGCAATCGATGTTTCCTCCATACATCGATAGCGAATCCATACCCAGAATCACATCCAAACCTTGCGACTCCAAAACTATCAAATCCGAAGGAAAAACATGTCTGCCTATGGACAATGGTACTTGAAAACATCCTTGACTGGCCATATACTCCGCTCCTGGTGAGCTTACTAGCATAGGTGTTCTAAGAACTTTGGTAGGCAGTTTATACTTATCCACAAATCCCCTTGATATGTATGAATGCGATGCACCAGTATCAAAAAGAACGATTGTAGTAAATGACTTAACCAAAAACTTACCTATTACTGCATCTAGCTGGGCTTCAACCTCCTCCACGCTAACGTGGTTCACATGTCCCGTGTTGAAATGGTTCGGCTTCTTCCCAGAGCTTCCATTGCCATTCCCATTCTTCACTTCAGGACATTCAGTGGCCTAATGTCCAGTCTTCTGGCATTTGTAGCAGGTAATGTGGCTCAGATCCCTCTTGGCTGGGGTTGATGGGTTGGTGCGGATCTGTCCGTTGCTTCCTCCATTCCCATTACCATTCTTGGGGCCACTATGGTTGTGCTCCTCCATGGGTATGCTAAAAATGTCCTCCCAAATTCGGGGTAAAACGAGGCTTCTGCTGAGCTCCAGAATTGTACTTCCCTTGTCCATACTTCCTCTTGCGGCTGTTAATCTGCTGCTGCTTCCCTTCAATCATGAGAGCACGATATACCAACTCCTGGTAGTTGTTGAAGGTTCCTACCATCAACTGCATGCTCAGCTCATCATTCAGTCCTTCCAGAAACTTCTCCTGCTTAGCTGCATCCGTAGCAACGTCATCTGGGGTGTAAAGTGCTAGCTTACTAAAGGCATCCACATACTGGCCATTAGTACGTCCTCCTTGGCGTCAGTTATGAAACTCACGCTTCTTCATGGCCATAGCTCTTGCTGAGACATGAGCAGTACGAAAAGCCTGCTGAAACTGATCCCATGTGACAGTGTCGATAGGGTAAGTGGCTGTGAAAATCTCCCACCATGATGTTGCGGGTCCATCAAGCTGATGTGCGGCAAAACGCACCTTCTCCGCATCTGTGCATCCTGCAGTGGCTAACTCCCTTCCCATCATGCGGAGCCAATCATCTGCAACTATCGGCTCGGTGCTACTGGAAAACACCGGCAGATTAAGCCTCAAGAAACAGGCTAAGTGATCAACAGGTGGTGGTGGTAGTGGGTTGTTGTTGTTGTTGTTCCCCTGATTCTGATTCTGGACTAGGATCTGCATCAATGCATTCTGCTGCTGGATCATCTGAGTGAGCTCCGGGGGAAAGCAAATCCATTGTCACGTCTCGGAGGCATCTGAGGGTTTAGAAGAGATGAGAAAAACAGAATAGAATGAGGTCTAGAGAGAGAACACTACCCATATGCACATGAGACAAGCACAAACAATATCACTCCAATCAATTCAAACAAGGGCATACAACGGTCTAACTATCATTACAGAAGTGCTCGGACTATACTATATACATGGGAGAATACTACTACTGTTATGGTGGTCGACTAGAAAAATTGATCGGTCGAAGACTCCATGATATCTGCTCCAGCTTCATCAACAAAGTCATCATCGCTATCATCTGGGTCCGAGTCAGTGTCATCGATGATGATGTAGTTCTCCGGACAAGTGCAATCATCGTCTTCTTCTCCAGTCGCGGGAAATCCCATAAACACTTTTAGCTTCTTCTTCAGATCATCATTCTTCTCCACGAGTGTCGTCATTTCCTCCTCATATCCATCGCGTGTAGACTTGAGTTCTACTTCCAGCTCCGTGATCTTTGTCAATGCCTTCTTCAGATATAGCATGCCTGGGCACATTTGGTTCTCCTGGCGATGAATGTGCTGGTTTAACTCTTGTATGGAAGCTGCAAATTGATTTATCCTTCCTGGTACTGATCATCTCCCATTGTTCATCTCGGCGCCCACAAATTTGGTAGATAGTATCCTTGAGATCCTTGTGGTAAACTTCTCCAATGAGTCCAATGGTGATGTGGGCCGCCATCCTCTTTCCTAGACTCCAGGTTGGTGCATCAAAGAAAAACTCTATGGGCTCAGTGATGGGCATGAACGTCCTCCCTGGAACTTGAACTTGAATCATCCAACGCTCCTCTTCTGGTAAAGTGGCGATGTAGGTCCCGGTGAAGCTTGGTACTCTGATGTTCAAGTACTTAGTGACTTCCTTCAAGTGGCGTCCAAAGGGTGTATCTTCGTTCGGTTGCATGAACTTGTTCCTTGCATCCGCCATCCTTAAAGAGTAGAAAAGATGAGGAGTCAAAAATGAGAAGAGAGAGTAGTGATCTAGGGCTTTAGCTTAGTGGTCGTGTCCTATAATCAGCGTGTGCTCTGATACCATCTTGTAGCGACTAGACCTCAAACAGTCTGATCTCTGTGCATCAGTGTCATCCCTGGATCGGTAATGCTGACACGCACAGTACTTGAAGGATTTATAATAGAGTAGCAATCACACACTTATTACATCGAATGTCTCAAAAGAGAACTTATTACTATAAATATGGCTTAAGGCCATCTAATAACAATAACAGCGAAAGGCTTGGAAGATAAGCGGGTCCATCAACTCCAATGGCATCACTGAGTATAAGACCACGACCTAAGGCACCTTACTCATCGTCTGAAAAGTCTGCAACATGAACGTTGCAGCCCGGAAACGGGTCAGCACATGGAATATGCTGGCAATGTAACACATAGAGAGTAGTAAACAGAAGTATGCTATCACTACATGCATGTATGGCTGGTGGAAAGCTCTATGGTTACAGTTTTGCATAAAGCCAATTTTTCCCTACTGCAAAGCAATAAATTTTATTTAACTATCATGGTGGTTGTTAAACATTGAGAAGGGTACTCCACTCAATCCCAATTAAACATCATCATTAACCCAATAGATTAACTTAAAAGTAACATGATCAGATTCACATGATAATCCAAGTACTAGATACTCAAAACATCCATAACCGGGGACACGGCTAACCATGACTAGTTTATACACTCTGCAGAGGTTTGCGCACTTTTCCCCACAAGACTCGATCTTCTCCGCTGGATTTCTCGCACTACATGGTGTTTGAGAAACGGATGACTGAGACACAGTTTTTCAGAAGCATAAACTCCCTACTCCGGGTAGACAGTTACACCTACTTTCCCCTACATCTGCTAGTCTACCTCTTCAAGAGTTCACACAACTTAATCAACTATGCTAAAGCCCATATTAGCTTCTGGCTGCACACGGAAGTTTCTAGCATGAACAATCTCATGATCCCTTTGAGCCTAGGTGGCGGTCCATAGGAGAATCACACGGTACCCCGGGATTTCCAAAAATACAGGCAACACTGGGTTCCCCAGGTGCCTCAATCCACCCAGATGTGAGTTTAAGTTGCCACCTTAAGTAAACCATTAAATAACAATCTCACATCTGTCATGTATACACTCATCCAATCCACGTCTACTAGCATAGCATGGCAATATAAGCAAACGTAGAAGTAACTCCCAAGGTTTGGTAATAAAAAAAGCAACATGTACTACCTCATCTACTTCCCAAAACCCACATATTAATCAGATCCTAACCATGCAATTGTTTGAGGATTGATCTAATGCAATAAAACTGGGTAGTAAAGAGGTATGCTCAAAGTGTTACTTGCCTTGCTGATGATCCGTGAAACCTAGAGATTCAAAGTAGCAAGCGGCGCACTCCGGGTATTCTATCGCTAACAAACAAGCATACAATATGCACTCATCTAATGCACAGGTAAAACTCAAATAAGATATCTAACCAGAAAGTTCAACTTAAGAACTCCGGTTTTCAAAAGAATCAAATCAAACGAAGCAACGAAAATCAAACGGCAAAAAACAAGCTTCCTTTACTAATCTGGACCTAAGTCAAATTTTACAGTAGCAAAAACTTGTTTGAGTAGGCTAAACAGAAATAGGGTTTCGATACAAAACTCTAGGCGCTTGAATCGCCTCATTCCGATAAACGAGCGAAAACTTATACTGAAACGAAAATCAGATCAAAAATCGTGATCTGGAATAATCACAGAAAATCCGAGAAAAAGAAAAACAGACGAACAGGCTAACGAGCAAACTTTCGCTGTCTGCGGCTAAATGACGAAAACCGTTCGTTAACACGAACGTACGGACGAACGTCCGCAAAATAAGTAAATCGGAAAAAAACTAAACCGGTCTATAAAAAATAAATCGTGGTTCCAAAAAAACCAACGCTTTTCCGAAGAAAACCGGCGGCGGCGGCTACCTCCGGCGGCAGCGGGATCTGGCGAGGGGCGACGGCCTCTGGCGGGTGATGGCGGTCGGCGGCGGCGGGGCGACAGCAGCGGGGCGGTGGTGGCGCGGGGTGGCGGCGGCGGGGCGACGGCGGCGAGGGACGGCGGGGTCGGTGGCGTCGGCGTCCGGCGGCGGCGGCGGCAGCAAGTTAGGGTTAGGGTTTCGGCGGGGTGGGCTGAGGTGGGTTGGCGGGGGTCGGCGGCTTATAAAGCCAGGGCGGAGAGGAGTCCGGGTCGCCCACGGCGGCCTGAGTCGGTTCGTTTTTTTAATAAATAATAATTTCGTGCAGAAAAACAAATAAAAGAAATACTAAATGGACTCAAAAAATCCCGAAATAAATTTTCCCCAACTTCTCAAATCAAACCAGACAAGACGAACATTTATTTGGGTCCTAAATGCAATTTTGAAAAACGAGCATTTTTCCTAAATTCAAATAAAATAGCCAAAACCTCCGAAATAAAATCTTATTTGATTTTTTTATTAAATCCTCAATATTTCTTTATTTTGGGAAAGTCATTTTATTCCCTCTCTCATATTTTCATAATAGAAATAATTGAAGATAGAATAAATAAAATAAAATGATCCTATTTTCAAAATTTGAGAAAACTCAAATATGAAAATAACGAAATCCCCAACTCTCTCCTTGGGTCCTTGAGTTGCGTAGAATTTCTAGGATCAACCCAAAATGCAATAAAATATGATATGCAATGATAATCTAATGTATAACATTCCAAATTGAAAATTTGGGATGTTACAAAAAGAGACTTCGTCATGTCATGGACAACATCATCAGGTAAATCGTCACGGTTGTGGCGTAAAGTATCTTTTTTGTCACATGTGTAAGTGCACATTAACCTGGAGCGGCGACTCAATGGGATGATCCGCCATGCGACCCAGCACCAGACTAAATCAATGCTATTTAAGTCGTTCCCCAATAGAGCTTTGATCTTTGCAAGGGTAGGGGCAAGCTTCTGGCGTTCAGCAGCTGACAACTTGTCGGGGAGCGGGTGATTGGATTCAAGATGCAGAGAGCGGAAGTCGGACAGAGGGTTCTCATCAGCGGGAGAAGTATCTTGGCAGTAGAACCATGTCTGGTTCCAATCCTTGGGGTGACTTGGCGGTTGCGCATAAGGAAAAATGGCGTCTCTCCATCGTTGGATTGAGACCCCGCCAATTTCCAAACTAGGTCCGTTGGAGTATTCATTCTGGTAGTTCAAGTAAAACAATTCTCTGAAAAGAAGTAGGCTGGGCTCTTCTCCAAGGTACACCTCACAGAACACTTGAAAGTTGCAAATATTAGACACAGAATTGGGACCGATGTCTTGAGGATGGAGGTCGAAAAAGCGCATAACGTCTCTAAAGAATTTAGAGTCGGGCGGTGAGAAGCGCCGGTTCATGTGATCAGTAAAAACGATGACCACCCCATCTTTGGGTTCAGGCTTCTCCCCTGTCGGTTTAGGAGGGCGATAAGACATGACATCCTTTTTGGGTAGATACCCGATTTTCACAAAGTTGCCAAGTGTACTCTCTGTGACGATGGATTTGACCCAATTGCAAGAAGTGGTTGTTTTAGGCGGCATCGTGAAGAAGGAAGCATAAAAAAGAGTAAATTTGCCGGTTCAATCTTAAGCCGGAGGAAAAAATATTACAAGCACATTTTCAGACTAGCAGCTTATAAAGGGGCCTAATTGTATATGACTAATTACGTCAGGTTATTTAAGCCTCCATGAGCAGTCAGGTTATTTAAAGCCGCCATGAGCAGTTTGATGTAATCTATTGAGCATTACCATTAAAAGCCGGTGGTATGAGCCGCCATGGCTAGGTGGATCTATCAAAGTGTAGTTTTTTGGCTAAGTGCCGCACAAACAGGTTTCACAGATTGCAATCATTATTTTGGATCAGCGGCAGTTCAAAAAAAGAAAAAAAATCAAGACCTAAAAACCCAGTACATATAAGTTCATGAATTCTAAGGGATCTTTCTTCAAGGAAAAAGGATCCGCTGGTATGGAAAGCGGAGGCAAAACTACCGACGCACAAGTTCTAGGCTATTTCTAGATCTGAGAGGGTCACGGTGCAGGCACTAAGGATGAACTATGATGAACTATGAAGAACAAAGAGAAGTGCAGAAACCCTATTGCAGATCTGGGGTACAAGAAGGTGAGTACTTACAGGTGCATATCGATGGCGAAGGGGCGCCGCTGTTCTCTGGTTCGTTCAGGGTGATGCAGCAGCCAACGACGAGGACGACGAGGTGCTCTGCGACGGCGGCGGAGCTCGAGCGACAGAGGGTCGCGAGAGGAAGAAGACGCTGGAAAGGGAGAGAATGAGGAAAGACCAGTCGTCGCTATTTAGAAGGAAGGGCCGATAAGTGGGTGCGAAAAACGAGGAGACCAGAATGTGGTTATCCAGTAGCCCAGGCGCCTCGATTTTCGGAAATGATCATTAAGATAAAGATATGTTGAGGTATGTTTGATAAAATATGAATTAATGACAGGTGACGTCATGGCGGGTTATCACAAATCCAGAAGATGACGTCATGGCGGGTTATAAATTCTCGAGGAAATGAAGAGGAGAAGATTTTTTTGAAGTATTGAAGATTGACATGAACCAGTTCAAATCAATCTGGGGCCTAATGTTGGGGATATAACTATTAGTATAACACACCCAGGAGGGGCCAGGTTATACCTATGGCGATTCATCATAATGAACTCCACGACGATACTTGAAGATGGCAGTTCAGTTAAGGGCCCAAGGCCCAATGGCGACTTAAGGCCCATAGAGATAAACCGCCATATATGTATGACTTGTATTGTAAAGCAAGAATAGATAGTCACCGAGCCGAACACTGTTTATGAGCCGGCCGGGACTCTGTGAGCCGCTAGGCGTCGACATGTACAACTCCAGATAAGGAATTCACTTGATTCCTCTTTGGCTCATGCCGGGATACATACTTGATCCTTATTCCTTCTAGGGTGGTAAGCAAAATGGGCTTACTGGCGCAATCGATGTTTCCTCCATACATCGATAGCCAATCCATACCCAGAATCACATCCAAACCTTGCGACTCCAAAACTATCAAATCCGAAGGAAAAACATGTCTGCCTATGGCCAATGGTACTTGAAAACATCCTTGACTGGCCATATACTCCGCTCCTGGTGAGCTTACTAGCATAGGTGTTCTAAGAACTTTGGTAGGCAGTTTATACTTATCCACAAATCCCCAGTATATGTATGAATGCGATGCACCAGTATCAAAAAGAACGATTGTAGTAAATGACTTAACCAAAAACTTACCTATTACTGCATCTGGTTGGGCTTCAACCTCCTCCACGCTAACATGGTTCACATGTCCCGTGTTGAAAGGGTTCGGCTTCTTCCCAGAGCTTCCATTGCCATTCCCATTCTTCTCCTTCAGGACATTCAGTGGCCTAATGTCCAGTCTTCTGGCATTTGTAGCAGGTAATGTGGCTTAGATCCCTCTTGGCTGGGGTTGATGGGTTGGTGCGGATCTATCCGTTGCTTCCTCCATTCCCACTTCCATTCTTGGGGCCACTATGGTTGTGCTCCTCCATGGGTATGCTAAAAATGTCCTCCCGAATTCGGGGTAAAACGAGGCTTCTGCTGAGCTCCGGAATTGTACTTCCCTTGTCCATACTTCCTCTTGCGGCTGTCAATCTGCTGCTGCTTCCCTTCAATCATGAGAGCACGATCTACCAACTCCTGGTAGTTGTTGAAGGTTGCTACCATCAACTGCATGCTCAGCTCATCATTCAGTCCTTCCAGAAACTTCCCCTGCTTAGCTGCATCCGTAGCAACGTCATCTGGGGCGTAAAGTGCTAGCTTACTAAAGTCATCCACATACTGGCCAACAGTACGTCCTCCTTGGCGTAAGTTACGAAACTCACGCTTCTTCATGGCCATAGCTCTTGCTGAGACATGAGCAGTACGAAAAGCCTGCTGAAACTGATCCCATGTGACAGTGTCGATAGGGTAAGTGGCTGTGAAAATCTCCCACCATGATGTTGCGGGTCCATCAAGCTGATGTGCGGCAAAACGCACCTTCTCCGCATCTGTGCATCCTGCAGTGGTTAACTCCCTTCCCATCTTGCGGAGCCAATCATCTGCAACTATCGGCTCGGTGCTACTGGAAACACCGGCGGATTAAGCCTCAAGAAACGGGCTAAGTGATCAACAGGTGGTGGTGGTGGTGGGTTGTTGTTGCTGTTGTTCCCCTGATTCTGATTCTGGACTAGGATCTGCATCAATGCATTCTGCTGCTGGATCATCTGAGTGAGCTCCGGGGGAAAGCAAGTCCATTGTCACGTCTGGGAGGCATCTGAGGGTTTAGAGAGATGAGAAAAACAGAATAGAATGAGGTCTAGAGAGAGAACACTACCCATATTCACATGAGACAAGCAAAAACAATATCGCTCCAATCAATTCAAACAAGGGCATACAACGGTCTAACTATCATTACAGAAGTGCTTGGACTATACTATATACATGGGAGAATAGTACTACTGTTATGGTGGTCGACTAGAAAATTGATCGGTCGAAGACTCCATGATATCTGCTCCAGCTTCATCAACAAAGTCATCATCGCTATCATCCGGGTCCGAGTCAGTGTCGTCGATGATGATGTAGTTCTCCGGACAAGTGCAATCATCGTCTTCTTCTCCAGTCGCGGGAAATCCCATAAACACTTTTAGCTTCTTCTTCAGATCATCATTCTTCTCCACGAGTGTCGTCATTCCCTCTTCATATCCATCACGTGTAGACTTGAGTTCTACTTCCAGCTCCGTGATCTTTGCCAATGCCTTCTTCAGATATATCATGCCTGGGCACATTTGGTTCTCCTGGCGATGAATGTGCTGGTTTAACTCTTGTATGGAAGCTGCAATTGATTTATCCTTCCTGGTACTGATCATCTCCCATTGTTCATCTCGGCGCCCACAAATTTGGTAGATAGTATCCTTGAGATCCTTGTGGTAAACTTCTCCAATGAGTCCAATGGTGATGTGGGCCGCCATCCTCTTTCCTAGACTCCAGGTTGGTGCATCAAAAAAAACTCTATGGGCTCAGTGATGGGCATGAACGTCCTCCCTGGAACTTGAACTTGAATCATCCAACGCTCCTCTTCTGGTAAAGTGGCGATGTAGGTCCCGGTGAAGCTTGGTACTCTGATGTTCAAGTACTTAGTGACTTCCTTCAAGTGGCGTCCAAAGGGTGTATCTTCGTTCGGTTGCGTGAACTTGTTCCTTGCATCCGCCATCCTAAAAGAGTAGAAAAGATGAGGAGTCAGAAATGAGAAGAGAGAGTAGTGATCTAGGCCTTTAGCTTAGTGGTCGTGTCCTATAATCAGCGTGTGCTCTGATACCATCTTGTAGCGACCAGACCTCAAACAGTCTGATCTCTGTGCATCAGTGTCATCCCTGGATCGGTAATGCTGACACGCACAGTACTTGAAGGATTTATAACAGAGTAGCAATCACACACTTATTACATCGAATGTCTCAAAAGAGAACTTATTACAATAAATATGGCTTAAGGCCATCTAATAACGATAACAGCGAAAGGCTTGGAAGATAAGTGGGTCCATCAACTCCAATGGCATCACTGAGTATAAGACCACGACCTAAGGCACCTTACTCATCGTCTGAAAAGTCTGCAACATGAACGTTGCAGCCCGGAAATGGGTCAGCACATGGAATATGCTGGCAATGATAACACATAGAGAGTAGTAAACAGAAGTATGCTATCACTACATGCATGTATGGCTGGTGGAAAGCTCTATGGTTACAGTTTTGCATAAAGCCAATTTTCCCTACTGCAAAGGAATAAATTTTATTTAACTATCATGGTGGTTGTTAAACATTGAGAAGGGTACTCCACTCAATCCCAATTAAACATCATCATTAACCCAACAAGATTAACTTAAAAGTAACATGATCAGATTCACATGATAATCCAAGTACTACATACTCAAAACATCCATAACCGGGGACATGGCTAACCATGACTAGTTTATACACTCTGCAGAGGTTTGCGCCACTTTTCCCACAAGACTCGATCTTCTCCGCTGGATTTCTCGCACTACATGGTGTTTGAGAAACGGATGACTGAGACACAGTTTTTCAGAAGCATAAACTCCCTACTCCGGGTAGACAGTTACACCTACTTTCCCCTACATCTGCTAGTCTACCTCTTCAAGAGTTCACACAACTTAACCAACTATGCTAGAGCCCATATTAGCTTGTGGCTGCACACGGAAGTTTCTAGCATGAACAATCTCATGATCCCTTTGAGCCTAGGTGGCGGTCCATAGGAGAATCACACGGTACCCCCGGGATTTCCAAAAATACAGGCAACACTGGGTTCCCCAGGTGCCTCAATCCACCCAGATGTGAGTTTAAGTTGCCACCTTAAGTAAACCATTAAATAACAATCTCACATCTGTCATGAATACACTCATCCAATCCATGTCTACTAGCATAGCATGGCAATATAAGCAAACGTAGAAGTAACTCCCAAGGTTTGATAATAAAAAAAGCAACAGGTACTACCTCATCTACTTCCCAAAAACCCACATATTAATCAGATCCTAACCACGCAATTGTTTGAGGATTGATCTAATGCAATAAAGTGGGTAGTAAAGAGGTATGCTCAAAGTGTTACTTGCCTTGCTGATGATCCGTGAAACCTAGAGATTCAAAGTAGCAAGCGGCGCACTCCGGGTATTCTATCGCTAACAAACAAGCATACAATAGCACTCATCTAATGCACAGGTAAAATCAAATAAGAGATCTAACCGAAAGTTCAACTTAAGAACTCCGGTTTTCAAAAGAATCAAATCAAACGAAGCAACGAAAATCAAACGGCAAAAAACAAGCTTCCTTTACTGATCTGGACCTAAGTCAAATTTTACAGTAGCAAAAACTTGTTTGAGTAGGTTAAACGGAAATAGGGTTTCGAGATGAAACTCTAGGCGCTTGAATCGCCTCATTCCGATAAACGAAGCGAAAAGTTTATACTGAAACAAAAATCAGATCAAGAAATCGCGATCTGGAATAATCGCAGAAAATCCGAGAAAAAGAAAAAACGGACGAACAAGCTAACGAGCGAGACGTTCGCTGTCTGCGGCTAAATGACGAAAACCGTTTGTTAACACGAAAATACGGACGAACGTCCGCAAAATAAGTAAATCGGAAAAACTAAACCGTTCTATAAAAAAATAAATCGTGGTTTCAAAAAAAACCAACGGTTTTCCGAAGAAAACCGGCGGCGGCGGCTACCTCCGGCGGCAGCGGGATCTGGCAAGGGGCGGCGGCCTCCGGCGGGTGATGGCGGTCGGCGCCGGTGGGGCGACAGGGGCGGGGCGGCTCCGGTGCGGGGTGGCGGCGGCGGGGCGACGGCGGCGAGGGGCGGCGGGGTCGGCGGCGTCGGCGTCCGGCGGCGGCGGCGGCAGCAGGTTAGGGTTAGGGTTTCGGCGGGGGTGGGCTGAGGTGGGGTTGGCGGGGTCGGCGGCTTATAAAGCCTGGGAGGAGAGGAGTCCGGGTCGCCCACGGCGGCCTGAGTCGGTTCGTTTTTTTAATAAATAATAATTTCGTGCAGAAAAACAAAATAAAGGAAATACTAAATGGACTCCAAAAATCCCGAAATAAATTTTCCCCGACTTCTCAAATCAAGCCGGACAAGAAGAACATTTATTTGGGTCCTAAATGCAATTTTGAAAAACGAGCATTTTTCCTAAATTCAAATAAAATAGCCAAAAACCTCCGAAATAAAATCTTATTTGATTTTTTATTAAATCCTCAATATTTCTTTATTTTGGGAAAGTCATTTTATTCCCTCTCTCATATTTTCATAATAGAATAATTGAAGATAAAATAAATAAAATAAAATGATACCTATTTTCAAATTTGAGAAAACTCAAATATGAAAATAACGAAAATCCCCAACTCTCTCCTTGGGTCCTTGAGTTGCGTAGAATTTCTAGGATCAACCCAAAATGCAATAAAATATGATATGCAATGATGATCTAATGTATAACATTCCAAATTGAAAATTTGGGATGTTACAAAAAGAGACTTCGTCATGTCATGGACAACATCATCAGGTAAATCGTCACGGTTGTGGCGCAGAGTATCTTTTTTGTCACATGTGTAAGTGCACATTAACCTGGAGCAGCGACTCAATGTGATGATCCGCCATGCGACCCAGCACCGGACTAAATCAATGCTATTTAAGTCGTTCCCAATAGAGCTTTGATCTTTGCAAGGGTAGGGGCGAGCTTCTGGCGTTCAGAAGTTGACCAACTTGTCGGGGAGCGGGTGATTGGATTCAAGATGCAGAGCGCGGAAGCCGGACAGAGGGTTCTCATCAACGGGAGAAGTATCTTGGCAGTAGAACCATGTCTGGTTCCAATCCTTGGGGTGACTTGGCGGTTGTGCATAAGGAAAAATGGCGTCTCTCCATCGTTGGATTGAGACCCCGCCAATTTCCAAACTAGGTCCGTTGGAGTATTCATTCTGGCAGTTCAAGTAAAACAATTCTCTGAAAAGAAGTAGGCTGGGCTCTTCTCCAAGGTACACCTCACAGAACACTTGAAAGTTGCAAATATTAGACACGGAATTGGGACCGATGTCTTGAGGATGGAGGTCGAAAAAGCGCATAACGTCTCTAAAGAATTTAGAGCCGGGCAGTGAGAAGCGCCGGTTCATGTGATCAGTAAAAACGATGACCACCCCATCTTTGGGTTCAGGCTTCTCCTCTGTCGGTTTAGGAGGGTGATAAGACATGACATCCTTTTTGGGCTAGATACCCGATTTTCACAAAGTTGCCAAGTGTACTCTCTGTGACGATGGATTTGACCCAATTGCAAGAAGCGGTTGTTTTAGGCGGCATCGTGAAGAAGGAAGCATAAAAAAGAGTAAATTTGCCGGTTCAATCTTAAGCCGGAGGAAAAAATATTACAAGCACATTTTCAGACTAGCAGCTTATAAAGGGCCTAATTGTATATGACTAATTACGTCAGGTTATTTAAGCCTCCATGAGCAGTCAGGTTATTTAAAGCCGCCATGAGCAGTTTGATGTAATCTATTGAGCATTACCATTAAAAGCCGGTGGTATGAGCCGCCATGGCTAGGTGGATCTATCAAAGTGTAGTTTTTTGGCTAAGTGCCGCACAAACAGGTTTCACAGATTGCAATCATTATTTTGGATCAGCGGCAGTTCAAAAAAAGAAAAAAATCAAGACCTAAAAACCCAGTACATATAAGTTCATGAATTCTAAGGGATCTTTCTTCAAGGAAAAAGGATCCGCTGGTATGGAAAGCGGAGGCAAAACTACCGACGCACAAGTTCTAGGCTATTTCTAGATCTGAGAGGGTCACGGTGCAGGCACTAAGGATGAACTATGATGAACTATGAAGAACAAAGAGAAGTGCAGAAACCCTATTGCAGATCTGGGGTACAAGAAGGTGAGTACTTACAGGTGCATATCGATGGCGAAGGGGCGCCGCTGTTCTCTGGTTCGTTCAGGGTGATGCAGCAGCCAACGACGAGGACGACGAGGTGCTCTGCGACGGGCGGCGGAGCTCGAGCGACAGAGGGTCGCGAGAGGAAGAAGACGCTGGAAAGGGAGAGAATGAGGAAAGACCAGTCGTCGCTATTTAGAAGGAAGGGCCGATAAGTGGGTGCGAAAAACGAGGAGACCAGAATGTGGTTATCCAGTAGCCCAGGCGCCTCGATTTTCGGAAATGATCATTAAGATAAAGATATGTTGAGGTATGTTTGATAAAATATGAATTAATGACAGGTGACGTCATGGCGGGTTATCACAAATCCAGAAGATGACGTCATGGCGGGTTATAAATTCTCGAGGAAATGAAGAGGAGAAGATTTTTTTGAAGTATTGAAGATTGACATGAACCAGTTCAAATCAATCTGGGGCCTAATGTTGGGGATATAACTATTAGTATAACACACCCAGGAGGGGCCAGGTTATACCTATGGCGATTCATCATAATGAACTCCACGACGATACTTGAAGATGGCAGTTCAGTTAAGGGCCCAAGGCCCAATGGCGACTTAAGGCCCATAGAGATAAACCGCCATATATGTATGACTTGTATTGTAAAGCAAGAATAGATAGTCACCGAGCCGAACACTGTTTATGAGCCGGCCGGGACTCTGTGAGCCGCTAGGCGTCGACATGTACAACTCCAGATAAGGAATTCACTTGATTCCTCTTTGGCTCATGCCGGGATACATACTTGATCCTTATTCCTTCTAGGGTGGTAAGCAAAATGGGCTTACTGGCGCAATCGATGTTTCCTCCATACATCGATAGCCAATCCATACCCAGAATCACATCCAAACCTTGCGACTCCAAAACTATCAAATCCGAAGGAAAAACATGTCTGCCTATGGCCAATGGTACTTGAAAACATCCTTGACTGGCCATATACTCCGCTCCTGGTGAGCTTACTAGCATAGGTGTTCTAAGAACTTTGGTAGGCAGTTTATACTTATCCACAAATCCCCAGTATATGTATGAATGCGATGCACCAGTATCAAAAAGAACGATTGTAGTAAATGACTTAACCAAAAACTTACCTATTACTGCATCTGGTTGGGCTTCAACCTCCTCCACGCTAACATGGTTCACATGTCCCGTGTTGAAAGGGTTCGGCTTCTTCCCAGAGCTTCCATTGCCATTCCCATTCTTCTCCTTCAGGACATTCAGTGGCCTAATGTCCAGTCTTCTGGCATTTGTAGCAGGTAATGTGGCTTAGATCCCTCTTGGCTGGGGTTGATGGGTTGGTGCGGATCTATCCGTTGCTTCCTCCATTCCCACTTCCATTCTTGGGGCCACTATGGTTGTGCTCCTCCATGGGTATGCTAAAAATGTCCTCCCGAATTCGGGGTAAAACGAGGCTTCTGCTGAGCTCCGGAATTGTACTTCCCTTGTCCATACTTCCTCTTGCGGCTGTCAATCTGCTGCTGCTTCCCTTCAATCATGAGAGCACGATCTACCAACTCCTGGTAGTTGTTGAAGGTTGCTACCATCAACTGCATGCTCAGCTCATCATTCAGTCCTTCCAGAAACTTCCCCTGCTTAGCTGCATCCGTAGCAACGTCATCTGGGGCGTAAAGTGCTAGCTTACTAAAGTCATCCACATACTGGCCAACAGTACGTCCTCCTTGGCGTAAGTTACGAAACTCACGCTTCTTCATGGCCATAGCTCTTGCTGAGACATGAGCAGTACGAAAAGCCTGCTGAAACTGATCCCATGTGACAGTGTCGATAGGGTAAGTGGCTGTGAAAATCTCCCACCATGATGTTGCGGGTCCATCAAGCTGATGTGCGGCAAAACGCACCTTCTCCGCATCTGTGCATCCTGCAGTGGTTAACTCCCTTCCCATCTTGCGGAGCCAATCATCTGCAACTATCGGCTCGGTGCTACTGGAAAACACCGGCGGATTAAGCCTCAAGAAACGGGCTAAGTGATCAACAGGTGGTGGTGGTGGTGGGTTGTTGTTGCTGTTGTTCCCCTGATTCTGATTCTGGACTAGGATCTGCATCAATGCATTCTGCTGCTGGATCATCTGAGTGAGCTCCGGGGGAAAGCAAGTCCATTGTCACGTCTGGGAGGCATCTGAGGGTTTAGAAGAGATGAGAAAAACAGAATAGAATGAGGTCTAGAGAGAGAACACTACCCATATTCACATGAGACAAGCAAAAACAATATCGCTCCAATCAATTCAAACAAGGGCATACAACGGTCTAACTATCATTACAGAAGTGCTTGGACTATACTATATACATGGGAGAATAGTACTACTGTTATGGTGGTCGACTAGAAAAATTGATCGGTCGAAGACTCCATGATATCTGCTCCAGCTTCATCAACAAAGTCATCATCGCTATCATCCGGGTCCGAGTCAGTGTCGTCGATGATGATGTAGTTCTCCGGACAAGTGCAATCATCGTCTTCTTCTCCAGTCGCGGGAAATCCCATAAACACTTTTAGCTTCTTCTTCAGATCATCATTCTTCTCCACGAGTGTCGTCATTCCCTCTTCATATCCATCACGTGTAGACTTGAGTTCTACTTCCAGCTCCGTGATCTTTGCCAATGCCTTCTTCAGATATATCATGCCTGGGCACATTTGGTTCTCCTGGCGATGAATGTGCTGGTTTAACTCTTGTATGGAAGCTGCAATTGATTTATCCTTCCTGGTACTGATCATCTCCCATTGTTCATCTCGGCGCCCACAAATTTGGTAGATAGTATCCTTGAGATCCTTGTGGTAAACTTCTCCAATGAGTCCAATGGTGATGTGGGCCGCCATCCTCTTTCCTAGACTCCAGGTTGGTGCATCAAAAAAACTCTATGGGCTCAGTGATGGGCATGAACGTCCTCCCTGGAACTTGAACTTGAATCATCCAACGCTCCTCTTCTGGTAAAGTGGCGATGTAGGTCCCGGTGAAGCTTGGTACTCTGATGTTCAAGTACTTAGTGACTTCCTTCAAGTGGCGTCCAAAGGGTGTATCTTCGTTCGGTTGCGTGAACTTGTTCCTTGCATCCGCCATCCTAAAAGAGTAGAAAAGATGAGGAGTCAGAAATGAGAAGAGAGAGTAGTGATCTAGGCCTTTAGCTTAGTGGTCGTGTCCTATAATCAGCGTGTGCTCTGATACCATCTTGTAGCGACCAGACCTCAAACAGTCTGATCTCTGTGCATCAGTGTCATCCCTGGATCGGTAATGCTGACACGCACAGTACTTGAAGGATTTATAACAGAGTAGCAATCACACACTTATTACATCGAATGTCTCAAAAGAGAACTTATTACAATAAATATGGCTTAAGGCCATCTAATAACGATAACAGCGAAAGGCTTGGAAGATAAGTGGGTCCATCAACTCCAATGGCATCACTGAGTATAAGACCACGACCTAAGGCACCTTACTCATCGTCTGAAAAGTCTGCAACATGAACGTTGCAGCCCGGAAATGGGTCAGCACATGGAATATGCTGGCAATATAACACATAGAGAGTAGTAAACAGAAGTATGCTATCACTACATGCATGTATGGCTGGTGGAAAGCTCTATGGTTACAGTTTTGCATAAAGCCAATTTTTCCCTACTGCAAAGGAATAAATTTTATTTAACTATCATGGTGGTTGTTAAACATTGAGAAGGGTACTCCACTCAATCCCAATTAAACATCATCATTAACCCAACAAGATTAACTTAAAAGTAACATGATCAGATTCACATGATAATCCAAGTACTACATACTCAAAACATCCATAACCGGGGACATGGCTAACCATGACTAGTTTATACACTCTGAAGAGGTTTGCGCACTTTTACCCACAAGACTCGATCTTCTCCGCTGGATTTCTCGCACTACATGGTGTTTGAGAAACGGATGACTGAGACACAGTTTTTCAGAAGCATAAACTCCCTACTCCGGGTAGACAGTTACACCTACTTTCCCCTACATCTGCTAGTCTACCTCTTCAAGAGTTCACACAACTTAACCAACTATGCTAGAGCCCATATTAGCTTGTGGCTGCACATGGAAGTTTCTAGCATGAACAATCTCATGATCCCTTTGAGCCTAGGTGGCGGTCCATAGGAGAATCACACGGTACCCCGGGATTTCCAAAAATACAGGCAACACTGGGTTCCCCAGGTGCCTCAATCCACCCAGATGTGAGTTTAAGTTGCCACCTTAAGTAAACCATTAAATAACAACCTCACATCTGTCATGAATACACTCATCCAATCCATGTCTACTAGCATAGCATGGCAATATAAGCAAACGTAGAAGTAACTCCCAAGGTTTGATAATAAAAAAAGCAACAGGTACTACCTCATCTACTTCCCAAAACCCACATATTAATCAGATCCTAACCACGCAATTGTTTGAGGATTGATCTAATGCAATAAAAGTGGGTAGTAAAGAGGTATGCTCAAAGTGTTACTTGCCTTGCTGATGATCCGTGAAACCTAGAGATTCAAAGTAGCAAGCGGCGCACTCCGGGTATTCTATCGCTAACAAACAAGCATACAATAAGCACTCATCTAATGCACAGGTAAAAATCAAATAAGAGATCTAACCGAAAAGTTCAACTTAAGAACTCCGGTTTTCAAAAGAATCAAATCAAACGAAGCAACGAAAATCAAACGGCAAAAAACAAGCTTCCTTTACTGATCTGGACCTAAGTCAAATTTTACAGTAGCAAAAACTTGTTTGAGTAGGTTAAACGGAAATAGGGTTTCGAGATGAAACTCTAGGCGCTTGAATCGCCTCATTCCGATAAACGAGCGAAAAGTTATACTGAAACAAAAATCAGATCAGAAATCGCGATCTGGAATAATCGCAGAAAATCCGAGAAAAAGAAAAACGGACGAACAAGCTAACGAGCGAACGTTCGCTGTCTGCGGCTAAATGACGAAAACCGTTTGTTAACACGAAAATACGGACGAACGTCCGCAAAATAAGTAAATCGGAAAAAACTAAACCGTTCTATAAAAAAATAAATCGTGGTTTCAAAAAAAACCAACGGTTTTCCGAAGAAAACCGGCGGCGGCGGCTACCTCCGGCGGCAGCGGGATCTGGCAAGGGGCGGCGGCCTCCGGCGGGTGATGGCGGTCGGCGCCGGTGGGGCGACAGCGGCGGGGCGGCTCCGGTGCGGGGTGGCGGCGGCGGGGCGACGGCGGCGAGGGGCGGCGGGGTCGGCGGCGTCGGCGTCCGGCGGCGGCGGCGGCAGCAGGTTAGGGTTAGGGTTTCGGCGGGGTGGGCTGAGGTGGGTTGGCGGGGGTCGGCGGCTTATAAAGCCTGGGAGGAGAGGAGTCCGGGTCGCCCACGGCGGCCTGAGTCGGTTCGTTTTTTTAATAAATAATAATTTCGTGCAGAAAAACAAATAAAGGAAATACTAAATGGACTCCAAAAATCCCGAAATAAATTTTCCCCGACTTCTCAAATCAAGCCGGACAAGAAGAACATTTATTTGGGTCCTAAATGCAATTTTGAAAAACGAGCATTTTTCCTAAATTCAAATAAAATAGCCAAAAACTCCGAAATAAAATCTTATTTGATTTTTTTATTAAATCCTCAATATTTCTTTATTTTGGGAAAGTCATTTTATTCCCTCTCTCATATTTTCATAAAAGAAATAATTGAAGATAAAATAAATAAAATAAAATGATACTATTTTCAAAATTTGAGAAAACTCAAATATGAAAATAACAAAATCCCCAACTCTCTCCTTGGGTCCTTGAGTTGCGTAGAATTTCTAGGATCAACCCAAAATGCAATAAAATATGATATGCAATGATGATCTAATGTATAACATTCCAAATTGAAAATTTGGGATGTTACAAAAAGAGACTTCGTCATGTCATGGACAACATCATCAGGTAAATCGTCACGGTTGTGGCGCAGAGTATCTTTTTTGTCACATGTGTAAGTGCACATTAACCTGGAGCAGCGACTCAATGTGATGATCCGCCATGCGACCCAGCACCGGACTAAATCAATGCTATTTAAGTCGTTCCCCAATAGAGCTTTGATCTTTGCAAGGGTAGGGGCGAGCTTCTGGCGTTCAGAAGTTGACAACTTGTCGGGGAGCGGGTGATTGGATTCAAGATGCAGAGCGCGGAAGCCGGACAGAGGGTTCTCATCAACGGGAGAAGTATCTTGGCAGTAGAACCATGTCTGGTTCCAATCCTTGGGGTGACTTGGCGGTTGTGCATAAGGAAAAATGGCGTCTCTCCATCGTTGGATTGAGACCCCGCCAAGTTCCAAACTAGGTCCGTTGGAGTATTCATTCTGGCAGTTCAAGTAAAACAATTCTCTGAAAAGAAGTAGGCTGGGCTCTTCTCCAAGGTACACCTCACAGAACACTTGAAAGTTGCAAATATTAGACACGGAATTGGGACCGATGTCTTGAGGATGGAGGTCAAAAAAGCGCATAACGTCTCTAAAGAATTTAGAGCCGGGCAGTGAGAAGCCCCGGTTCATGTGATCAGTAAAAACGATGACCACCCCATCTTTGGGTTCAGGCTTCTCTTCTGTCGGTTTAGGAGGGTGATAAGACATGACATCCTTTTTGGGCAGATACCCGATTTTCACAAAGTTGCCAAGTGTACTCTCTGTGACGATGGATTTGACCCAATTGCAAGAAGCGGTTGTTTTAGGCGGCATCGTTAAGAAGGAAGCATAAAAAAGAGTAAATTTGCCGGTTCAATCTTAAGCCGGAGGAAAAAATATTACAAGCACATTTTTAGACTGGCAGCTTATAAAGGGGCCTAATGGTATATGACTAATTACGTCAGGTTATTTAAGCCTCCATGAGCAGTCAGGTTATTTAAAGCCGCCATGAGCAGTTTGATGTTATCTATTGAGCATTACCATTAAAAGCCGGTGGTATGAGCCGCCATGGCTAGGTGGATCTATCAAAGTGCAGTTTTTTGGCTAAGTGCCGCACAAACAGGTTTCACAGATTGCAATCATTATTTTGGATCAGCGACAGTTCAAAAAAAGAAAAAAAATCAAGACCTAAAAACCCAGTACATATAAGTTCATGAATTCTAAGGGATCTTTCTTCAAGGAAAAATGATCCGCTGGTATGGAAAGCGGAGGCAAAACTACCGCCGCACTTGTTCTAGGCTATTTCTAGATCTGAGAGGGTCACGGTGCAGGCACTAAGGATGAACTGTGATGAACTATGAAGAACACAGAGAAGTGTGAAACCCTATTGCAGATCTGGGGTACAAGAAGGTGAGTACTTACAGGTGCATATCGACGGCGAAGGGGCGCCGCTGTTCTCTGGTTCGTTCAGGGTGATGCAGCAGCCAACGACGAGGACGACGAGGTGCTCTGCGACGGCGGTGGAGCTCGAGCGACAGAGGGTCGTGAGAGGAAGAAGACGTTGTAAAGGGAGAGAATGAGGAAAGACCAGTCGTCGCTATTTAGAAGGAAGGGCCGATAAGTGGGTGCCAAAAACGAGGAGACCAGAATGTGGTTATCCAGTAGCCCAGGCGCCTCGATTTTCGGAAATGATCATTAAGATAAAGATATGTTGAGGTATGTTTGATAAAATATGAATTAATGACAGGTGACGTCATGGCGGGTTATCACAAAACCAGAAAATGACATCATGGCGGGTTATAAATTCTCGAGCAAATGAAGAGGAGAAGATTTTTTTGAAGTATTGAAGATTGACATGAACCAGTTCAAATCAATCTGGGGCCTAATGTTGGGGATATAACTATTAGTATAACACACCCAGGAGGGGCCGGGTTATACCTATGGCGATTCATCATAATGAACTCCACGACGATACTTGAAGATGGTGGTTCAGTTAAGGGCCCAAGGCCCAATGGCGACTTAAGGCCCATAGAGATAAACCGCCATATATGTATGACTTGTATTGTGAAGCAAGAATAGATAGTCACCGAGCCGGACACTGTTTATGAGCCTGCCGGGACTCTGTGAGCCGCTAGGCGTCGACATGTACAACTCCAGATAAGGAATTCACTTGATTCCTCTTTGGCTCATGCCGGGATACATACTTGATCCTTCTTCCTTCTAGGGTGGTAAGCAAAATGGGCTTACTGGCGCAATCGATGTTTCCTCCATACATCGATAGCCAATCCATACCCAGAATCACATCCAAACCTTGCGACTCCAAAACTATCAAATCCGAAGGAAAAACATGTCTGCCTATGGCCAATGGTACTTGAAAACATCCTTGACTGGCCATATACTCCGCTCCTGGTGAGCTTACTAGCATAGGTGTTCTAAGAACTTTGGTAGGCAGTTTATACTTATCCACAAATCCCCTTGATATGTATGAATGCAATGCACCAGTATCAAAAAGAACGATTGTAGTAAATGACTTAACCAAAAACTTACCTATTACTGCATCTGGTTGGGCTTCAACCTCCTCCTCGCTAACACGGTTCACATGTCCCGTGTTGAAAGGGTTCGGCTTCTTCCCAGAGCTTCCATTGCCATTCCCATTCTTCGCCTTCAGGACATTCAGTGGCCTAATGTCCAGTCTTCTGGCATTTGTAGCAGGTAATGTGGCTCAGATCCCTCTTGGTTGGGGTTGATGGGTTGGTGCGGATCTATCCGTTGCTTCCTCCATTCCAATTGCCATTCTTGGGGCCACTATGGTTGTGCTCCTCCATGGGTATGCTAAAAATGTCCTCCCGAATTCAGGGTAAAACGAGGCTTCTGCTGAGCTCCAGAATTGTACTTCCCTTGTCCATACTTCCTCTTGCGGCTGTCAATCTGCTGCTGCTTCCCTTCAATCATGAGAGCACAATCTACCAACTCCTGGTAGTTGTTGAAGGTTGCTACCATCAACTGCATGCTCAGCTCATCATTCAGTCCTTCCAGAAACTTCCCCTGCTTAGCTGCATCCGTAGCAACGTCATCTGGGGTGTAAAGTGCTAGCTTACTAAAGTCATCCACATACTGGCCAACAGTACATCCTCCTTGGCGTAAGTTACGAAACTCACGCTTATTCATGGCCATAGCTCTTGTTGAGACATGAGCAGTACGAAAAGCCTGCTGAAACTGATCCCATGTGACAGTGTCGATAGGGTAAGTGGCTGTGAAAATCTCCCACCATGATGTTGCGGGTCCATCAAGCTGATGTGCGGCAAAACGCACCTTCTCCGCATCTGTGCATCCTGCAGTGGTTAACTCCCTTCCCATCTTGTGGAGCCAATCATCTGCAACTATCGGCTCGGTGCTACTGGAAAACACCGGCGGATTAAGCCTCAAGAAACGGGCTAAGTGATCAACAGGTGGTGGTGGTGGTGGGTTGTTGTTGCTGTTGTTCCCCTGATTCTGATTCTGGACTAGGATCTGCATCAATGCATTCTGCTGCTGGATCATCTGAGTGAGCTCTGGTGGGAAAGCAAATCCATTGTCACGTCTCGGAGGCATCTGAGGGTTTAGAAGAGATGAGAAAAACAGAATAGAATGAGGTCTAGAGAGAGAACACTATCCATATGCACATGAGACAAGCACAAACAATATCACTCCAATCAATTCGAACAAGGGCATACAATGGTCTAACTATCATTACAGAAGTGCTCGGACTATACTATATACATGGGAGAATACTACTACTGTTATGGTGGTCGA
This sequence comes from Triticum aestivum, assembly GCF_018294505.1. Taxonomy (NCBI): domain Eukaryota; kingdom Viridiplantae; phylum Streptophyta; class Magnoliopsida; order Poales; family Poaceae; genus Triticum; species Triticum aestivum. Next base: position 654,936,734 of record NC_057807.1, read on the forward strand.
CTAGAAAAATTGATCGGTCAAAGACTCCATGATATCTGCTCCAGCTTCATCAACAAAGTCATCATCGCTATCATCCGGGTCCGAGTCGGTGTCGTCGATGATGATGTAGTTCTCCGGACAAGTGCAATCATCGTCTTCGTCTCCAGTCGCGGGAAATCCCATAAACACTTTTAGCTTCTTCTTCAGATCATCATTCTTCTCCACAAGTATCATCATTTCCTCCTCATATCCATCGCGTGTAGACTTGAGTTCTACTTCTAGCTCCGTGATCTTTGTCAATGCCTTCTTTAGATCTATCATGCCTGCGCACATTTGGTTCTCCTGGCGACGAATGTGCTGGTTTAACTCTTGTATGGAAGCTGCAATTGATCTATCCTTCCTGGTACTGATCATCTCCCATTGTTCATCTCGGCGCCCACAAATTTGGTAGATAGTATCCTTGAGATCCTTGTGGTAAACTTCTCCAATGAGTCCAATGGTGATGTGGGCCGCCATCCTCTTTCCTAGACTCCAGGTTGGTGCATCAAAGAAAAACTCTATGGGCTCAGTGATGGGCATGAACGTCCTCCCTGGAACTTGAATTTGAATCATCCAACGCTCCTCTTCTGGTAAAGTGGCGATGTAGGTCCCGGTGAAGCTTGGTACTCCGATGTTCAAGTACATAGTGACTTCCTTCAAGTGGCGTCCAAAGGGTGTATCTTCATTTGGTTGCGTGAACTTGTTCCTTGCATCCGCCATCCTAAAAGAGTAGAAAAGATGAGGAGTCAGAAATGAGAAGAGAGAGTAGTGATCTAGGGCTTTAGCTTAGTGGTCGTGTCCTATAATCAGCGTGTGCTCTGATACCATCTTGTAGTGACTAGACCTCAAACAGTCTGATCTTTGAGCATCAGTGTCATCCCTGGATCGGTAATGCTGACACGCACAGTACTTGAAGGATTTATAACAGAGTAGAAATCACACACTTATTACATCGAATGTCTCAAAAGAGAACTTATTACAATAAATATGGCTTAAGGCCATCTAATAACGATAACAGCAGAAGGCTTGGAAGATAAGCGGGTCCATCAACTCCAATGGCATCACTGAGTATAAGACCACGACCTAAGGCACCTTACTCATCGTCTAAAAAGTCTGCAACATGAACGTTGCAGCCCGGAAACAGGTCAGCACATGGAATATGCTGGCAATGTAACACATAGAGAGTAGTAAACAGAAGTATGCTATCACTACATGCATGTATGGCCGGTGGAAAGCTCTATGGTTACAGTTTTGCATAAAGCCAATTTTTCCCTACTGCAAAGGAATAAATTTTATTTAACTATCATGGTGGTTGTTAAACATCGAGAAGGGTACTCCACTCAATCCCAATTAAACATCATCATTAACCCAACAAGATTAAATTTAAAGTAACATGATCAAATTCACATGATAATCCAAATACTAGATACTCAAAACGTCCATAACCGGGGACACGGCTAACCATGACTAGTTTATACACTCTGCAGAGGTTTGCGCACTTTTCCCCACAAGACTCGATCTTCTCCGCTCGATTTCTCGCACTACATGGTGTTTGAGAAACAGATGACCGAGACACAGTTTTTTAGAAGCATAAATTCCCTACTCCGGGTAGACAGTTACACCTACTTTCCCTTACATCTGCTAGTCTACCTCTTCAAGAGTTCACACAACTTAATCAACTGTGCTAGAGCCCATATTAGCTTGTGGCTGCACATGGAAGTTTCTAGCATGAACAATCTCATGATCCCTTTGAGCCTAGGTGGCGGTCCATAGGAGAATCACACGGTACCCCGGGATTTCCAAAAATACAGGCAACACTGGGTTCCCCAGGTGCCTCAATCCACCCAGATGTGAGTTTAAGTTGCCACCTTAAGTAAACCATTAAATAACAACCTCACATCTGTCATGAATACACTCATCCAATCCATGTCTACTAGCATAGCATGGCAATATAAGCAAACGTAGAAGTAACTCCCAAGGTTTGATAATAAAAAAAGCAACAGGTACTACCTCATCTACTTCCCAAAACCCACATATTAATCAGATCCTAACCATGCAATTGTTTGAGGATTGATCTAATGCAATAAAACTGGGTAGTAAAGAGGTATGCTCAAAGTGTTACTTGCCTTGCTGATGATCCGTGAAACCTAGAGATTCAAAGTAGCAAGCGGCGCACTCCGGGTATTCTATCGCTAACAAACAAGCATACAATAAGCACTCATCTAATGCACAGGTAAAACTCAAATAAGAGATCTAACCGGAAAGTTCAACTTAAGAACTCCGGTTTTCAAAAGAATCAAATCAAACGAAGCAACGAAAATCAAACGGCAAAAAACAAGCTTCCTTTACTAATCTGGACCTAAGTCAAATTTTACAGTAGCAAAAACTTGTTTGAGTAGGTTAAACGGAAATAGGGTTTCGAGATGAAACTCTAGGCGCTTGAATCGCCTCATTCCGATAAACGAGCGAAAAGTTATACTGAAACGAAAATCAGATCAGAAATCGTGATCTGGAATAATCGCAGAAAATCCGAGAAAAAGAAAAACGGACGAACAAGCTAACGAGCGAACGTTCGCTGTCTGCGGCTAAATGACGAAAATCGTTGGTTAACACGAACATACGGACGAACGTCCGCAAAATAAGTAAATCGGAAAAAACTAAACCGGTCTATAAAAAATAAATCGTGGTTCCAAAAAAAACCAACGGTTTTCCGAAGAAAACCGGCGGCGGCGGCTACCTCCGGCGGCAGCGGGATCTGGCGAGGGGCGGCGGCCTCCGGCGGGTGATGGCGGTCGGCGGCGACGGGGCGACAGCGGCGGGGCGGCTCCGGCGCGGGGTGGCGGCGGCGGGGCGACGGCGGCGAGGGGCGGCGGGGTCGGCGGCGGCGGCGTCCGGCGGCGGCGGCGGCAGCAGGTTAGGGTTAGGGTTTCGGCGGGGTGGGCTGAGGTGGGTTGGTGGGGGTCGGCGGCTTACAAAGCCTGGGCGGAGAGGAATTCGGGTCGCCCACGGCGGCCTGAGCCGGTTCGTTTTTTTAATAAATAATATTTTCGTGCAGAAAAACAAATAAAAGAAATACTAAATGGACTCCAAAAATCCCGAAATAAATTTTCCCCGACTTCTCAAATCAAGCCGGACAAGATGAACATTTATTTGGGTCCTAAATGCAATTTTGAAAAACGAGCATTTTTCCTAAATTCAAATAAAATAGCCAAAAACTCCGAAATAAAATCTTATTTGATTTTTTTTATTAAATCCTCAATATTTCTTTATTTTGGGAAAGTCATTTTATTCCCTCTCTCATATTTTCATAAAATAAATAATTGAAGATAAAATAAATAAAATAAAATGATCCTATTTTCAAAATTTGAGAAAACTCAAATATGAAAATAACAAAATCCCCAACTCTCTCCTTGGGTCCTTGAGTTGCGTAGAATTTCTAGGATCAACCCAAAATGCAATAAAATATGATATGCAATGATGATCTAATGTATAACATTCCAAATTGAAAATTTGGGATGTTACAAAAAGAGACTTCGTCATGTCATGGACAACATCATCAGGTAAATCGTCACGGTTGTGGCGCAGAGTATCTTTTTTGTCACATGTGTAAGTGCACATTAACCTGGAGCAGCGACTCAATGGGATGATCCGCCATGCGACCCAGCACTGGACTAAATCAATGCTATTTAAGTCGTTCCCCAATAGAGCTTTGATCTTTGCAAGGGTAGGGGCGAGCTTCTGGCGTTCAGCAGCTGACAACTTGTCGGGGAGCGGGTGATTGGATTCAAGATGCAGAGCGCGGAAGCCGGACAAAGGGTTCTCATCAACGGGAGAAGTATCTTGGCAATAGAACCATGTCTGGTTCCAATCCTTGGGGTGACTTGGCGGTTGCGCATAAGGAAAAATGGCGTCTCTCCATAGTTGGATTGAGACCCCGCCAAGTTCCAAACTAGGTCCGTTGGAGTATTCATTCTGGCAGTTCAAGTAAAACAATTCTGTGAAAAGAAGTAGGCTGGGCTCTTCTCCAAGGTACACCTCACAGAACACTTGAAAGTTGCAAATATTAGACACGGAATTGGGACCGATGTCTTGAGGATGGAGGTCGAAAAAGCGCATAACGTCTCTAAAGAATTTAGAGCCGGGCGGTGAGAAGCCCCGGTTCATGTGATCAGTAAAAATGATGACCACCCCATCTTTGGGTTCAGGCTTCTCTTCTGTCGGTTTAGGAGGGTGATAAGACATGACATCCTTTTTGGGCAGATACTCGATTTTCACAAAGTTGCCAAGTGTACTCTCTGTGACGATGGATTTGACCCAATTGCAAGAAGTGGTTGTTTTAGGCGGCATCGTGAAGAAGGAAGCATAAAAAAGAGTAAATTTGCCGGTTCAATCTTAAGCCGGAGGAAAAAATATTACAAGCACCTTTTCAGACTGGCAGCTTATAAAGGGGCCTAATGGTATATGACTAATTACGTCAGGTTATTTAAGCCTCCATGAGCAGTCAGGTTATTTAAAGCCGCCATGAGCAGTTTGATGTTATCTATTGAGCATTACCATTAAAAGCCGGCGGTATGAGCCGCCATGGCTAGGTGGATCTATCAAAGTGCAGTTTTTTGGCTAAGTGCCGCACAAACAGGTTTCACAAATTGCAATCATTATTTTGGATCAGCGGCAGTTCAAAAAAAGAAAATAAATCAAGACCTAAAAACCCAGTACAGATAAGTTCATGAATTCTAAGGGATCTTTCTTCAAGGAAAAAGGATCCGCTGGTATGGAAAGCGGAGGCAAAACTACCGCCGCACAAGTTCTAGGCTATTTCTAGATCTGAGAGGGTCACGGTGCAGGCACTAAGGATGAACTGTGATGAACTATGAAGAACACAGAGAAGTGTGAAACCCTATTGCAGATCTGGGGTACAAGAAGGTGAGTACTTACAGGTGCATATCGACGGCGAAGGGGCGCCGCTGTTCTCTGGTTCGTTCAGGGTGATGCAGCAGCCAACGACGAGGACGACGAGGTGCTCTGCGACGGCGGCGGAGCTCGAGCGATAGAGGGTCGCGAGAGGAAGAAGACGCTGGAAAGGGGGAGAATGAGGAAAGACCAGTCGTCGCTATTTAGAAGGAAGGGCCGATAAGTGGGTGCAAAAAACAAGGAGACCAGAATGTGGTTATCCAGTAGCCCAGGCGCCTCGATTTTCGGAAATGATCATTAAGATAAAGATATGTTGAGGTATGTTTGATAAAATATGAATTAATGACAGGTGACGTCATGGCGGGTTATCACAAATCCAGAAGATGACGTCATGGCGGGTTATAAATTCTCGAGCAAATGAAGAGGCGAAGATTTTTTTCGAAGTATTGAAGATTGACATGAACCAGTTCAAATCAATCTGGAGCCTAATGTTGGGGATATAACTATTAGTATAACCCGCCTAGGAGGGGCCAGGTTATACCTATGGCGATTCATCATAATGAAGTCCACGACGATACTTGAAGATGGCGGTTCAGTTAAGGGCCCAAGGCCCAATGGCGACTTAAGGCCCGTAGAGATAAACCGCCATATATGTATGACTTGTATTGTAAAGCAAGAATAGATAGTCACCGAGCCGGACACTGTTTATGAGCCGGTCGGGACTCTGTGAGCCGCTAGGCGTCGACCTCTGTATATAAAGGGACGACCCGGTGGCGATTCAGGATAAGTAAGATCAAATCAAAATCTAGGTCAAGCGAATTCTCTCCCTAGTAATCGAGACATAAGCAATACCACCTCAAACTGGATTAGGCTTTTACCTTCACCGCAAGGGCCCGAACCAGTATAAACTCCCATGTCCTTTGTCCCGTTTTAACCCCTTTAAGCTTCCAAGTTGCAATGGCTCCACGACTAAGTCCTTCTGCTAGGACATCTGCAGTGATGTTTCCATGACATACCAGATAGCTTAACGGCGTTCCGTTACGGTGGATGCCACGTGTCGGTCACCCTTGACGAAAGCACTTCTGTGACGCGTGATTTATCGTCATGGAAGTGGACACTTCCGTGATGATAATTTTGGTAATGTCATGGAACACTTCTACGACGGCACAGGTATGACTATCTTGATTTTGTCATAAAATCGTCATGGATGTACATGCATGACAAAAAAGTGACCTACTGTGACAAACACGTATCATCACGGAAGTGTATTTTTTTGTAGTGTTGTTGGGAGGCAACCCAATTTCATTTTTGTTCTTTGCTTTTTGCTCCTGTTTAGTAATAAATAATTCATCTAGCTTCTGGTTAGATGTGGTTTTTATGTTTTAACTAGTGTTTTTGCCAAGTAGAACCTTTGGGAAGACTTGGGTGAAGTCTTTGCGATCTTGCTGTAAAAAACGGAAACTTCTGCGCTCACAAGAATACCTTTGATTTTTTACTGGAGAGTCCTTTTAGGTTGATTCTTTTTGCTGATGATTAATAGACAAATTACTGACGTCCAAAAATTTATTTCAGAATTTTTAGAGTTACAGAAGTATTCAAAAGTTACATATTGCTACAGACTGTTCTGTTTTTGATAGATTCTGTTTTTCGTGTGTTGTTTGCTTATTTTGATGAATCTATGAGTAGTATCGGTGGGTATGAACCATAGAGAAGTTGGAATACAGTAGTCTTAACACCAATATAAACAAAGAATGAGTTCATTACAGTACCTTAAAGTGGTGGTTTATTTTCTTATACTAACGGAGCTCATGAGATTTTTTGTTGAAGTTTTGTGTTGTGAAGTTTTCAAGTTTTGGGTAAGGATTTGATGGACCTTGGAATAAGGAGTGGCAAGAGCCTAAGCTTGGGGATGCCCAAGGCACCCCAAGGTAAAATTCAAGGACAACCAAAAGCCTAAGCTTGGGGATGCCCTTCCAGGGCATCCCCTCTTTCATCTTCATCTATCGGTAACTTTACTTGAGGCTATATTTTTATTCACCACATGATATGTGTTTTGCTTAGAGCGTCTTGTATGATTTGAGTCTTTGCTTTTTAGTTTACCACAATCATCCTTGCTGTACACACCTTTTGGGAGAGACACGCATGAATCAGAATTTATTAGAATACTCTATGTGCTTCACTTATATCTTTTGAGCTAGATAATTTTGCTCTAGTGCTTCACTTGTATATTTTTAGAGCACAGTGGTGATTTTATTTTATAAAAATATTGATCTCTCATGCTTCACTTATATTATTTTGAGAGTCTTTTAGAACAGCATGGTAATTTGCTTTGGCTATAAAACTAGCCCTAATATGATGGGCATCCAAGATGGGTATAATAAAGACTTGCATATAAAGTGTGTTGAATACAATGAGAAGTTTGATTCTTGATGATTGTTTTGAGATATGAGGATGGTGACATTAGATTCATGCTAGTAGAGTAATTGTGAATTTGATAAATACTTTTGTTAAGGTTTGCAAGTCCCGTAGCATGCACATATGGTAACCGTTGTGTAACAAATTTGAAGCATGGGGTGTTTCTTTGATTGTCTTCCTTATGTGTGGAGGTCGGGATCGCGCGATGGTTAACTCCTACCGACCCTTCCCCTAGGAGCATGCGTGTAGTGCTTGTTTTTGATGACTTGTAGATTTTTGCAATAAGTATGTGAGTTCTTTATGACTAATGTTGAGTCCATGGATTATATGCACTCTCACCCTTCCACCATTGCTAGCCTCTCTAGTACCGTGCAACTTTCACCGGTACAATAAACCCATCATTTACCTTCCTCAAAACAGCCACCATACCTACCTATTATGGCATTTCTATAGCCATTCCAAGATATATTTCCATGCAACTTTCCACCGTTCCTTTTATTATGACACGCTACATCATTGTCATATTGCCTTGCATGATCATGTAGTTGACATCGTATTTGTGGCAAAGCCATCATTCATAATTTTTTCATACATGTCACTCTTGATTCATTGCACATCCCGGTACACCACCGGAGGCATTCATATAGAGTCATGTTTTGTTCTAAGTATCGAGTTGTAATCCTTGAGTTGTAAATAAATAGAAGTGTGATGATCATCATTATTAGAGCATTGTCCCATGTGAGGAAAATAAAAAAAGGGCCAAAGAAGCCAATGAAAAAAAAAAGAGAGAAAAAGAGAGAAGGGGACAATGCTACTATCCTTTTTTCCACACTTGTGCTTCAAAGTAGCACCATGATCTTCATGATAGAGAGTCTCTTATTTTGTCATTTTCATATACTAGTGGGAATTTTCGTTATAGAACTTGGCTTGTATATTCCAATGGTGGGCTTCCTCAAAATGCCCTATGTCTTCGTGAGCAAGCAAGTTGGATGCACACCCACTTAGTTTATTTTGTTGAGCTTTCATACATTTATAGCTCTAGTGCATCCGTTGCATGGCAATCCCTACTCACTCACATTGATATCTATTGATGGGCATCTCCATAGCCCATGCCTAGTTGATGTGAGACCACCTTCCTCCTTTTTGTCTTCTCCACAACCACCATTCTATTCGACCTATAGTGATATGTCCATGGCGCATGCTCATGTATTGCGTGAAAGTTGAAAAAGTTTGAGAATACTAAAGTATGAAACAATTGCTTGGCTGAAACCGGGGTTATGCATGATTTGAACATTTTTGTGTGACGAAGATGGAGCATAGCCAAACTATATGATTTTGTAGGGATGAACTTTCTTTGGCCATGTTATTTTGAGAAGACATGATTACTTTGTTGGTATGCTTGAAGTATTATTATTTTTATGTCAATATTAAACTTTTGTCTTGAATCTTTTGGATTTGAACATTCATGCCACAATAAAGAAAATTACATTGATAATTATGTTAGGTAGCATTACACATCAAAAATTCTGTTTTTTATCATTTACCTACTCGGGGACGAGCAAGAATTAAGCTTGGGGATGCTTGATACGTCTCCAACGTATCTATAATTTTTTATTGTTCCATGCTATTATATTATCTATTTTGGTTGTTTAATGGGCTTTAATATGCTCTTTTATATTATTTTTGGGACTAACCTATTAACCAGAGGCCCAGTGCCAGTTTATGTTTTTTTGCCTATTTAGAGTTTTGCAGAAAAGGAATACCAAACGGAGTCCAAACGGAATGAAACCTTCATGAGGATCTTTCTTGGACCAAAAGCAATCCAGAAGACTTGGAGTTGAAGTCTGGAACTCCACGAGGAGGCCACGAGGCAGGAGGGTGTGCCAGGGGGGGTGCGCCCCCCACCCTCATGGGCCCCTTGTAGCTCCACCAACATACTTCTTTCGCCTATATATACTCTTATACCCTAAAAACATCAGGGAGAGCCACGAAACCACTTTTCCACCGCCGCAACCTTATGTACCCGTGAGATCCCATCTTGGGGCCTTTTTCAGCGATCTGCTGGAGGGGGAATCAATCATGGAGGGCTTCTACATCAACATCATTGCCTCTCCGATGAAGTGTGAGTGGTTTACCACAGACCTTCGGGTCCATAGTTATTAGCTAGATGGCTTCTTCTCTCTCTTTGATTCTCAATACAAAGTTCTCCTCGATGTTCTTGGAGATCTATTCAATGTAATACTTTTGCGTTGTGTTTGCCAAGATCCGATGAATTGTGGATTTATGAACAAGATTATCTATGAATATTATTTGGTTCTTCTCTGAATTCTTATATGCATGAGTTGATATCTTTGCAAGTCTCTTCGAATTATCGGTTTAGTTTGGCCTACTAGATTGATCTTCCTTGCAACGGGAGAAGTGCTTAGCTTTGGGTTCAATCTTGTGGTGTCCTTTCCCTGTGACAATAGGGGCAGCAAGGCACGTATTATATTGTTGCCATCGAGGATAAAAAGATGGGGTTTATATCATATTGCTTGATTTTATCCCTCTACATCATGTCATCTTGCTTAATGTGTTACTCTATTCTTATGAACTTAATACTCTAGATGCATGCTGGACAGCGGTTGATGTGTGGAGTAATAGTAGTAGATGCATAATCGTTTCGGTCTACTTAACACGGACATGATGCATATGTTCATGATCATTGCCTTAGACATCTTCATAACTATGCACTTTTCTATCAATTGCTCGACAATAATTTGTTCACCCACTGTAATACATGCTATCTTGAGAGAAGCCACTAGTGAAACCTATGCCCCCCGGGTCTCTTTCCTATTATATTACATCTCTTTCGCATCTCGTTTACTATTTTGCAATCTTTACTTTCCAATCTATACAACAAAATACCAAAAATATTTACTTTACTATCTCTATTAGATCTCACTTTTGCGAGTGACCGTGAAGGGATTGACAACCCCTTTATCGCGTTGGTTGCAAGGTTCTTGATTGTTTGTGCAGGTACTAGGTGACTTGTGTGTTGTCTCCTACTGGATTGATACCTTGGTTCTCAAAACTGAGGGAAATACTTACACTACTTTGCTGCATCACCCTTCCCTCTTCAAGGGAAAACCAACACATGCTCAAGAGGTAGCAAGCATCCGCGAGTTTTCCACATGGCACGACTGGGCATTCTGGGCCCTTGCCATAAGTCCATGAGACGGGGCGCCGGGGTCACATTATCGTGAGTCTCTGCTCGTCTCTGTGAGCCCCCAATGCACTAACAGGTTTGAGTATTTGTTCTGAGTTGGCCTCTGGCCTTTACGCACTAACCACCATGTGAGAATAGTTATGGGCCTCGACATCGGAGTATCAGCCGAAGCTTTGTCAGACGTCTAGTTTAGCAGTGTGGCACGGTTGGATCATGCTGGACATATGAGGCGGTGCTAGTATTCACCCTGCGCGCAATGACCCGGAGTGCAATGGGCGATGGGCCCAAGACCCCGGAGCGCTTAGGATGTAGACCGGCGGGGACCTCTCCACTGATCCAAGGTACGACTGTGACGTGTTGATCTTCCGAGGCCGGGCATTGACCTAGAAAAGTGTGTCCGACCAGAGTAATCAAGCGTGTTGGAAAACGTGGTGCACCCTGCAGGGAAGATTATCTATTAATAGCCGTGTCCACGGTAACAGACGTTCAGACTTGTATCCTGATCTTATATAACTAGAAATGGATACCTGAGATATGTGATGGATATGTGGCTCCGAGATTGCTTTTCCACAGGGAGTCGGGGAAGGATCTCTGGGCGTTAATGTTACAACATGCTTGTTAATTAAAATGCTATTCTTTACTCTTCTACATGCTGCAAGATGCTCGGAGATGCTTGAAGATGCTAGTCTTCGATAGGCTAGGCCTTCCCCCTCTATTCTGGCATTCTGCAGTTCAGTCCACACATACAAACCTTCCATTTGATACCAATGCATACTTAGTATAGATCTGATGCATGCGAGTACTTTGGATGAGTACTCACGGTTGCTTTGCTACCCCCTTTCCCCCCTTCTTTCTTCTTTCCGGTTGATGCAACTAGATGGTGGATCCTTGGAGCCAGATGCCACCGCTGATGGATACTACTACATGGAGACCGTCGACGACCAGGAGTAGTTAGGAGGTCCCAGGCATGGGGCCTTGCCTCTTCGATCGTGTTGCTTTTGTGCTAGCCTTCTTAAGGCATCCTTGTTTAACTTATGTATGTACTCAGATATTGTTGCTTCCGCTAACTCTTGTGTATCGAGCTTGTATTAGAGCCCTCGAGGCCCCTGGCTTGTAATATAAAGCTTGTATTGTTTTATTTGTGTCTATAGTTGTGTGGTGATATCTTCCCGTGAGTCCCTGATCTTGATCGTACACATTTGCATGTATAATTAGTGTACGATTGAATTGGGGGTGTCACATCATTGCAAGCAAGAAAGTCTCTGGCAGTTTCTTCATCCATAACATAACCCTCAGGTACAACAGGCAATTCATATCTAGGGGGAGAATCTTCATCATCACTTTCATTAATATCATCAGTTTTAGTAAATTCATTCTCTCTAACCCTAGAAAGTTGTTCATCCAGAAATTCACCCAGTGGCATATTGTTATAAAGCAGAGAAGTAGTATCATCATAAACATCATGCATAACAGAAGTGGGATCATCAATAACATGCGACATATCAGAATCAATAGCAGGTGTAGGTGTCGCAAGTTTAATCAAAACAAAAGGTGGATCAAGTGCAAAGCTAGATGGCAGTTACTTACCTCCCCTCATAGTTGAGGAAAAAATCTTGTTTCTTTGATCTTTCAAATTCCTCGTAGTGATCAACAGATATAAATCCCAAGTGACTCAGAGAATAGAGCTATGCTCCCCGGCAACGGCGCCAGAAAAAGGTCTTGATAACCTACAAGTATAGGGGATCGCAATAGTTTTCGAGGGTAGAGTATTCAACCCAAATTTATTGATTCGACACAAGGGGAGCCAAAGAATATTCTCAAGTATTAGCAGCTGAGTTGTCAATTCAACCACACCTGAAAGACTTAATATCTGCAGCAAAGTATTTAGTAGCAAAGTAGTATGGAAGTAACGGTAATGGTGGCAAAAGTAACATCGTAACAATGACAATGGAGAAGTAACTTAGCAAAGATCAATATGAAACGTGCTCGTAGGCAATGGATCAATGATGGATAATTATGTTGGATGGCATTCATCATGCAACGGTTATAACATAGGGTGACACATAACTAGCTCTAGTTCATCAATATAATGTAGGCATGTATTCTGAATATAGTCATACGTGCTTATGGAAAAGAACTTGCATGACATCTTTTGTCCTACCCTCCCGTGGCAGCGGGGTCCTATTGGAAACTAAGGGATATTAAGGCATCCTTTTAATAGAGAACCGGACCAAAGCATTAGCACTTAGTGAATACATGAACTCCTCAAACTAGATCATCACCGGGAAGTGTCCCGACTATTGTCACTCCGGGGTTTGCCGGATCATAACACATAGTAGGTGACTATAACTTGCAAGATAGGATCGAGAACACTCATATATTCATGAAAACATAATAGGTTCAGATATGAAATCATGGCACTCGGGCCCTAGTGACAAGCATTAAGCATGGCAAAGTCATAGCAACATCAATCTTAGAACATAGTGGATACTAGGGATCAAACCCTAACAAAACTAACTCGATTACATGGTAAATCTCATCCAACCCATCACCGTCCAGCAAGCCTACGATGGGATTACTCACGCACGGCGGTGAGCATCACGAAATTGGTGATGGATGATGGTTGATGATGATGATGGCAACATATTTGAAGGAAATATGCCCTAGGGGCAATAATAAAGTTATTATTTATTTCATTATTTCATGATAAATGTTTAGTATTCATGCTAGAATTGTTTTCACCGAAACTTAGTACATGTGTGAATACATAGACAAAATAAAGTGTCCCTAGTATGCCTCTACTTGACTAGCTCGTTAATCAAAGATGGTTATGTTTCCTAACCATAGACATGTGTTGTCATATGATGAATGGGATCACGTCATTAGGAGAATGATGTGATGGACATGACCCATCCGTTAGCTTAGCATTATGATCGTTACAGTTTCATTGCTACTGCTTTCTTCATGACTTATACATGTTCCTCAGACTATGAGATTATGCAACTCCTGAATACCGGATGAACACCTTGTGTGCTATCAAACATCATAACGTAAATGGGTGATTATAAAGATGCTCTACAGGTGTCTCCAAAGGTGTCTGTTGGGTTGGCATAGATCGAGATTAGGATTTGTCACTCCGTGTTTCAGAGAGGTATCTCTGGGCCCTCTCGGTAGTGCTCATCACTATAAGCCTTGCAAGCAATGTGACTAATGAGTTAGTTGCGGGATGAGTATTACAGAACGAGTAAAGAGACTTGCCGGTAGCGAGATTGAACTAGGTATGGTGATACAGATGATCGAATCTTGGGCAAGTAACATACCGATGACAAAGGGAACAACATATGTTGTTATGCGGTTTGAGCGATAAAGATCTTCATAGAATATGTAGGAGCCAATATGAGCATCCAGGTTCCGCTATTATTTATTGACTGGAGATGTGTCTCGGTCATGTCTACATAGTTCTCGAACCCGTACGGTCCACACGCTTAACGTTTGATGACGATATGTATTATGAGTTATGTGTTTTTGATGACCAAAGTTTTTTCGGAGTCCCGTATGAGATCACGGACGTGACGAGGAGTCTCGAAATGATCGAGACATAAAGATTGATATATTGGACCATGTTATTCTGACACCGGAAGTGTTCCAAGAAGTTTCGGATAAAACCGGAGCGTCGGAGGGGTTATCGGAACCCCCCGGGGGAACTAATGGGCCACCATGGGCCTTAGGGGCATTTGGTTCATGGGCGAGGATGGCTTGGCTAAGGATATTCTTAACCAGGTGGTTGGGGATAGCCAATTTATGCCGTTTGGTTGTGAGGGTTTAGATGAGTTGGATAACCACATCTTATTGTTTGGTTGGGAGGATAAGAGGTGGCTAAGGATAGGCATCATAGACAAGTTACAACTGTTTTCTTCATTGGTACGATGCTACGGGTGTCTCTGTCCGACCTGCAAAAAAGAAACGAGATAGAGAAGAGCATCAGGTCGCATGTACAAAAAGAACAGAGAAGCTTGCCTCTCGTGTTCCTAATTAGCCAGAGCTCTCTCCAATCCCACAACTAGAGATCTCACGGTTCCCAGCCACCAGGGCTTCACATTCCCCGCCGCCGGCGCTTCCACTCGCCACCAGCCCATCAACACATCTCGCCACTAGGAGACAGAGAAGAGAGAGGGGAAGGAAATACGTGAAGGATTTGAACCTGAAATGCACCGGAGTCCTTGCTGAGTCGTACCGCCGCCTCGATCCAAATCATCGCCGCCGCCGCCGCTTCTTTGTTTAGGCAAGGAAGCTATGAAGGTTCGCTCGAGTGAGGGGTGAGACGGAAGAAGGAGAAGGAAAATGATTCGCGTGCGGGTGGCTGCCCTCATCCGTGAGAATCTCGCGACTTTCCTCAACCAGCTTTTAGCCGAATATTCCCAGGCATCTGGCTATCCATATCCTCTCTTGCTCTCCAACCAAACGAGTGGCATCCTCAGGAAAACTGGTTATCCTTGTCCCTATGGTGGATAACCACACAACCAAACACCACCTTAGTGGAGAGAGAGGAGGGCAGCCAGGGCATGCCGCGCACCCCTTCCCCTTTGAGTCCAAATAGGACAAGGGAAGGGGGGGGCTCCCCTTTCCTACTCCCTCTCCCTCTCCTTCCTTCCCCCTCTCTTCCTTGTGATGGGATCCTACTAGGACTAGTAGTCCTAGTAGGAATCCCTCTCCTTGGGCACGCCCCTAGGGGCCGGGCGGCCTCCCCCTTTCTCCTTTATATATGGGGGCAGGGGGCACCCTAGAACACACAACTTTCTCTTAACTGTGTGCGGTGCCCCCTCCACAGTTACACACCTCGATCATACCATCATAGTGCTTAGGCGAAGCCCTGCACCGGTAACATCATTATCACCGTCGCCACACCGTCGTGTTGATGGAACTCACCCTCGTCCTCAACTAGATCAAGAGCACGAGGGACGTCATCGAGCTGAACGTGTGCTGAACGCGGAGGTGTCGTACGTTCAGTACTTGATCAGTTGGACCGCGAAGAAGTTCGACTACATCAACCGTGTTATTGAAACACTTCCACTTTCGGTCTATGAGGGTACGTGGATACACTCTCCCCTCTCGTTGATATGCATCACCTAGATAGATCTTGCGTGATCGTAGGATTTTTTTTGAAATTACCGCATTCCCTAACAAGATTCCCCCCTCCGGAGCCCCGAACGGACTCCAGATCAGCCCTCCCGAGGAAGAACAAGGCTTGGCGGCGGCTCCGTCACTACTAAAAAAAAGGGCTATAGATGGAATGGGCACTAATGGCGCACCTGTCAGGTGGTGCGCCACTACTATATACTACTGGCGCACCCTCTGAAGATGCGCCATTAGAGTGGAATACACTAATGGCGCACCAGAAAAATGGTGCACCACTAGTAATAACTTTTTTTCCATTTTTCCATACATACTAATGGCGCATCCAAGCAAGGTGCGCCATTACTAGTTCTAACTAGTAATGGCGCACTAGACAGATAGTGCGCCATTAGTATATATTTTTTTACTTTTTTGCAAAACTACTAATGGCGCACCACCTGCAGGTGCGCCATTAGTAAGCAGGCATACTAATGGCGCATTTGCTGGTGGTGCGCCATTAGTAACCTGGGACCCCAACAAGATATTTTGGACAGCCACACCTACCCACTCACTTTCCCCACTTCATTCCCTCCACCTCCTTCTCCAAACTTTCGGCTGCCTCCTCCTCACCTCATTTGCACCATAGATTCATCAAAATTAAGTGGTGAAATTACCTTTTTTTGATAGGTAAGTAAGGGGAAAGCTATCTTCATGTTGTAGATCTACTTTTTTTCTCCCTAGCTTGCTCCAACAACGTGCACATGCACTTTTTGTGGCCTAGCTAGATCTATGTATGTTTGTGATGTTGCATATGTTTGTGGTGTTGCATATATGTTTGTGTTTGCAGGTACCGGTATTTGAAATGCGATAGTTGCCAATATTTTGCCGGAATGTTGATTCATTTCCATTTCGGCGAGAATTTTGGCACTATGCATTCTTTTTGGTCCTATTTTTAGGGAAGGTCATGCCAAAAAAATTCTTGGTTCTAAAATATCGTTTTGCTCTACCCCGCAGGCGACCATGGTCCGCACGATGACCGAAGGCATCGTGAATAGGTTTTTGAGCTCCGCGAAGCCCGAGATGCTTCAAAAGAACGAGACGGAGATAAGATGTCCATGTCGAAGATGCAAGCTGAAGAGCCTTATTGCGGACCCGGATTCCGGGAAGGTGCGGGACCACCTGCTCTTGCGTGGTTTCATGGATGGCTATCGGTGGCAAGGTGATGAAGATGACTATGAAGTCGTCCATGGGGGGCGGGCAAGAAATGAGGAAGGGCAACAAGACAACCACCGCGGCGAGGGCGGGCGAGAAGACGAAGAATCTCCAGGACATGATCACGACGGTGATGCTGTACACAGTCATCATGTAGAAGATGTCGTACATGATGATGAGGAAGATCAAGACGAAGGGCATGATCATGAAGATGAAGATGCCGGAGCAGACGACGATGGAGGCTGGGTGTAGGACCCTCATATTCAACAGTTGCTTCTCAAGCAGACGGATAACGCAAGAGCTGCCGCCCGAGAGAAAGCCAAGCTGGATCAACTGGAGATAGACGCGGTTACTCCATTGTATGAAGGATGCAGGCCCGAGGATACCCGCCTGAAAGTAACGCTCATGGCTCTGGAGATGAAGGTAAAACACAAAATGACCGACGCATGCTTCGACGAGAACATGTCATTCTGGCACGAACGTCTTCCCAAGGGGAACAAGTGCCCGACCAGTTTCGAGGAGGCGAAGAAAATCGTGTGTCCTCTGGATTTACCGCACGTGAAATACCATGTGTGCATGAACAATTGCATCATTTATCGGGACGAGCACGCGGAGTCTACCATATGTCCGGTGTGCGGCGTCACTCGATACAAGAAGAGGAAGAAAGCTCCTCGAAAATCGGTGTGGTACTTTCCGATCACTCCTCGTCTGCAGCGGTATTTCGCGGACCCTAAGGTAGCAAAGCTCCTGCGTTGGCACGCGGATAGGGAGGAGAAGAAGCGGGAAGATGACGGAAATGATCCGGAGATAAATAAAAAAGACAAGATGCTGAGTCACCCTAAGGATGCGAGCCAGTGGCAAGCGTTGAACTTTGAATACCCAGAATTTGGGAAGGATCCAAGGAACATCGTGCTGGGTGCGAGCACCAATGGAGTCAATCCGTTTGGCAGCTAGAGAAGCACACATAGCACCTGGCCTGTGTTTGTGTGGATGTACAACCTTCCCCCCTGGTTGTGCATGAAAAGGAAGTACATTCACATGAGTATGCTAATTGAAGGGCCGAAACAACCAAGGAACGACATCAATCTGTATCTAGGGCTGCTGAAGGAGGAGCTAGACACGCTGTGGAAAACACCAGCCAATACGTGGGATGCCGCAGAGAAAGAATATTTCCCTATGAGAGCCGCACTGCTCACGGCGGTGCACGATTATCTCGGTTACGGATATCTCGCGGGGCAGGTAGTCCACGGATTTTCTGGATGCGTAAGGTGCATGGATGACACAACGTATATCAGCTAGATAGAGATCTCGGGTCTTTGAAAACCGTGTTCATGGGACATCGAAGGTGGCTTCGCGACGATGACCCGTGGAGGAAACACAAGGATCTGTTCGCTGGTGAAGCCGAACCCCGAAAACGCCCGTGTACGAGGAGCGGCGAGGAAATAGACGAGTTGTTGAAAAATTGGAAAGACTGCCCACTGTAGGGAAACAAGCAAAAGGCGCCAGAGCTGGGAAAGAAGCGAAAGGCGCCAGAGCCGCTGCTGAAGGTATGGAAAACGAGGTCTGTTTTCTGGGACTTGCCATACTGGAAGATCCACCGTGTGCCTCACAGCCTTGATGTCATGCATATCATGAAGAACGTGTGCGAGAGTCTGCTTGGTACCCTGCTCAACATGCCAGAGAGGACCAAAGATGGGCCGAAAGCAAGGGCAGACTTGAAATCAATGGGCATTAGGCAGGAGCTTCACGCTAATGATGATGATGATGAGGCGAAGCAGAACACAGAAAGTCTTCGCAAAGGCAAAAAGGCCAAGAAGACCGGAAATGACTACCCTCCCGCATGCTTCACTCTAAGTCAGGAGGAGATCGAGCAGTTTTTCACCTGCCTCCTAGGAGTAAAACTTCCTTACGGTTACGCGGGGAAGATAAGCAGATACCTAGACCCAGCGAAGCAGAAGTTCAGCGGGATGAAGTCTCACGACTGTCACGTGCTGATGACGCAGATACTTCCAGTTGCAATCCGTGGGGTCATGGACGCGCACGTCCGTGAAACACTATTTGGCCTATGCAACTTTTTTGACGTCATCTCATGGAAGTCGATTGGCGTGAGGCAACTCAGAAGGCTACAGGAAGAGATCGTGGTGATACTATGCGAGCTTGAGATGTACTTCCCGCCCGCATTCTTCGACGTTATGGTGCATCTGCTGGTCCATATCGTGGAGGATATCATCCAACTCGGGCCGACGTTCCTGCACAACATGATGCCGTTCGAAAGGATGAATGGTGTCATCAAAGGATACGTTCGCAACATGTCACGTCCAGAGGGAAGTATAGCCAGGGGCTTTCTGACCGAAGAGTGCATCTCCTACTGCACGAATTATCTAGGCATCGAGAACCCCATTGGTCTGCCCGTCAACAGGCACCTCGGCAGGCTCGCTGGATGGGGTCACCGTGAGGGTCGCCGTGAAATGCATGTCGACTTCGAGGGTCGACTCGCCGACTTTGAAAGAGCAAACCTAGTCGCGCTACAACACATAGACGTGGTTGATCCTTGGGTGGTAGAGCACAAAACCTTTATTGAGAAGACGTACAATGACCGAGGCCAACAGAGGACGGACGGAGATATAATCAAAGAGCACAACTCATGTTTCACGCGTTGGTTCAAGCAGAAGCTTCTGTCGTACCCTTTACATGAGGATTCTTCCGCGGAAGAACAACTCATATTCGCCTTGTCACAGGGCGCCGAGCACAACCTGATGACCTATGAGGCGTACGATATCAACGGCTACACATTCTACACCGAGAACAAGGACATGAAGAGCGATGGTTATCAGAACTCCGGGGTAACGATGGAATCCTACACCGGCAACGACAAGGACAGATACTACGGAAGGATCGAGGAGATCTGGGAGCTGAGCTACGCTGGAGAGAAGGTCCCGATGTTCCGTGTCAAATGGGCCAAGAGCGTCCTAAAAGAAGACCAGTATTTCACCACCATGGTTATACCCGAAGCCAAATCCAAGACCGCGGGCGCAAACGTCACCGCGAAAAATGAGCCATGGGTACTGGCTTCCCAAGTGGACCAATGCTTCTTCATTACCGACCCGCCAAAGCCCAGTCGTGTTGTCATGAGGAGAGGCAAAAGGAAGATCATCGGAATGGATGGAGTAGCCAATGAGCAAGACTTCGACAAGTACGGAAACCTGAAGATCGAACATGACGACGATGATGAAGTAGCAGCACACACCACAAGAAGAAGCAGGACCACCCTACCTAAAGGACGTCCGTTCCACAGAAGAACTCCATTTGCGAAAAAGAAGGGCAAGAAGATTGTGAACAGATAGCTAGCTAAGATCGATTGTATTTAAATCGTAGTCTTCATTTCTCGGGCACTTTTTGATATCATAAATATTTTTAAATTTCATGGGCACTTTTTGAATTCATGAATATTTTTTCAAATTTGATGATATTTTTTCATATTCAATATGAAAAAATATTGAATATTCATGAGGACACTCGATCTCGATCCCCCTCCCTCTCGATAGCTATCCGATCCCCCTCGCCAGATCCCCCTTGCCGCCGAGCACCCCCCGCACCCTCCCCCGCTTCACCGCCGCCGAGCACCCCCCGCACCCTCCCCCGCTCCACCGCCGCCGCCGACACCCCGCACCCTCCCCCACTTTTTGATGATATTTTCAAATAACAAATTTGATGATATTTTCAATTAACAAAAATTGATGATATTTTCAAAAAAAATGATGATATTTGATGATATCTTCTGTTCTAGTCCTCATGAAAATAACAAATTTGATAAAAAACAAATTATTAGATGCAACAAGAAATAATGAAAAAAAATACTAATGGCGCACCCTAGGTGGGTGCGCCATTGCTGTTAGAAAAAAAAGTTACTAATGGCGCACCAGAGGTGGGTGCGCCATTGCTATAAGAAAAAAAAACTACTAATGGCGCACCAGAGGGTGGTGCACCATTGCTATAGTGTGTACCCCTTCGCCCGATCCCCCTTCCCTCTCCCCCTCGCCAGTTCCCTCTCCCTCGATCCACCGCGCCGCTCCTTCCCTCGTCCCTCCCTCCACCGCGCCGCCGCCGCCGCTGCCCCGACCCACTGCGCCGCAGCCGCCCACGCGCCCCCGCCGCCTCCCTCTCCCCTTCCTCCCCCTCGAGCCTGCGAACTCCTCGGACGGACGGTGGCGTGAGCCTCCCCGCGCTCCTCGACGGACGGACGGACGGCGGCTAGCCTCGTCGGACGCGCTCCTTGACGGCGGCGCGAGCCTCCCCGTGCGGCTGCTGCTCATCGACGATGGTTAGTCTCTGTCCCTCCCTCCCTCTCTCCCCCGCTCATCCCCATGCCCCCACGGGGCGGCGAGCTAGGGTTAGGAGCAGGAGCTCGCCGCCGCCGCCCCGTCGTGCCACTGCTGCTTCTTGATCGGTTTTATTAGTTGGGGAATGCGCGTTAGGTTCTTGTTTCTCAGTTAAATTCAGTCACCATTCTGAATTTTGACAGTACTCTACAAACTGCTTCAAAATTAGTCCACACAAACAAGTGCATTTTAATTGTAAAATGGCAAAGATTATGACATGACAAATGCCTAACATGTTCAGTAAACTATTTGATTGTAGTGCTCAAATAGACAAATGAGTTGTAAATGCCTAACATGTTCAGTAAACATGTTCAGTAAATGCCTAACATGACAAATGCCTACAAATGCCTAACATTTTAATTGTAAATGCCTATTGCAGATCTTGTGAGAATTGTAGTGCTCAAACTGTCTGATTTAAGAATCAGCTAGCAGATTTTGGTTAGCTGTAGCAGGAGAGTGCCTGCTGATTAGTGTTTAGCATGGAAATGGTGGTCTCAACTGGAAGTTGCCACTTGCTACATACACTGTGTTTGATTATTGCCAACGTTCCTTACTTTGATGATTCAGATCTAAACTCTATCACTGTGTTGCAAGGTTACCGTGTCGGAACTTGTAGTCTTCTGAATACCTACAATACCTAGGCTGTTGTTGTTAATTCACTTATATTCTGTTCCCAGTAGCTACCTGCATTTGTTGGGACCTAAGCTCCATTTGCATTCAGGGTCATATTTTTGTTGAACACTTGATTTGTGTTTCCCTTGGTCCGTAAAAAGGTTTTGTTGAATTACTGTGCCGTGAACATAGCAGATCCACCATGGAACTCATTCATATATCTGTTGTGTGTTATTATTCGTCAGTTTTTGTTTTGAAAAAGCTGTGAGTTTTGAGGTGAAGTAGCACGGAACAAAAGTTTGATGTGTTCCAAGTTGAATGACACCATCTCCATGTGTATGCAGTAAGCTGGATGACTAAACTAGCTCATGCTCAAGTTGAATGACACCATCTCCATGTGTATATGATATTGATATGAAAGATGGTGCAAATACAAATCTCCCAATTAGGGAGTTTTTTGAGCTCTTTCTTTTTCATTTCCTACTATCCTTATTCTAATTATCTTAAATTGTTATGATGTGTGTAACAGGATTATATCTAGGATTTGCTAGTGGACTTTGGGAGTTTCTTAGCCAGCTTGGTGACTCCATATTTTTCACTATTTCAGCAAGTCTTTTGTAAGCATTAAACTTTCAGCACTACATTTTTATCTTATGTGTACATCTGCTTGCTTCCTAAAATAGGAATGGGCCTCCTTTCCTATATATGTGTATGATGATCCTCCTTTCCTACAGTAGTATAGCACTTGCAGTAGTATGGCACTTGCAGTAGTATGGCACTTGCAGTAGTGGTGCCTACGCAAGATACAGTTCAGATTTGAATTGTTTCAGAAATTGGTATGACCAAAGATGCTATTGTATATAAATGGGCTGCTATAGAACTGTTCTTCATCTTTACAGTGATGTTGTATAGAAATATGCTGAATTTTCTGCTCTGATTGTTGCTCAAAGAAATTTAGCAAAAAAATGGGGTCCTGGGAGACGCCGCTGCTGCTTGAGGCCCTTGAGAGGCCCTTCGTGTCGTGATGATTTTGCAGGTACCCCGTGAGGCCCTTGAGTTTACCGAAATGTCGATTAACTTCCGTTCCGGCAAATTCGGGTACTCCATATGTCCTATTTTCAGCAAAGGTCGTGCTGAAATTTTCCGTGAATTTTAGCATGACTTTGCTAAAAATCGGACATATGGGGTACTTGCTACTAATGCATGGGCCGGGGTATCTTAGTACTTAATTAAGTAGGATCAACTGCCCCTTTATTCTTGCTGCATTAAACCATAGGTGGCAATAGAGCCAAGTGATTAGGCCCAACTTAGAATTCTCCTCAGCATCAATAAACCCTAGATGATAAACCCAACATATGTGGCAATAGAGCCAAGTGATTAGTGCCAAGTGATTAGGCCCAACCTAGGGTGCCTCGGCATCGATAAACCCTAAATGATGAAAACTTAACTTAGCATTTAGGGTGCCTCAGCATCGACAAACCCTAAATGATGAAACCTTGGCTTTTAGGGTGCCTCGGTGTCGATGAGAATCTAAATGATGTATGCTTAGGCTTTTAGGGTGCCTCGGCATCGACAAACCCTAAGTGATAAAAGCTTAGCTTTTAGGATGCCTCGGTGTTGACAAACCCTAAATGATGAGACCATGATCTTGTTCCTTGACAATAACCAACTTTTTGACAAAACTGTTTTCCTATTTAGAGCGAAACATGGCCAACAACGATGAGGCCGGCGGTTCGGGCGGCAAGCAATTCTGGGAGCTGTCCCAGGAGATGGAGGAACAACCTCACCGCTATGAGGACGCCGCGGAAGACACCGATCCTGATTACACAACCCCTAGTGGCGTCGAGGATGACACCACTGATGGTGCCGCCGAGGATGCCACCATTGATGATGGCGGCGCACACACAGATGGCAGCCAACCGAAGAAGCAAAGGAAGGACCGGCTCCCGAATACGCTTAGCACCCTCAAGGAGGAATTTACTCAAGTGGACTCCGACTGGCATCCAACGGAGCCCAAACATATAGTTAAGGGGTACTCGCTTCAGCTCGGGTGCATTCTCCGGAGCACCGTCTCGATCAACACCGAGAACCTTAGGCATAAGGACCGAGGGAATTTGCGCAACCTCCTCTTCACGAAGCTGCACGAACGATACAAGTTCCCCGCCGATTTTGAAAACACACGCCTCTCAGGGAATAAAGTGAACAGTGCCGCCCTCACGAGGATGAGCACGGCCCTGTCTACTTGGAGAAGCGCGGTGAAGAGAATGATTGATAAAGGTGATAGTTATGAGAAGATCAAGGCAAAATATTCTTCGATCAGCGAAGATGACTACAAGGAGTTCAAGATCAAGTGCGAGAGCAGCACAACCTCCGAATCAAGTCAGTGGGGGAAAGAAATGCGGGAGTTGAACTTAGGGGAAAACAAACTCGGTCCCGGCGGTTACAGAGCGGCGGAGCCTATATGGGACAAGGAGGATGCAGAGCGTGCCGAGCAAGGCCTACCGCCATGCTTCAAGAAATACAGCGGTGACAAGCAGACCAGGAACTTTGTCAGGGCCCGGTACAAGGAGGACCCGATAACAAAGGAGCTTACCACGGATCCGAAGACCAGGGCGCTTGAGCTTGTTCTGGTAAGGAATACACCCCCGCGTAATTAGCTCCATATGGTTGCACTCTAATTAATCCCCAATATTTCTAAATGGTTCACGTTCCTTCCACAGGAAACTGAAAGCAGTAGCGCGGGGTCGTCTCAGAGCTCCCCTTTCGACACCCCTTTAAATAGGGCGTTGAACGTAATGAAAAACAAGGATAAGCTCACTAAGCCGACGTCAGCTGGTCGTGTGGCCGGCAAAGGCTTGTCCACAAAATGGGGGTCATACTATATCGCTGGTGTGCGGAAGGAGAAAAAGACCAGCTCGGAAAGCCAGACGCGCGAGGTTGAAGCACTCAAGGCACAAGTGGCGCGGATTCCGGAGCTTGTCCAAGAGCAAGTGGAACAACAACTGGGAACGAAGCTCAACGCCATGGTGCCTATGTTGATTCATGGGCTGACGACATGGATTGCGGGCGGCCAACAGGGGCCTCCCCCGGTTCCCAGCTTCACGGCCAGCAACTCGCTCAGCATGCAGGCGGCGCCATTGGTGTCTCCGGCGGCGGCATTGGTGTCTTCGGCGGAGGCGGTATTCGTGTCTCCGACGCCGGCACGGGCATTGGAGCTTAATGCACCTGGGTGTACGCCGGCCGGCACCTCGCCAGCAAGCGCCCCCTCCGTCAGTTGCACGCCCGCCGTTGGCGGTGCCACGACATTAGCCGAGCTCGACGGCATCACGGTAACTAAGCCTCTCGGCCGATGACTTCATCTCCTTGCCTTTGACTGGGCATCCCTGACGCCCTACATGTTTTCACAGGGTGTCGCTGACGTTCCTTGCACTCTTCTGCACTTCGTGGGCGGCGAGTTGGTCGATGTCGCCAAGGGCAGAATCGTTCAACCGGGCAACCGATGTTGGGGAACGTAGTAACTTCAAAAAAATTCCTACGTACACGCAAGATCATGGTGATGGCATAGCAACGAGAGGGGAGAGTGTTGTCCACGTACCCTCGTAGACCGTAAGCAGAAGCGTTATGACAACGCGGTTGATGTAGTCGTACGTCTTCATGATCCGACCGATCCAAGTACCAAACGTACGGCACCTCCGAGTTCAGCACACGTTCAGCTCGATGACGATCCCCGGGCTCTGATCCAGCAAAGCTTCGGGGATGAGTTCCGTCAGCACGATGGCGTGGTGACGATGATGATGCTCTACCGGCGCAGGGCTTCGCGTAAACTCCGCGACGATATGATCGAGGTGGAATATGGTGGAGGGGGGCACCGCACACGGCTAAGGAACGATCCGTAGATCAACTCGTGTTGTGCCTAGAGGTGCCCCCCTGCCCCCGTATATAAAGGAGCAAGGGGGGAGGGGGCGGCCGGCCTAGGAGGGGCGCGCCAAGGGGAGTCCTACTCCCACCGGGAGTAGGACTCCCTCCTTCCTTGTTGAAGTAGGAGAAGGGGGAAAGAGGGGGAGAGGAGGAAGGAAAAGGGGGCCGCACCCCTTGTCCAATTCGGACCAGAGGGGGGCTGCATGCCTCCTTCCTTTCGGCCTCTCTCCTCTATTCCCGTATGGCCCAATAAGGCTCATATACTCCCCGGCGAATTCCCGTAACTCTCCAGTACTCCGAAAATACCCGAATCACTCGGAACCTTTCCGAAATCCGAATATAGTCGTCCAATATATCGATCTTTAAGCCTCGACCATTTTGAGACTCCTCGTCATGTCCCCGATCTCATCCGGGACTCCGAACTCCTTCGGTACATCAAAACTCATAAACTCATGTCACAGCCCTAGAATATTGTTTGTAAATAGTTGCATCTTCATCCAGGCATCATATTTAAATTTCTGAAACATGAGTTGAGGATTGTTGGAAGCCTCAAAAACTTAAATAAAAGAGGGGCAAAAACCCTAGAAATCTCATTCATTGCTCCAAAATGCTCTTCTTAAATGTTTGATAATTTTGGTAAGGGTTCTGGTCCAAACCAAAATATTGAACATTTTTAAGGAATTATTTTTGGGACTTTGGATTTAATTCATTAGCTATTTGAATTTGAATTATATTCATATAATTAGAATATAATTTAAATACCCCTGAAATATTTTATAAGCTTTTGGAAAAGTCCATCTAGCATTATAAAATATTCAGAGGAGTTTTTGGCATTGTTTGAATTATTTTTAAAATTCAAAACAGTGGCAAAATAAATTAATAAAAATAAAACAGAACAGAAATATAAAACAAAGCATCTTACCTGGCGCTTACCTGGTGGCCCAACAGGACCAGCCCAGCTAGGCCCAGCCCACCTCCTCCTCACTCCTACTGTCTTCAACCTCCTACCAGTGGGCAGGAGGGCGTGTGCCCACGGCGCGCCAGCACGCGCACGGCCACCGACGGCCACCTCCTGCTTGCCGCTTCGCCCTGGACTCTCCTGGCATCGCCACGCACCCCCCCCCCCCGGGGCCCCTCTCGCTCTCCCTCCCCCTCATCCTCTCCCCTGGACCCCTCTCTCTCGCCACCGAACACGCCCATCGCCGCCGTTCGCCGTTGCCGCGACCACCGCCACCCCCTCTCCTCTCCGACGCGCTCCCGAGCTCCGCCACGACGTCGTCGTCCTCTCCATCGAGTCACGCGGCGCCAGAAGCTCTGCTGCATCTCCAACGCCACCGTTTCCGACCTCGGGTGCCGGTGATCCCCGCCGTCGATTCGCCGGACCCCGTGCCTCCCCTGCCTCGCCAGCAGCACCAGAAGAACCGCGGTGAGCCGCTGCATCGTTTCCCCCATGCCTCGTTGCCTAATTCGCCCCCTAGCCGCTCCCTCCACCGGAGCCGAGACGCTCCGCCGCACGGGCTCGTCGCCGGTGAAGCTCCGGTGACCTTTTGGTCCCACGCATGCGTCCGTTGCACTCGTTGCGTCCCGTAGAGTAAAACTAGCGCGACACCCGTCTTGTTTGCACACCGCAGCGCCGGTCCCGCGAACCCCCGAGCTCCGGCCGCCGCCGGGGTCGATGCCGCGCTCAACTCCGGCCACCCCACGCCCTCTCGTGGGTCCCCCTAGATGCGCGGGAGCACGGGCTTCCTCCTGGTGCCCTCAGGGTGCCCAACCGTAGCCTGTAGTGCCATCCCGAGCTACTCCGGCGAGGTTCCGCCGTCGCCATGGTCACCGGCGTCACTAGCCGACGTGGCCGCGTGATTAGCACTAATCACGGCCAGCTAACCTCCCCAGAGCCGCTGACGTATGGGCCCCACGCCCTTATTTAATCCTTATCATTTTCTGTTAAGTTTAACCTAACCACCATGGGCCCACACGTCAGCTTTGACCAAGCTGACGTGGCTGTTGACTTGGTCCCACCTGTCATTGGCACTATCCAGCCCACGTCACTGACCAGTGGACCCCACTGGTCAGGTTTGACCTGGACCCGCCTAGTTGACCTGCTGACATCAGCATGACCTAGTGCTGACGCAATAAATCATTTTCTGGATTTATTATAATTCAGGAAATTCCAGAAAATTGTATAAACTTCTAAAATTCATAGAAATTCAACCGTAACTCCAAATTAGATAATTTATATATGAAAAATTATCAGAAAAATTCAAGGAATCCATCTGTACCATTTTCATGCATGTTAGAACAACTTATAGCTGCTGTTTAGCACAAATCAATTAAATGGCATTTAAATAATCACATATGGAGTTTGAATTTGAATCTTGTATTCAAACCAACTTCATTTAATCTGTTGCTAGTTGCATTAGCTCAAAACACATTCATTTTGCCATGTCATGATCATGCATCATATTGTGCATTGCATTGATTGTGTTCCCTTCTGTATTGCCGGTATTTGTCCCCTCTCGATAGACGTGATACCGATGATGTGATCGTTGACACTGATGAAGACTCAATGTTATCTTCAGAAGTGCCAGGCAAGCAAAGCCCCCTTGTTCATTCCGATAAAATCCCACTCTCTCGCTCCTGCTCTCTTTTACTGCATTAGGACAACAACGACATATTTGTTACTTGCTGCGGTAGCTGAACCCCTTTATCCTTTGCATGACCTGTCATTGCCACAGTAAATAGATGAAACCCACTAGCATGAGTAGGAGTTGTTTGAGCCCTGTTGTGCCTACTCATTCATGCTTGTTTGTCATGCCTGCTACTGCTTAGAGTTGAGTCAGGTCTGATTCATCGGGGATGAATCAGAGGCGTGTGAGCATGTCCTACTGTGTGTGAGCTAAGTGTGTGAACACGATTTGGTAAAGGTGGCGGTGAGAGGCCATGTAGGAGTACATGGTGGGTTGTCTCATTGCAGCCGTCCTCAGGAACTGAGTTCTGTGTTTGTGATCCATGATTCAGCTACTACCACGCATTGGGCCCGAAACCAATGGACCCTCTCGGCTTCTTGATCACCCTTGTCCTCTGTCCAGGAGTTGCAAGTAGTTTCTGGTGTTTGTAGTATGCTGGAGGCCGTGCGCAGCGCTGGCCGTAGAGGTGGGCTGTGATGCGGTAGGCACGTGGCATGGTGTACCGGGCGCCCGTTTGGTGTCTCGGGAACCCTGTTCACATTGTTTGGGGCTGTGAGCGAAACTCCGGCCGGATCTCCTCATGGATGGAACCCGAATAGGCAATAAACCTGGACTAGAGCCTCGAGTGTTTAGGCAGGCCGTGGCCGACACCCACGTTGGGCTTCCGCTTGAAGGTTGCCGAGTACATGTCGTGTAAACGGCGGTAAGTGGTGAGAGCGTGTGTGAAGAAGTACACCCCTGCAGGGTTAACATCATCTATTCGAATAGTCGTGTCTGCGAAAAAGGACTTCTGGGTTGCTTATATCAGTTCATAGACAAGTGAAAGTGGATACTCTAAAATACGCAAGATAAGCGTGAGTGCTATGGATGGCGTTCTCGTAGGGAGACGGGAGCGGTTCCATAGTGGTGTATTGATATGGTGAATATGTGGACTCGTGTGCGCCACCTCAAAAGAGTTACTTGCAGTCGTAGTTCAGGATAGCCACCGAGTCAAAGCTGGCTTGCTGCAGTTAAACCCCACCATCCCCTTTGTTGATAATGATGCATATGTAGTTAGTTCTGATGTAAGTCTTGCTGGGTACATTTGTACTCACGTTTGCCTATTTTATGTTTTTGCAGAGAGACTTCAGTCTCACTAGTAGTTCCACGTGGACTTCGACGTTTAGCTTGTTACCTCAGCTACGATCTTGAGCCCTCGGCAGGATCTGGTAGATAGTCAGGCTTCTCAGCCTTTTTCATTTCTAGATGTCTGTACTCAGACATGATAGCTTCCGCTTGTGTTTTGACTTGTATGCTCTGAATGTTGGGTCATGAGACCCCTGTTTGTAATATCTCGCTCCTCGGAGCCTATTGAATAAATACTTGAGTCATAGAGTCATTTTGTGATGCCATGTTGTATTGCACATATCGAGCATATTGTGTGTATGCTATTGAAATGCTTGGTATGTGTGGGATCTGACTATCTAGTTGTTTATCTTTAGTAGCCTCTCTTACCGGGAAATGTCTCCTAGTGTTTCCATTGAGCCTTGGTAGCCTGCTACTGCTCCGGAACACTTAGGCTGGCCGGCATGTGTCCTTCTTCGTTCATGTGTCTGTCCCTTCGGGGAAATGTCACGCGATGAATACCGGAGTCCTGTTAGCCTGCTACAGCCCGGTTCACCGGAGTCCTGCTAGCCCAGTGCTACAGCCTGGATTCACTCGTTGATGACCGACATGTTCGATGCTGGGTCATGGATGCCTGTCCCTGTAAGTCTGTGCCACTTTGGGTTTACGACTAGCCATGTCAGCCCGGGCTCCTTATCATATGGATGCTAGCGACACTGTCATATACGTGTGCCAAAAGGCGCAAACGGTCCCGGGCAAAGGTAAGGCGACACCCGTGGGAATACCGTGCGTGAGGCCGCAAAGTGATATGAGGTGTTACATGCTAGATCGATGTGGCATTGAGTTGGGGTCCTGACAGCGTTGGTATCAGAGCTTGACTGCCTGTAGGATTACCAAGCCAAACTGGTCGAAGTTGAGTCTAGAAATTCTTTAGTTATATAAGGGAATTGATTGTGGGATGGAACGTAAGGCTCTTTTTACTCCTTATACCTCATGGCCTTCTGATCTGAGACATCGTCTTCTCTTCTACGGGGATTAAGAACTAGGCTATCTCTTCTTCCCATCAGGATCACGTGTTACTAATCCGTAGACTTATAAGATTGTTGGATTTAAGCTTGAGTTCAGTTCCTACTACCTCCATATGTTAATTGTTGATCTCGAAACCTTGATATCGTGCTTCTGAGTGGTTATGCCACCATTTTGTGAATGTCTCAAATCTTTTCTGAGCATTTACAGCCGTTATGCTGTCCGAGTCATCCCAGGTTTCTAAATAGTTTGAAGCAATTTGCAAATTCTTTCCTCCCGTTTCGATGTTCCTTTGGGCCAGATTAACCACACTAATCGGTGAGTTGAGGTACTTTATTGCCTTGACATATATGTTGGAGCTGGTATTATGACCCTAGGTGTCTTAGGGGATCATCTAGTAATTTAGCCATGATTTGTGTCCCAGGGTGATGATTCTGGCCATCATTCTCGAAAGCATCCCGTGATGCTACTTAGTAATAGGTATTCTGTTCCTGGGTTCTTGAACCCGAGATTCACTCTACCTACTTCATGTTGATAGTAATTGCTAGTGCCTTTAGGATATTAGTAACCTTTGCGATAGTCCTTGAAGTCCGTGGTATCTTCTTCTTCCAAATACCATGAACTACTTATGGCAGAAGTTCCTCGTTGAACTGAAATATCACAACAGGATTATTCTTGAGGAGTTCTCCATTCATAAATCGTGACGCTGCCAGTTCTACCTTTCTGCATGGGTTATCCGGAAGAAATATGTTGAACTTGGTTCGACATACTAATCTATGCATCCACAACTCAGAAAATTATATGTTCCTTTGAGTTGTTCTCTTTAGTTGCATTCTGACCCTCGTCTATCAATTGATAGTCAAGAGTATGCGTGCGTTCGTTTATCGATGCCTATTACTCTTGTGGTCTGTCAAGCCATTCTATCGCGGAATGACTAGGAGAAACAAACTCCAGTACCTCATCCATATCTAGGATTGGGTCAAAGTAGTTGTATTCCATAGATCAAATGCCAATCCAGCTTTTGCTCTGTTCTACCTTGGAGTATTACCTTATTCTATATCGAGATATTATAGGAATTGCACACCATCCTATGAACTCTTGGTACAGTGATACTTCTCACCATCATTAGTCATTCCTCGGCCCTCGTGTTGATGCAACCGGAATACCGACAAATGAATTGTGATGTGTGAAATCAATACTCCCAGCAACCTCGTTGCTTGGTAGTTAAAGGATAATAATTTCATTCTTAGCGTGTTGGTTTTTGAATCATCCTTCTAAGACTTATCGTGCTACCTAGTTCTTATTTCGGTGCACCCTTCGATTGATGAGTTAGGATCTTGTCAAGTCCTCACTCATTTGATTATATCGTCTTGCCCTCAAAAGCGAGATTGTTCTCGAGCTTAGTAACATACCGGTGGTTCGTGATTTTCTGAATGTCTTCTCGGAAGTATCACCAGGTCGTCACCTGACCGTTATGTTGAGCCCGTGATCAAGTTGGTTTCTTATGAACCACCTTCTTTCCAAGAATCGGTGTTATATATCCCTGAGCTAGTTGGTTAAGCTGGACAACAACTTGGAGAGTTGGATGATAAAAGCTTGCCTGACTTAGTTCGTTCCAAAGGGATATTCTTGTGTAGTGTGTGTTGAAGAAAGTTGATATTTTCATCGACTGAACCTCGTGATCAGTTAATGGACCTATCATTTTTACCCAACCTTTGATTGGAGTATGGGCTATCATCCAATCAGACCAGAACCAACGATATTCGTAATGTTGTCTTACTCGTGGTTGATCCCTCGAGCATACATCATTATATCTTTTGGGTCTGACCAATGCTATCACTTGTTCACTTAACTATGGAATTCCTTTTAAAAGGAAACCCAGATGAATTGTTGTTGAGCCCATTGACAACATCGTCATCTCCTCCATGATCTTGTTGGACAACAAGTTAGTGTTGGGAACTTCTGAAAGCATTTCTTCATGCTAACTCATTAAGTATGTGTTTGATGAAACAAGTGACTTTCCCTAATTCATGTGCATATGATGCAAGTTGCCGCCATGAATTTGAGGAAGATTGTTTTGTTTCCTTGGAATCATTCCAAATTAGTCATGCACACGTGCGAAGTATTCTGTGGTCTGGAGACTTGCAACCTTCATTCCATATGTGTCCCGAGCACACCAAGCCACTGATTGATTTGTTCAAGGAGAAGAAGTTCCTTCATAAGAGCTAATCATATGACCTATGCAAGGACTTCGTTATCCACGGTGATGGTTCCCAACCAGAACTCGGTAGTGTTTTATTGTAAGACTACCATGTGATCATGTTTGTCTGAGACAACATGTTCACACGTGCGTAGCAGAACCAGCTCATGTTTTGGAGCTTGCTATCGTAGTTCATTCCCCGAGAATCTCGCAACGTCATCTCGTCGAATTGTGTTGCAAACTTTCATTTTTCTTCCTAGACTCGATGAGTCTGG
Organism: Triticum aestivum; assembly: GCF_018294505.1. Taxonomy (NCBI): domain Eukaryota; kingdom Viridiplantae; phylum Streptophyta; class Magnoliopsida; order Poales; family Poaceae; genus Triticum; species Triticum aestivum. The sequence goes on from NC_057807.1 coordinate 654,969,811, forward strand.
AATATCCTAACACCAACCAGATTTGAATCTCAGGCAGATATGATGGTTGAAACATTTTCCAAGAACTATAATATTGGTCCCTCGATAACCGGTAAAGTGGATGTCGTGGCCAACACACCCAACCGGAAGACCTATTATTATAATATCTTGATTGAGGAAGTTGGCCACCTCCCCATAGGGATTTCGTAGGATTTACTCCCTAGTTGCCCCTATGGATTTTGAGATCCCGAAGTCCGACCTTTTTACTTGATGTTCTAGATATCAAACCATATCTATGAATGGGTTACACTAGCAGATCAAGGAGAACATTAGAAGCGGAGTGCTAAATGTCTCTCGGTCGATCATCCAGATTTTTATTTCCTTGGCCTCGCTAAGGTGAAATCTGAGAAGGTGTTATCTTCCTTTGCATCTGCATCGTCCATCGTTGTTCATCATGGTGGTATGTTGTGTTGCCAGGATCCTTGACACGGATGTTGGTAAAACCTTGATGAATATGGAAATGCTCAAGTTCTTGAGAGCACGCACAAGCGCTAGGTGTTATCATCAGCACTAACTGGGTTTGCTCTCAGTTTCCTCGGCAATGCTATGATCTTTTCAAACAGTGAATTCACTCCCTATTGTTGGGTTTTTCCCCAGTTACCAGAATCATTTCCAGCATTTGCATTTTGTTCCTAGCTTACACCGCCAATGTGCCATTCTACCATGGGTCTCTTCCATCTCCGGTGATAAGCAAATTCATCCATTACGTTGTCTTCAACAAGGTAATCCACATCATCCAAGTCCGAGTATGCCATTCTACCGACCCCCTCCAAATGATCGCTTGTGATTGCCTTAGGCTGGTATAAAGAGTTTCAATGATCTTTGAATCAAAGGTAATTCTTTTTGCCACTTAAGGGGATAATCTACGAATCACCCTCCTTCAGGATGTTTCGTCGTGGTATCATGGCAACTCAACTCCTCGCTACGTGGACAATCATTTACCACCTTCTTAGGTGTGGAATAGTTGTCTACCTAGTGAACCTTCGTCATCCGTTTCTTTCCACCCCTCTTGATGTGTATCTCGTGTCTCAACCCGAGAGATGGTCCTATGTCTCATTCCGTGAGTTGTTCGATCTTCGAGAAGATCGACCCTTCTAGAGTCTCCTTCTTCCCTCCATGTCATGTTGGCAGGATTTCTCAGAGCAAGACATCAAGACAATGATGGTGAATGAATCAACGTTCCTATGAAGTGCAACCTGGATCGTGAAGATTGTACTAGTTTGCGTTCCCCCTTCACCTTACCCTACGCTTGAATCTCGGGACGAGATTTTTGTTTAGTGGGGGTGAGTTGTCACAGCCCTAGAATATTGTTTGTAAATAGTTGCATCTTCATCCAGGCATCATATTTAAATTTCTGAAATATGAGTTGAGGATTGTTGGAAGCCTCAAAAACTTAAATAAAAGAGGGGCAAAAACCCTAGAAATCTCATTCATTGCTCCAAAATGCTCTTCTTAAATGTTTGATAATTTTGGTAAGGGTTCTGGTCCAAACCAAAATATTGAACATTTTTAAGGAATTATTTTTGGGACTTTGGATTTAATTCATTAGCTATTTGAATTTGAATTATATTCATATAATTAGAATATAATTTAAATACCCCTAAAATATTTTATAAGCTTTTGGAAAAGTCCATCTAGCATTATAAAATATTCAGAGGAGTTTTTGGCATTGTTTGAATTATTTTTAAAATTCAAAACAGTGGCAAAATAAATTAATAAAAATAAAACAGAACAGAAATATAAAACAAAGCATCTTACCTGGCGCTTACCTGGTGGCCCAACAGGACCGGCCCAGCTAGGCCCAGCCCACCTCCTCCTCACTCCTACTGTCTTCAACCTCCTGCCAGTGGGCAGGAGGGCGTGTGCCCACGGCGCGCCAGCACGCGCACGGCCACCGACGGCCACCTCCTGCTTGCCGCTTCGCCCTGGACTCTCCTGGCATCGCCACGCACCCCCCCCCCCCGGGGCCCTCTCGCTCTCCCTCCCCCTCATCCTCTCCCCTGGACCCCTCTCTCTCGCCACCGAACACGCCCATCGCCGCCGTTCGCCGTTGCCGCGACCACCGCCACCCCCTCTCCTCTCCGATGCGCTCCCGAGCTCCGCCACGACGTCGTCGTCCTCTCCATCGAGTCACGCGGCGCCAGAAGCTCTGCTGCATCTCCAACGCCGCCGTTTCCGACCTCGGGTGCCGGTGATCCCCGCCGTCGATTCGCCGGACCCCGTGCCTCCCCTGCCTCGCCAGCAGCACCAGAAGAACCGCGGTGAGCCGCTGCATCGTTTCCCCCATGCCTCGTTGCCTAATTCGCCCCCTAGCCGCTCCCTCCACCGGAGCCGAGACGCTCCGCCGCACGGGCTCGTCGCTGGTGAAGCTCCGGTGACCTTTTGGTCCCACGCATGCGTCCGTTGCACTCGTTGCGTCCCGTAGAGTAAAACTAGCGCGACACCCGTCTTGTTTGCACACCGCAGCGCCGGTCCCGCGAACCCCCGAGCTCCGGCCGCCGCCGGGGTCGATGCCGCGCTCAACTCCGGCCACCCCACGCCCTCCCATGGGTCCCCCTAGATGCGCGGGAGCACGGGCTTCCTCCTGGTGCCCTCAGGGTGCCCAACCGCAGCCTGTAGTGCCATCCCGAGCTACTCCGGCGAGGTTCCGCCGTCGCCATGGTCGCCGGCGTCACTAGCCGACGTGGCCACGTGATTAGCACTAATCACGGCCAGCTAACCTCCCCAGAGCCGCTGACGTATGGGCCCCACGCCCTTATTTAATCCTTATCATTTTCTGTTAAGTTTAACCTAACCACCATGGGCCCACATGTCAGCTTTGACCAAGCTGACGTGGCTTTTGACTTGGTCCCACCTGTCATTGGCACTATCCAGCCCCAGTCACTGACCAGTGGACCCCACTGGTCAGGTTTGACCTGGACCCGCCTAGTTGACCTGCTGACATCAGCATGACCTAGTGCTGACGCAATAAATCATTTTCTGGATTTATTATAATTTAGGAAATTCCAGAAAATTGTATAAACTTCTAAAATTCATAGAAATTCAACCGTAACTCCAAATTAGATAATTTATATATGAAAAATTATCAGAAAAATTCAAGGAATCCATCTGTACCATTTTCATGCATGTTAGAACAACTTATAGCTGATGTTTAGCACAAATCAATTAAATGGCATTTAAATAATCACATATGGAGTTTGAATTTGAATCTTGTATTCAAACCAACTTCATTTAATCTGTTGCTAGTTGCATTAGCTCAAAACACATTCATTTTGCCATGTCATGATCATGCATCATATTGTGCATTGCATTGATTGTGTTCCCTTCTGTATTGCCGATATTTGTCCCCTCTCGATAGACGTGATACCGATGATGTGATCGTTGACACTGATGAAGACTCAATGTTATCTTCAGAAGTGCCAGGCAAGCAAAACCCCCTTGTTCATTCCGATAAAATCCCACTCTCTCGCTCCTGCTCTCTTTTACTGCATTAGGACAACAACGACATATTTGTTACTTGCTGCGGTAGCTGAACCCCTTTATCCTTTGCATGACCTGTCATTGCCACAGTAAATAGATGAAACCCACTAGCATGAGTAGGAGTTGTTTGAGCCCTGTTGTGCCTACTCATTCATGCTTGTTTGTCATGCCTGCTACCGCTTAGAGTTGAGTCAGGTCTGATTCATCGGGGATGAATCAGAGGCGTGTGAGCATGTCCTACTGTGTGTGAGCTAAGTGTGTGAACACGATTTGGTAAAGGTGGCGGTGAGAGGCCATGTAGGAGTACATGGTGGGTTGTCTCATTGCAGCCGTCCTCAGGAACTGAGTTCTGTGTTTGTGATCCATGATTCAGCTACTACCACGCATTGGGCCCGAAACCAATGGACCCTCTCGGCTTCTTGATCACCCTTGTCCTCTGTCCAGGAGTTGCAAGTAGTTTCTGGTGTTTGTAGTATGCTGGAGGCCGTGCGCAGCGCTGACCGTAGGGGTGGGCTGTGATGCGGTAGGCATGTGGCACGGTGTACCGGGCGCCCGTTTGGTGTCTCGGGAACCCTGTTCACATCGTTTGGGGCTGTGAGCGAAACTCCGGCCGGATCTCCTCATGGATGGAACCCAAATAGGCGATAAACCTGGACTAGAGCCTCGAGTGTTTAGGCAGGCCGTGGCCGACACCCACGTTGGGCTTCCGCTTGAAGGTTGCCGAGTACATGTCATGTAAACGGCGGTAAGTGGTGAGAGCGTGTGTGAAGAAGTACACCCCTGCAGGGTTAACATCATCTATTTGAATAGCCGTGTCCGCGGAAAAGGACTTCTAGGTTGCTTATATCAGTTCATAGACAAGTGAAAGTGGATACTCTAAAATACGCAAGATAAGCGTGAGTGCTATGGATGGCGTTCTCGTAGGGAGACGGGAGCGGTTCCATAGTGGTGTATTGATATGGTGAATATGTGGACTCGTGTGCGCCACCTCAAAAGAGTTACTTGCAGTCGTAGTTCAGGATAGCCACCGAGTCAAAGCTGGCTTGCTGCAGTTAAACCCCACCATCCCCTTTGTTGATAATGATGCATATGTAGTTAGTTCTGATGTAAGTCTTGCTGGGTACATTTGTACTCACGTTTGCCTATTTTATGTTTTTGCAGAGAGACTTCAGTCTCACTAGTAGTTCCACGTGGACTTCGACGTTTAGCTTGTTACCTCAGCTACGATCTTGAGCCCTCGGCAGGATCTGGTAGATAGTCAGGCTTCTCAGCCTTTTTCATTTCTAGATGTCTGTACTCAGACATGATAGCTTCCGCTTGTGTTTTGACTTGTATGCTCTGAATGTTGGGTCGTGAGACCCCTGTTTGTAATATCTCGCTCCTCGGAGCCTATTGAATAAATACTTGAGTCGTAGAGTCATTTTGTGATGCCATGTTGTATTGCACATATCGAGCATATTGTGTGTATGCTATTGAAATGCTTGGTATGTGTGGGATCTGACTATCTAGTTGTTTATCTTTAGTAGCCTCTCTTACCGGGAAATGTCTCCTAGTGTTTCCATTGAGCCTTGGTAGCCTGCTACTGCTCCGGAACACTTAGGCTGGCCGGCATGTGTCCTTCTTCGTTCCTGTGTCTGTCCCTTCGGGGAAATGTCACGCGATGAATACCAGAGTCCTGTTAGCCTGCTATAGCCCGGTTCACCGGAGTCCTGCTAGCCCAGTGCTACAACCTGGATTCACTCGCTGATGACCGACATGTTCGATGCTGGGTCATGGATGCCTGTCCCTGTAAGTCTGTGCCACTTTGGGTTTACGACTAGCCATGTCAGCCCGGGCTCCTTATCATATGGATGCTAGCGACACTGTCATATACGTGTGCCAAAAGGCGCAAACGGTCCCGGGCAAAGGTAAGGCGACACCCGTGGGAATACCGTGCGTGAGGCCGCAAAGTGATATGAGGTGTTACATGCTAGATCGATGTGGCATTGAGTCGGGGTCCTGACAACTCATAATATAACTGTCATCGAAACCTTAAGCGTGCGGACCCTACGAGTTCGAGAACTATGTAGACATGACCTAGAACTATTCTTTGTCAATAACCAATAGCGGAACCTGGATGCTCATATTGGCTCCTACATATTCTACGAAGATCTTTATTGGTCAAACCGCATAACAACATACGTTGTTCCCTTTGTCATCGGTTTGTTACTTGCCCGAGATTCGATCGTCGGTATCCAATACCTAGTTCAATCTCGTTACCGGCAAGTCTCTTTACTCGTTAATGCATCATTCCGTAACTAACTCATTAGTTACATTGCTTGCAAGGCTTATAGTGATGTGCATTACCGAGAGGGCCCAGAGATACCTCTCCGACAATCGGAGTGACAAAACCTAATCTCGAAATATGCCAACCCAACATGTACCTTTGGATACACCTGTAGTACTCCTTTATAATTACCCAGTTACGTTGTGACGTTTGGTAGCACCCAAAGTGTTCCTCCGGTAAACGGGAGTTGCATAATCTCATAGTTACAGGAACATGTATAAGTCATGAAGAAAGCAATAGCAATATACTAAACGATCAAGTGCTAGGCTAACGGAATGGGTCATGTCAATCACATCATTCTCCTAATGATGTGATCCCGTTAATCAAATGACAACTCATGTCTATGGCTAGGAAACTTAACCATCTTTGATTCACGAGCTAGTCAAGTAGAGGCATACTAGTGACACTATGTTTGTCTATGTATTCACACATGTATTATGTTTCCGGTTAATACAATTCTAGCATGAATAATAAACATTTATCATGATATAAGGAAATAAATAATAACTTTATTATTGCCTCTAGGGCATATTTCCTTCAGTCTCCCACTTGCACTAGAGTCAATAATCTAGTTCACATCATCATGTGATTCAACACCAATATTGACATCTGTATGTGATTAACACCCATAGTTCACATCGTCATGTGATCAACACCCAAAGGGTTTACTAGAGTCAATAATCTAGTTCACATCGCTATGTGATTAACACCCAAAATAGTACTAAGGTATGATCATGTTTTGCTCGTGAGAGGAGTTTAGTCAACGGGTCTGTCACATTCAGAGCCGTATGTATTTTGCAAATATTCTATGTCTACAATGCTCTGCACGGAGCTACTCTAGCTAATTGCTCCCACTCTCAATATGTATCCAGATTGAGACTTAGAGTCATCTGGGTCAGTGTAAAAAGTTTGCACCGATGTAACTTTTATGACGAATTCTTTTATCACCTCCATAATCGAGAAACATCTCCTTAGTCCTCACTAAGGATATTCTTGACCGCTGTCCAGTGATCTACTATTAGATCAAAATTGTATTCCTTGCCAAACTCAGAGCAAGGTATACAATAGGTCTGGTTCACAGCATAGCATACTTTATAGAACCTATGACTGAGGCATAGTGAATGACTTTTCATTCTCTTTCTATTTTCTGCAATGGTCGGGTCTTGAGTCTTACTCAACTTCACACCTTGTAACACAGGCAAGAACTCCTTCTTTGACTGTTCCATTTTGAACTATTTCAAAAATTTATCAAGGTATGTACTCATTGAAAAATCTTATCAAGCGTCTTGATCTATCTATATAGATCTGGATGCTCAATGTGTAAGTAGCTTTACCGAGGTCTTTCTTTTAAAGAACTCCTTTCATATACTCCTTTATGCTTTCCAGAAAAATTCAACATCATTTCTGTTCAATCAATATGTCATTCACATATACTTATCAGAAATGTTGTAGTGCTCCCACTCACTTTCTTGTAAATATAGGCCTTTCCAAAAGTCTATATAAAACCATATGCTTTGATCAACTCATCAAAGCGTATATTCCAACTCCGAGATGCTTGCACCAGTCCATTGATGGATCGCTGGAGCTTGCACATTTTGTTAGCACCTTTAGGATTAGCAGAACCTTCTGGTTGCATCATATACAACTCTTGTTTAAAAATCCATTAAGGAATGCAGTTTTGACATCCATTTGCCAGATTTCATAAAATGTGGCAATTGATAACATGATTCAGACGGACTTAAGCATCGATACGAGTGAGAAAATCTCATCGTATTCAACACCTTAACTTGTCGAAAACCTTTTGCAACAAGTCGAGCTTAGTAGATAGTAACACTACTATCAGTGTCCGTCTTCCTCTTGAAGATCCATTTATTTAACATGGCTTGCTGATCATCGAGCAAGTCAATCAAAGTCCATACTTTGTTCTCATACATGGATCATATCTCAGATTTTATGGCCTCAAGCCATTTTGTGGAATCTGGGCTCATCATCGCTTCCTCATATTTCATAGGTTCATCATGGTCTAGTAACATGACTTCCAGAACATGATTACCGTACCACTCTGGTGCGGATCTTACTCTGGAAGACCTACGAGGTTTGGTAGCAACTTGATCTAAAGTTTCATGATCATCATCATTAACTTCCTCACTAATTGGTGTAGGAATCACTGGAACTGATTTCTGTGATGAACTACTTTCAAATGAGGGAGCAGGTACAGTTACCTCATCAAGTTCTACTTTCCTCCCACTCACTTCTTTCGAGAGAAACTCCTTCTCTAGAAAGGATCCATTCTTAGCAACGAATGTTTTGCCTTTGGATTTGTGATAGAAGGAGTACCCAACAGTTTCCTTTGGGTATTCTATGAAGACGCACTTCTCCGATTTGGGTTCGAGCTTATCAGGTTGAAAACCTTTTTCATATAAGCATCGCAACTCCAAACTTTAAGAAACGACAGCTTAGGTTTACTTCTAAACCATAGTTCATACGATGTCGTCTCAAACGGATTTAGATGGTGCCCTTTTAACGTGAATGCAGCTGTCTCTAATGCATAACCCCAAAACGATAATGGTAAATTAGTAAGAGACATCATAGATCGCACCATATCCAATAAAGTGCGGTTACGATGTTTGGACACACCATAACGTTGTGGTGTTCCAGGTGGCGTGAGCTGTGAAACTATTCCACATTGTTTTAATTGAAGACCAAACTCGTAACTCAAATATTCGTCTCCGCGATCAGATCGCAGAAACTTTATTTTCTTGTTACGATGATTTTTCCACTTCACTCTGAAATTCTTTGAACCTTTCAACTATTTCAGACTTATGTTTCATCAAGTAGATATACCCATATCTGCTCAAATCATCTTGTGAAGGTCAGAAAATAACGATACTTGCCACGAGCATCAACACTCATTGGATCGCATACATCGGTATGTATTATTTCCAATAAGTCAGTAGCTTGTTCCATTGTTCCGGAGAACGGAGTTTTAGTCATCTTGCCCAAAAGGCACGGTTCGCAAGCATCAAATGATTCATAACCAAGTGATTCCGAAAATCCATCTTTATGGAGTTTCTTCATGCGCTTTACACCGATATGACCCAAACGGCAGTGCCACAAATAAGTTGCACTATCATTATTAACTTTGCATCTTTTGGCATCAATATTATGAATATGTGTATCACTACGATCGAGATCCAACAAACTATTTTCATTGGGTGTATAACCATCGAAGGTCTTATTCATGTAAACAGAATAACAATTATTCTCTAACTTTAAATGAATAACCGTATCGCAATAAACACGATCAAATCATGTTCATGCTCAACGCAAATGCCAAATAACATTTATTTAGGTTTAACACTAATCCCGAAAGTATAGGGAGTGTGCGATGATGATCATATCAATCTTGGAACTACTTCCAACACTCATCGTCACTTCCCCTTCAACTAGTCTCTGTTTATTCTGTAACTCCTGTTTCGAGTTACTAATCTTAGCAACCGAACAAGTATCAAATACTCAGGAGCTACTATAAACACTAGTAAGGCACACATCAATAACCTGTATATCAAATATACCCTTGTTCACTTTGCCATCCTTCTTATCCACCAAATATTCAGGGCATTTCCGCTTCCAGTGACCATTTCCTTTGCAGTGTAAGCACTCAGTTTCAGGCTTTGGTTCAGCTTTGGGCTTCTTCGTGGGAGTGACAACTTGCTTGCCATTCTACTTGAAGTTCCCTTTCTTTCCCTTTGCCCTTTTCTTGAAACTAGTGGTCTTGTCAATCATCAACACTTGATGCTCTTTCTTGATTTCTACCTTCGTCGATTTCAACATCACGAAGAGCTTGGGAATCGTTTTCGTCATCCCTTGCATACTATAGTTCATCACGAAGTTCTACTAACTTGGTGATGGTGACTAGAGAATTCTGTCAATCACTATCTTATCTGGAAGATTAACTCCCACTTGATTCAAGCGATTGTAGTACCCAGACAATCTGAGCACATGCTCACTAGTTGAGCGATTCTCCTCCATCTTTTAGCTATAGAACTTGTTGGAGACTTCATATCTCTCAACTCGGGTATTTGCTTGAAATATTAACTTCAACTCCTGGAACATCTCATATGGTCCATGACGTTCAAAACGTCTTTGAAGTCCCGATTCTAAGCCATTAAGCATGGTGCACAAAACTATCAAGTAGTCATCATATTGAGCTAGCCAAACGTTCATAACGTCTGCATCTGCTCCTGCAATAGGTCTGTCACCTAGCGGTGCATTAAGGACATAATTCTTCTGTGCAGCAATGAGGATAAACCTCAGATCACGGATCCAATCCGCATCATTGCTACTAACATCTTTCAACACAATTTTCTCTAGGAACATATCAAAATAAACATATGAAAGCAACAACGCAAGCTATTGATCTACAACATAATTTGCAAAATACTACCAGGACTAAGTTCATGATAAATTTAAGTTCAATTAATCATATTACTTAAGAACTCCCACTTAGACAGACATCTCTCTAGTCATCTAAGTGATCACGTGATCCAAATCAACTAAACCATAACCGATCATCACGTGAGATGGAGTAGTTTTCAATGGTGAACATCACTATGTTGATCATATCTACTATATGATTCACGCTCGACCTTTCGGTCTCCGTGTTCCGAGGCCATATCTGCATATGCTAGGCTCGTCAAGTTTAACCTGAGTATTCTGCGTGTGCAAAACTGGCTTGCACCCGTTGTAGATGGACGTAGAGCTTATCACACCCAATCATCACGTGGTGTCTGGGCACGACGAACTTTGGCAACGGTGCATACTCAGGGAGAACACTTCTTGATAATTTAGTGAGAGATCATCTTAAAATGCTACCGTCAATCAAAGCAAGATAAGATGCATAAAGGATAAACATCACATGCAATCAATATAAGTGATATGATATGGCCATCATCATCTTGTGCTTGTGATCTCCATCTCCGAAGCACCGTCGTGATCACCATCGTCACCGGCGCGACACCTTGATCTTCATCGTAGCATCATTGTCGTTTACGCCATCTATTGCTTCTACGACTATCGCTACCGCTTAGTGATAAAGTAAAGCAATTACAGGGCGTTTGCATTTCATACAATAAAGCGACAACCATATGGCTCCTGCCAGTTGCCGATAACTTCGGTTACAAAACATGATCATCTCATACAATAAATATAGCATCACGTCTTGACCATATCACATCACAACATGCCCTGCAAAAACAAGTTAGACGTCCTCTACTTTGTTGTTGCAAGTTTTACGTGGCTGCTACGGGCTTAGCAAGAACCGTTCTTACCTACGCATCAAAACCACAACGATAGTTCGTCAAGTTAGTGCTGTTTTAACCTTCGCAAGGACCGGGCGTAGCCACACTCGATTCAGCTAAAGTGAGAGAGACAGACACCCACCAGCCACCTTTAAGCACGAGTGCTCGTAACGGTGAAACCAGTCTCGCGTAAGCGTACGCGTAATGTCGGTCCGGGCCGCTTCATCTCACAATACCGCCGAACCAAAGTATGACATGCTGGTAAGCAGTATGACTTGTATCGCCCACGACTCACTTGTGTTCTACTCGTGCATATGACATCTACGCATAAAACCTGGCTCTGATACCACTGTTGGGGAACGTAGTAATTTCAAAAAAATTCCTACGTACACGCAAGATCATGGTGATGGCATAGCAACGAGAGGGGAGAGTGTTGTCCACGTACCCTCGTAGACCGTAAGCGGAAGCGTTATGACAACGCGGTTGATGTAGTCGTACGTCTTCACGATCCGACCGATCCAAGTACCGAACGTACGGCACCTCCGAGTTCAGCACACGTTCAGCTCGATGACGGTCCCGGGCTCCGATCCAGCAAAGCTTCGGGGATGAGTTCCATCAACACGACGGCGTGGTGACGATGATGATGCTCTACCGGCGCAGGGCTTCGCCTAAACTCCGCGACGATATGACCGAGTTGGAATATGGTGGAGGGGGGCACCGCACACGGCTAAGGAATGATCCGTAGATCAACTTGTGTTGTGCCTAGAGGTGCCCCCCTGCCCCCGTACATAAAGGAGCAAGGGGGGAGGGGGCGGCCGGCCTAGGAGGGGCGCGCCAAGGGGAGTCCTACTCCCATCGGGAGTAGGACTCCCTCCTTCCTTGTTGGAGTAGGAGAAGGGGGAAAAAGGGGGAGAGGAGGAAGGAAAAGGGGGTCGCACCCCTTGTCCAATTCGGACCAGAGGGGGGCTGCGCGCCTCCTTCCTTTCGGCCTCTCTCCTCTATTCCCGTATGGCCCAATAAGGCCCATATACTCCCCGGCGAATTCCCGTCACTCTCCGGTACTCCGAAAATATCCGAATCACTCGGAACCTTTCCGAAGTCCGAATATAGTCGTCCAATATATCGATCTTTACGTCTCGACCATTTCGAGACTCCTCGTCATGTCCCCGATCTCATCCGGGACTCCGAACTCCTTCGGTACATCAAAACTCATAAACTCATAATATAACTGTCATCGAAACCTTAAGCGTGCGGACCCTACGGGTTCGAGAACTATGTAGACATGACCTAGAACTATTCTTGTCAATAACCAATAGCGGAACCTGGATGCTCATATTGGCTCCTACATATTCTACGAAGATCTTTATCGGTCAAACCGCATAACAACATACGTTGTTCCCTTTGTCATCGGTATGTTACTTGCCCGAGATTCGATCGTCGGTATCCAATACCTAGTTCAATCTCGTTACCGGCAAGTCTCTTTACTCGTTACGTAATGCATCATTCCGTAACTAACTCATTAGTTACATTGCTTGCAAGGCTTATAGTGATGTGCATTACCGAGAGGGCCCAGAGATACCTCTCCGACAATCGGAGTGACAAAACCTAATCTCGAAATACGCCAACCCAACATGTACCTTTGGAGACACCTGTAGTACTCCTTTATAATCACCCAGTTACGTTGTGACGTTTGGTAGCACCCAAAGTGTTCCTCCGGTAAACGGGAGTTGCATAATCTCATAGTTACAGGAACATGTATAAGTCATGAAGAAAGCAATAGCAATATACTAAACGATCAAGTGCTAGGCTAACGGAATGGGTCATGTCAATCACATCATTCTCCTAATGATGTGATCCCGTTAATCAAATGACAACTCATGTCTATGGCTAGGAAACTTAACCATCTTTGATTCACGAGCTAGTCAAGTAGAGGCATACTAGTGACACTATGTTTGTCTATGTATTCACACATGTATTATGTTTCCGGTTAATACAATTCTAGCATGAATAATAAACATTTATCATGATATAAGGAAATAAATAATAACTTTATTATTGCCTCTAGGGCATATTTCCTTCAACCGCATGTTCCACGGTAATCTGATGGCACCCACAGTGTATAGGGTTGAAGTGGTTCGGGTGCTGCCAGGCTGCGACGAGCTGTTACCTCCGATTCGACCCGCTGGGGCCAACGAAGAAGATGAGATGACCCTCAGCGCCTGCGTAAACTGCCCCTGCTTTGGCCGAAGAGCCAGATTCGTTTGGGGGCGGGGGACACCACCCCACAAACAAGACCGCCAGTCGTGCCGGCACCAAGCCATGGCAAGAACGCCGCAACACTACTGGACCTGCCGGACATCCCTATGCCGGACATCCCTATGGCATAGGATACGGACATCCCTATGGCACAGGATCCGGACGATGACGACAACGACGACGGTACATTTACCAATGTTGATAAGTACTTTGCCGAACATGGGTACGCTGACGAGTTCTGCGGGCCTCTTTCTCAAGAACCCAACCAAGACGACCGCAATCTAGCTGATACGGCGGAGAAATCCAATTGCAACAGGCGTCGTCTGGCGTTCAGTTCTCAGGAGACGCCTCCAGCTCCCGCCTTCACCGAGCCTCAGATAGCTGAGGTGCGAAATATTATCAGCCCCAACACGCTCAAGAAGGCGGTCTGTGAGTAGAACTCGGTCCCATTATAGGAGATCAAGAAGAAGGGACGGAAACGAAAGACTAACAAGGGTGCCGGTGCAAGCCAGCCGGCACCGAGTTCGATCCGTGCTCAGGACGGGCCACCTTCACCTAAGGATATCTCGAGGAGGGTGCATGTGGCGGGTAGGGCGATGCTACCGCCAAATATGCTCAATGCTGCAACCGGTGCTATGCGGAGTCTGCACGACAGTGTTCTTTCTTTGGAGAAGCGGCGTCTCAGAGAGAATGATGTGGCATACCCGGTTTTCGTGGCCAAGGTGCCAGAGGGCAAGGGCTTTGTGGATGGCGACATCGGGGGTACGATCATCCTGCGGTTTGATGACATCTTTGCTATGTTTAACCTTCATCCGCTGCACTACACCTTCGTTCGGCTGTTTTCGCTGAGTATGGAGATGCGGATCATTAGAGACAAGACCCCGGACATCGTGATAGTCGACCCCTTCTACATGTGTGCCAAGCACTTGAGCAGCGCTGGGGACCGCCAAGTTGCGAGTTCACACCTTGAAGGCGTCATTCTGGCAAACCCAGATAAGGATAACTTCCTTGTGGCTTACTTTCCCGAGTAAGTCATCCCTTAACCGCCCCGTAACATATGATTTCTTAGATTTCGATCGTTCTTTTTTTTTCTAACATTCCGTGTTCTGTGCAGTGACACACATTGCACACTCATCCTCTTAAGCCCGAAATATTCCATGACCACGTATTTCGACCCGAACCGTAACTCCAAGATAGACTACACAAATGTCAAGAAAGTTCTTGATGATGTTCTCCCCGGCTACGCCAAATCTGGAGGCACCTTCACTAGGGCAGTTCGTAAGTACGGCAAGCACACATTCTCACACAATACGAAGTTCTGCTGCGTCAAGCAGCCGTCTGGCGGTCAGAAGGATGCCTACTACGCCCTCCATCACATGCGGGCGATTGTAAGGGACCATCTTCACCTTCTGCTACCAGATAGTCTCAAAGATTGGGCCGCGAGGTTGTCGGCAACCCAGGACGCGGACCTCAGACAAGAATTCTTTCGCATCCAGTCGGAGTTTGCGGACATCATCCATCAAGATGTCCTTCATACCTCGGGGCAGTTCTTCCGCAGATAACAACCATCCAACAGTGAGATAGATGGAACGCTACAAATGCAGGGTGACAACGACCGCGATTTCATGACCATCACGACAGACGACGGCTTCATCCACGCTCCTGTCCGATGAGTCGAGTCAAAAGTAGTGATGTGTAGTTCTGAAACATTGATTGGCTCATGTTGTAATTAAACTTTAATGAATTTGTTGTCTCTTTGGTTTGGATAGTCGTTCAACTTAGATGTAATCGATGCTATTTATTAGTAGGACCATGAATCGTGCTATTAATGTCTTGCTTTTCTCTTCCGATCCTTTTGTTGCATACTTACATATTGCTTATGTATTGTCTGTTGTTTGGCTTGTGCATAGAGATGTCGTCGTATGTCGTGTACAAGGGTAAGGTTCCCGGAGTCTACGACGACTGGGAGGAGTGTCGGAGAGAGGTTCACCATTTCAGCGGTAACAGTTACAAAGGGTACACCACTAGGGCGGAGGCCGAATCTAGATACGCCCGCTATCTAGCGGGAGAGAGGAGGGAGCGTTGGAGGAACCGGATGAAGACCAGTTTGATCGCGATGATGCTCATCGTGATGACCGCAGCTCTCTTCTATGTGATGGTAGTTTAGATGACCGATATCGACTTGTAATATGAAGACAAACTCGATACTCGCGGTCTTGAGACTTGTAATATTTTATCTTTGTTCGGTCTTTTGAATTCGGAGACTAATATGATGAATTGTATTTGGAGACTAATCTTCTATTGTATTTGATGAATCTGCTATTGTTGTGTGTTGTTGTCTATATTTTGTCCAATAATATATTTTGTAACCTGTGCAAAAATCAGAAAAGTAAAAAAACAAATATTCATACTAATGGCGCATCACCTCAGAGTGCGCCATTAGTATGACAAAGCACATGGTTACGTATGGCCTCCCGGGAGGCATACTAATGGCGCATGTTCTTACATACTAATGGCGCACTGCTGGGTGCGCCATTAGTATACCAGATACTAATGGCGCACCAGTAGTGCGCCATTAGTAAAAAATACTAGTGGCGTGGTACTAATGGCGCACCGGTAGTGCGCCATTAGTAGGCAAAACCGGTGCGCCATTGGTAGGCCTTTTCCTAGTAGTGCGTATTGTAAAACGCGATGAATCCTTCTCTCTGATTCTTTTCTCCCCGAACGTGAATATATGGAGTTGGAGTCGAGGTCGGTGGAGCTCCAGGGGGCCCACAATGTTGGGGGGCGCACCCCCACCCTCGTGGCCAGGGTGTGGCCCCTCTTCTGTTGATTCTTTCGCTAGTATTTTTTTTATTAATTCCAAAACGCGACTCCGTGAAGTTTCGGGTCATTCCGAGAACTTTTATTTCTGTACAAAAATAACACCATGGCAATTCTGCTGAAAACATCATCAGTCTGGGTTAGTTCCATTCAAATCATGCAAATTAGAGTCCAAAACATGGCAAAAGTGTTTGGAAAAGTAGATACGTTGGAGACGTATCAATCAGCAATAGCAGGACTACATTGAGCAACAATGACAACAACCAATTGTAACTGGTGAGCAAAGCAATGAACATATAATGCATACGGAGCTTCATCTCTAACCAATTTTTGCAAACCATTGAATTACCCTCTCGTATTTGAAGCCCCATCATAACCCTGACCACGTAGCCTAGAAATTGACAAACCATGATATTCCAACACATCAACCAAAGCTTCTTTAATTCTAGCATATGTACAATCTGTGATATCCTTAATCGTAAGGAACCTCTCTTGGAGCACTCTAGTCTGATCGGGTCATGGCTCTTCTAGCCTTACTGTAGCTCCGTCAGTGTTGTTTGTAGGTAACCATAGTATATCCCTCAAAGCATATCTAACCAATCCCGGAGAAACATTTTGGTCCAAATAAAGCAAATATTCTAAATCAAACTGGATGAACACATGATGAACTATTGCTCACAAAGTTCCCACACGCGCTCCACAAGACCGTCTCGAGGTTGCTCATGAGTTTGTCGGTCTTTCATCAATCAATGCATAAGAAATGCATGGATTGTGTTTGCATTGATTTAGATAGGCAACATGTGTTCCATTAAGCTCATAATCATACTCTCCAACAATGGTTACAATGCGCAATGAGCTCCCTTGACATACTAAAACGTTGCTCGGAAAACGTCTTGGGGTACATTGGTTGATATAGGAAGTAATCTCTATGTCACACCCTAGCTAGTTCATGCATTAGAGTGTTGCATCATATTTACTCTTTCATCAGAAACCTGAAATGGGGATGACAGAACCCCCAGTCCCCTCTGAAACCAATTAGGGTTTACTAAAAACTTTTTCAATGAACCTGAAATGCCCTTCTAAAATGCCCATCATTTTTGTCTTGGATCAGAACCTCTGCCAAAAGTGATGCACATTTTCCTAGGCCATCTTAGGATTTGTGAATTAAATCATATATATTTGAATTTGGGCATTTAAAATTATATAAAATATTTAAATGCTCAAATATCTCCAAACTAAAATGTTTCATGTTGGAAATAATCCAACTATGGACCAGGAGTAGTTTGGTGATTTTAGGAGTTGCCTAAGTATTTTTATTAATTCAACAAAGTTGCAGAAGTATTAAAAAAACAGAAAACAGAGAAAAATAGAAAAGCTTACCTGGCGCCAGCACCCGGCCCACCTGCCGGCCCAGCCCAGCGCCGCTCCAGCGAGCTGCTTGCCGGCCAGGCAGGCAGGCAGGTGCCCGACGGCGACCGCAGCGCGCGCCACGCACCTGCTCGCCGCCTCGCCGCTCCCCTCGCCCGGTGACGTCGTGGATCGCCCTCCCTCTCTCCCCCGAACCCCCCAGACACCCCCTCTCCTCTCCAGCTCCTCCCCCTCGCGCTCCCCCGCCATGACCGACGCCACCACCGCCGTGCCTACGTCGTAGCCGTGCTCCCCGCCGCCCGTGCGTCCTCTCGTCGTGTCCAGGAGCTCTGCCGCTGTCCACTTCATCGAGCAAGCCGAGCCCCGAGCGCTCGCAACGCCCGAGTCCACCGCACCGACCTCGCCCGAGTCCGCCGTCGCCGGAGATCCCCTTCAACGCCGTCGTCGCTCCGGTCCATCCCCGGCCGCACCAAGGGCTTCGTCGCACTCACTGTGAGCTTAGCCATCTTCCCCTCCCTTCCGTTCTTGCTCCCGAGCCGTGTAGCGACCTCCCGGAGCTCAACCGCACCCACCGCCGTGGAGCTTGTCGCCGACGTGCTCCCGGTCATCCTCCGGCCACTCCACGGTGTCCATCATGCTCACCGCGTCACGTAGCACCTAACTAGCTACTCCCCGCACCTCACCGATCCCCCTAGCGACAAGTTCGACTTTGGCCGAACTCCGGTGGCCGCCAAAGTCGTCGCCGGCGCCAACTCCGGCCACCCCGACCCCAACGGACTCCACCAAGAGCTGCGGCTCGACCTCAGCTCCTCTCCGGTGGTCTCCGCGACCCATTTGGTGGCCGAAACGGCCAAAACCACTTCCGCCGCCGCGTCGGGCTCGCCGGCGGCTAAACGCCGGTGCAGCCGACCCGGGTTTGACCACGGGTGGGCCCTGGTTGACTCCCCTGAGTCAATGACAGGTGGGGCCCAGCCCTGTTAACTAATTAGGATTAGTTTAAATTAATTTTAGTTTAATTAATCACACTGACACGCGGGACCCACTGTCAGGTTTGACCCGGACGTGTCCCGTTGACCTGCTGACGTCACACTGACGTCAGGCTGACGCAATAATTGACTTTCTGGATTTAATCTAATATAGGAAATTCCAGAATATAGTTTAAACTTTAAAAAATTCATAACTTTTATTCTGTAACTCCAAATCAGGCAAATTATATATGAAAAATGATCAGAAAAATCCAATCTATCCATCTGTACTATTTTCATGCATGATTAAACAAGTTAACCTGATGTTTAATGCAGAACAAGGAAAAACACTTTAAAGGGCCATGTTTGGGTCTAAAATTTGAATCTTTGATTCAAATTGGTTCAAACCCTTCTGGTCCTAGTTGCATTAGCCCAACTCACTCATATTGCCATGTTTCATGCATGCATCATATTGTTGCACATTGTTTGGTGATGGTTGTGTATCGGTGTTCTTTGCGGCAGGTTCTGCCTCTGAGGAGTACCGTGATTACCCTAACGAAGAACCGTATCAGTGCATCGAATCATCAGGCAAGCAACCAACCATTTGATCATATCGATACAATCCCATGTTCTCGCTCCTGCTCTCTTTTATTGCATTAAGACAACGCGTTTCAAACTGCTGTGTGCTACGGTAGTTGAACCCATTTCCTCTGCATGACCTGTCATTGCCACAGTAACTAGATGAAACCCACTAGCATGTGTAGGAGTTGATTGAGCCATATGTATGTGTTGTTCCTACCTTGCTATGCCTGCTATGCTTAGAGTCGTGTCAGGTCTGGTTCATCTGGGTGATGGGCTAGAGTGAAATGATTATGTCGGTAATGAGAATGGTGTGGTAAACACGATTTGGTAAAGGTATCGATGAGAGGCCATGTAGGAGTACATGGTGGGTTGTTTCATTGAAACCGACCTTAAGCATTGAGATCTGTATGTGTGATTTAAGATACAGCTACTACCATGCATTGGGCCCTGAAATATGACCCCGCTCGACTTCTTATCCACCCTAGTTCTCTGTCCAGGAGTTGCAAGTAGTTTCTGGTGTTTGTAGCCTACTGGAGGCCGTGGACAGCGCTGACCGTAGGGGTGGGCTGTGATGCGGTAGGTATGTGGCACGGTGTACCGAATACCCGTTAGGTATCTCGGGAACCCTGTTCACATCGTTCGGGGCCGTATGGGAAACCTCGGCCGGACTCCCTGCGGATGGAACCTGGATAGGTGATAAACCTGGACTAGAGACTTAGGTGTTTAGGTAGGTCGTGGTCTACACCCACGTCGGCTTTCGCTTGAAGTCTGCCGAGCACATGTCGTGTGCAGACGCTAAGTGGTGGAAACATGTATGAAGAAGTACACCCCTGCAGGGTTATCATGATCTATTCGAATAGCCGCGTCCGCGGTAAAGGACTACTTGGTTGCCTATACAGTTCATAGAAAAGTAAATGGAAACTACTAAAAGCCTCAAGATAAGTGTGAGTGCCGAGGATGGCTCTTCCGTAGGAAGACGGAGGTGGATCCTCGGTAGTGTATTGAAGTGGTGAGTAGTGGACTCGTGTACGCAAAACCATTTCAAGTTGGAGTCTCGTAGGTTAGCCTAGCCAAGAGTCAAAGCTGGCTTGCTGCAACAACTCCACCAACCCTTCTTGATAATATGCATGTATGTAGGATCTGATGTAAGTCTTGCTGAGTACCTTTGTACTCATGTTGCTATAATTTACATTTTTACAGAAGACGCTGCAACCCCTTCTGATGGGTTCTACGTAGATGTTGACATCAATGAGTAGGCTAAGGCCCAGGTGGTGATCCTGAGCTTGTGAAGGACCACGTAGTATAGCTAGGCTTTCCAAGCCTCTTTTATTTTACTAGTTGTCTGTACTCAGACAAGTTACTTCCGCTGCTGGTTTGTATGACTGTATGACTTGAATGCTGGGTCGTGTGACCCGTACCTGTGTGTATGATTATGTATGGCTCCCTGAGCCTTAAATAAAGTACTTGTGTCGTAGAGTCATGTTGTGATGCCATGTTGTATTTGCACATATCGAGCATACTGTGTGTATGTTATTGAAATGCTTGGTATGTGTGGGATCTGACTATCTAGTTGTTTATCTTTAGTAGCCTCTCTTACCGGGAAATGTCTCCTAGTGTTACCACTGAGCCATGGTAGCTTGCTACTGCTCTGGAACACTTAGGCTGGCCGGCATGTGTCCTTCTTCGTTCCGGTGTCTGTCCCTTCGGGGAAATGTCACGCATTGAGTACCGGAGTCCTGTTAGCCCGCTACAGCCCGGTTTACCGGAGTCCTGCTAGCCCAGTGCTACAGCCCGGACCCTCTTGCTGATGACCGACACGTTCGAAGCTGGGTCATGGATGCCTGTCCCTGTAAGTCTGTGCCACTTTGGGTTTACAACTAGTCATGTCAGCCCGGGCTCCTTAACATATGGATGCTAGCGACACTATCATATACGTGAGCCAAAAGGCGCAAACGGTCCCGGGCAAAGGTAAGGCGACACCCGTGGGGATACCGTGCGTGAGGCCGCAAAGTGATATGAGGTGTTACAGGCTAGATCGATGTGTCATCGAGTCGGGGTCCTGACAGCGTTGGCATCAGAGCCGGACTGCCTATAGGTTCTCCAAGCCAAACTGGTCGATGTCGAGTCTAGAAATTCTTTAGTTATATGTAGGGGAATTGTTTGTGGGTTGGAACGTAAGGCTCTTTTTTTTACTCCTTTATCTTATGACATTCTGATCTGAGTCAGTCTATTCTTCCACCGGGGGTTAAGGAATTAGGATCTATTCTCTCTATCAGGATCACGTGTTACTAATCAGTAGTACCTTATAGGTTATGATGGAAGCCGAAAGAAACAAGCGGGAGACCAACCGTTTGTTGGAGCGTATTGAACAGAACACAGCACACCATCAGAGGACTAACGTGGTGTCACTCAGTGATTTCATTAAGTTACATCCACCCACGTTCCACCACTCCGTCGAGCCTCTCGACGCTGATGACTGGCTTCGCAGTATTTCTCACAAACTGCGTTCTGCGCTAGTAGCTGAGGCTGACAAGGTCACCTTTGCTGCATATCATCTTGAAGGCCCCGCCAGTCTATGGTGGGAGAATTATGGAGCTATGCGCCCAGCGGGCCATGTCACTACTTGGGCTGAATTCAGCGAGGCTTTCCGTGAACATCACATTCCGGAGGGTCTCATGGACCGTAAACGTGAGGAATTTTGCAATTTCACCCAAGGCCGACTCTCTGTGGATGCTTACAGCAGGGAGTTTGGTAACCTCGCACGATATGCCACTGAGGAAGTTTCTACCGATGCCAAGAAGCAAGCAAGGTTCCGTAAGGGACTTAGTCCTGAGCTTCGCCGCGACCTCCGTCTGCATGAGTGCACATCTTTTCAGAAGCTTGTTAACAAGGCCATCAGTGCTGAGACTGGTCAGACTGATTATGACGCAACACACAAGCATGGCCGTGACGTGGGTTCCTCATCCGGTGCTGGTCCTCAGAAGCGCCGCGTGTGGGTGCCCAACACTGCCCTGCCACCCAGGTTCACACCGAGGCCATCCTTCCAGGCGCCTCGCCCCGTTCAACAGTCTGCACCAGCCAAGCCCTATGGTGGTCCAACCAACAATGCTCCTCCACATACCAGTTCCGTAACTTGTTTCAAGTGTGGGGAATCTGGCCACTATATGCGTGAGTGTCCCCAGACCAACCCCAACCAATCTGCTAAAGCTGTTGGCCGTGGCAAGCCGACAGGGAAAGTGTTCCACGCCAAGCCGGCCACCGCTGCACGTGGCCATGTCAACTGTATCTCTGCCGAGGAAGCTCAAGAGGATCCCAACGTCGTTCTTGGTACGCTTCTTGTTAATTGCCACCCGGCATCTGTTCTTTTTGATACAGGAGCCTCTCATTCTTTTATATCCGAAAATTATGCTCGTTTGCATAACATCGCATTCTGTGACATGCCAACCTCTATGGTAATTCAAACTCCGGGATCCAAATGGCAAACTTCTAGAGTAAGCCATGGAAATGAAATCCAAGTCGACAGACTTGTTTTCCTCGCATCTTTGATAGCCCTCAAATCTTCAGATATTAATATCATTCTGGGTATGGACTGGATGTCAGTTCATCATGCCCAAATTGATTGCTTCTCTAGGACTGTTCAACTTACCCATCCTTCCGGGAAGATAGTCAATGTCTTGACCCGAATAGCCAAGCGACAGTTATATTCTCTTAACGCCAGCCCTTTGCCGGACCTTGAGGACGTCCCGGTAGTCCGTGACTTTCCGGATGTCTTCCCAGAGGAATTGCCAGGTGTTCCACCCGACAGGGATGTTGAGTTCGTAATAGACCTCATTCCAGGAACCGTCCCGATTGCTAGAAGACCTTATAAGATGGCACCACTAGAACTAGCCGAGCTTAAGAAACAACTCGATGAGTCCTTGAAAAAGGGTTTCATCCGACCTAGTTCATCTCCGTGGGCTTGCCCCGTCCTCTTCATCAAGAAGAAGGATGGTACAGACCGGATGGTTGTAGATTATCGACCTGTCAATTTGGTCACAATCAAGAACAAATATCCGCTCCCCAGGATCAACGGCCTGTATGATCAGCTCGCTGGATCCTCAGTCTTCTCCAAAATGGATTTGAGGTCGGGCTACCATCAAATCAAAATCAGGAACGGGGACATTCCTAAAACGGCCTTTGTTACTCGTTATGGCCAATACGAGTACACCGTCATGTCCTTCGGTTTAACCAATGCTCCAGCCACCTTTTCTCGGTTAATGAACTCAATCCTCATGGAGTATTTGGATAAATTCGTCGTGGTTTACCTTGATGATATACTCATCTACTCCAAGAACGAGGAAGAACATGCCGAACATCTAAGGCTAGTGTTGAAGAAACTTCGAGAGCATCGTCTTTATGCCAAATTCTCTAAATGTGAATTTTGGTTGTCAGAAGTGACCTATCTGGGTCATGTAATATCTGGTAAAGGTATTGCTGTTAACCCTGAGCGAGTTCAAGTCGTCCTTAATTGGACTCCACCTGAATCGGTCAAGCAAGTTCGGAGTTTTCTGGGCTTAGCGAGCTATTGCCGTCGCTTTGTCGAAAATTTCTCCAAAGTTGCTAAACCCCTAACCGAACTCCTCAAGAAAGATAAAAAGTTTGAGTGGACTCCACAATGTGAGCACAGCTTTCAGGAACTGAAAAGACGCCTGACTTCTGCTCCCGTTCTGGTACCGCCAGACTTCTCTAAGGACTTTGTTATCTACTGCGACGCCTCGCGACAAGGACTAGGCTATATTCTCATGCAAGATCGACATGTAATTGCTTACGCCTCACGGCAATTGCACCCACATGAGGAGAATTATCCTACTCATGATCTAGAGCTTGTAGCTGTAGTCTATGCACTTAAAACCTGGCGACATTACCTCCTCGGTAATCATTGCGAAATATTCACTGATCACCAAAGTCTGAAGTACATCTTCACCCAACCGGATTTGAATCTCAGGCAAAGACGTTGGGTCGAGTTGATCACATATTTCGACTTAGGAATAACTTACACCCCAGGGAAAGCCAACGTCATGGCTGATGCGCTAAGTCGTAAATCTTATTGTAACAACCTGATGTTACAACAAAGTCAACCGCTTCTCCATGAGGAATTTCGAAAGCTTAACCTTCACATTGTTCCTCAAGGATTTCTTTCCACCTTGGTGGCGAAACCTACTCTTACGGATCAAATCATCGCTGCCCAGAAGCGAGATAAGGGAATAGCTAAGATCAAGGAGACATTGCTAGCGGAGGTGCTAGTTGTTTCTCCACAAATGATCATGGTGTTGTGTACTTTGAGAATCGTTTAGTGGTTCCCAAGAACCAGCATCTACGGCAGTTGATCCTTAAGGAGGCTCATGAATCTCCTCTCACCATTCATCCCGGTAGTACCAAGATGTATCAGGGCCTACGCCAGAGGTTCTGGTGGACTAGGATGAAGAGAGAAATTGCTCAGTATATTGCTAATTGCGACGTCTGTCGTCGTGTAAAAGCAGAGCATCAACGGCCTGCTGGCACCCTTCAACCCCTAGCTATTCCTGAATGGAAATGGGATAAAATTGGTATGGATTTCATTACCGGTTTTCCCAGGACCAAGAGAGGGAATAATGCTATCTTTGTCGTTGTCGATCGTCTTTCCAAAGTGGCCCATTTCTTACCTGTTCGTGAGAGTATAACCGCTAGTCAGCTGGCAGACTTATACATCTCCCAAATAGTGTCTCTCCATGGTGTTCCTTTGGAAATTAACTCGGATCGAGGAAGTCTTTTCACCTCTCGATTTTGGGAAAGTTTCCAAAACGCTATGGGAACCCGCCTTTCCTTTAGCACCGCTTTTCACCCTCAATCGAGTGGTCAAGTAGAACGCGTCAACCAGATTCTAGAAGACATGCTTCGAGCCTCTGTTATCTCTTTCGGAATGGAGTGGGAGAAATGCCTTCCATTTGCCGAATTTGCTTACAACAACAGCTATCAATCTAGCTTGGGTAAAGCCCCTTTTGAAGTTCTCTATGGACGACGGTGTCGAACACCCCTTAACTGGTCAGAGACCGGGGAAAGACAATTCTTTGGCCCGGATATGATTCGGGAAGCAGAAGAGCAAGTTCGCATCGTTCGTGAAAAGTTGAAAATAGCCCAATCCCGTCAGAAGAGTCAATATGACCGAAAACATAAGGCTATGACTTTCGAGATTGACGAGAAGGCTTACCTTCGGGTTACCCCTCTGAAGGGAACCCATCGTTTCGGTATCAAAGGCAAATTGGCTCCTCGTTACATTGGACCTTTTCGCATTCTCGCCAAACGAGGAGAAGTTGCCTACCAGTTGGAACTACCTCTGCATCTCTCCAGAGTCCATGATGTCTTCCACGTTTCTCAACTCAGGCGTTGCTTCTCGGATCCTATCCGTGGAGTGGACCACGAAACGCTTGATCTCCAAGATAATCTTACGTATCGAGAGTACCCCACTCGTATCCTCGATCAGGCCGAGCGTACCACTCGGCGTCATAATATCAAGTTTCTCAAAGTTCAATGGTCGCACCATTCTGAGGATGAAGCAACTTGGGAAAGGGAGGATCGTCTTCGACTCGAGTATCCCGCCCTCTTTCCGGAAGAACCCAAATCTCGGGACGAGATTCTTTTGAGTGGGGGTGAGTTGTCACACCCTAGCTAGTTCATGCATTAGAGTGTTGCATCATATTTACTCTTTCATCAGAAACCTGAAATGGGGATGACAGAACCCCCAGTCCCCTCTGAAACCAATTAGGGTTTACTAAAAACTTTTTCAATGAACCTGAAATGCCCTTCTAAAATGCCCATCATTTTTGTCTTGGATCAGAACCTCTGCCAAAAGTGATGCACATTTTCCTAGGCCATCTTAGGATTTGTGAATTAAATCATAAATATTTGAATTTGGGCATTTAAAATTATATAAAATATTTAAATGCTCAAATATCTCCAAACTAAAATGTTTCATGTTGGAAATAATCCAACTATGGACCAGGAGTAGTTTGGTGATTTTAGGAGTTGCCTAAGTATTTTTATTAATTCAACAAAGTTGCAGAAGTATTAAAAAAACAGAAAACAGAGAAAAATAGAAAAGCTTACCTGGCGCCAGCACCCGGCCCACCTGCCGGCCCAGCCCAGCGCCGCTCCAGCGAGCTGCTTGCCGGCCAGGCAGGCAGGCAGGTGCCCGACGGCGACCGCAGCGCGCGCCACGCACCTGCTCGCCGCCTCGCTGCTCCCCTCGCCCGGTGACGTCGTGGATCGCCCTCCCTCTCTCCCCCGAACCCCCCAGACACCCCCTCTCCTCTCCAGCTCCTCCCCCTCGCGCTCCCCCGCCATGACCGACGCCACCACCGCCGTGCCTACGTCGTAGCCGTGCTCCCCGCCGCCCGTGCGTCCTCTCGTCGTGTCCAAGAGCTCTGCCACTGTCCACTTCATCGAGCAAGCCGAGCCCCGAGCGCTCGCAACGCCCGAGTCCACCGCACCGACCTCGCCCGAGTCCGCCATCGCCGGAGATCCCCTTCAACGCCGTCGTCGCTCCGGTCCATCCCCGGCCGCACCAAGGGCTTCGTCGCACTCACTGTGAGCTTAGCCATCTTCCCCTCCCTTCCGTTCTTGCTCCCGAGCCGTGTAGCGACCTCCCGGAGCTCAACCGCACCCACCGCCGTGGAGCTCGTCGCCGACGTGCTCCCGGTCATCCTCCGGCCACTCCACGGTGTCCATCATGCTCACCGCGTCACGTAGCACCTAACTAGCTACTCCCCGCACCTCACCGATCCCCCTAGCGACAAGTTCGACTTTGGCCGAACTCCGGTGGCCGCCAAAGTCGTCGCCGGCGCCAACTCCGACCACCCCGACCCCAACGAACTCCACCAAGAGCTGCGGCTCGACCTCAGCTCCTCTCCGGTGGTCTCCGCGACCCATTTGGTGGCCGAAACGGCCAAAACCACTTCCGCCGCCGCGTCGGGCTCGCCGGCGGCTAAACGCCGGTGCAGCCGACCCGGGTTTGACCATGGGTGGGCCCTGGTTGACTCCCCTGAGTCAATGACAGGTGGGGCCCAGCCCTGTTAACTAACTAGGATTAGTTTAAATTAATTTTAGTTTAATTAATCACACTGACACGCGGGACCCACTGTCAGGTTTGACCTGGACATGTCCCGTTGACCTGCTGACGTCACACTGACGTCAGGCTGACGCAATAATTGACTTTCTGGATTTAATCTAATATAGGAAATTCCAGAATATAGTTTAAACTTTAAAAAATTCATAACTTTTATTCTGTAACTCCAAATCAGACAAATTATATATGAAAAATGATCAGAAAAATCCAATCTATCCATCTGTACTATTTTCATGCATGATTAAACAAGTTAACCTGATGTTTAATGCAGAACAAGGAAAAACACTTTAAAGGGCCATGTTTGGGTCTAAAATTTGAATCTTTGATTCAAATTGGTTCAAACCCTTCTGGTCCTAGTTGCATTAGCCCAACTCACTCATATTGCCATGTTTCATGCATGCATCATATTGTTGCACATTGTTTGGTGATGGTTGTGTATCGGTGTTCTTTGCGGCAGGTTCTGCCTCTGAGGAGTACCGTGATTACCCTAACGAAGAACCGTATCAGTGCATCGAATCATCAGGCAACCAACCAACCATTTGATCATATCGATACAATCCCATGTTCTCGCTCCTGCTCTCTTTTATTGCATTAAGACAACGCGTTTCAAACTGCTATGTGCTACGGTAGTTGAACACATTTCCTCTGCATGACCTGTCATTGCCACAGTAACTAGATGAAACCCACTAGCATGTGTAGGAGTTGATTGAGCCATATGTATGTGTTGTTCCTACCTTGCTATGCCTGCTATGCTTAGAGTCGTGTCAGGTCTGGTTCATCTGGGTGATGGGCTAGAGTGAAATGATTATGTCGGTAATGAGAATGGTGTGGTAAACACGATTTGGTAAAGGTATCGATTAGAGGCCATGTAGGAGTACATGGTGGGTTGTTTCATTGAAACCGACCTTAAGCACTGAGATCTGTATGTGTGATTTAAGATACAGCTACTACCATGCATTGGGCCCTGAAATATGACCCCGCTCGACTTCTTATCCACCCTAGTTCTCTGTCCAGGAGTTGCAAGTAGTTTTTGGTGTTTGTAGCCTACTGGAGGCCGTGGACAGCGCTGACCGTAGGGGTGGGCTGTGATGCGGTAGGTATGTGGCACGGT
The DNA here is from genome assembly GCF_018294505.1 of Triticum aestivum. Classification (NCBI taxonomy): domain Eukaryota; kingdom Viridiplantae; phylum Streptophyta; class Magnoliopsida; order Poales; family Poaceae; genus Triticum; species Triticum aestivum. The sequence goes on from NC_057807.1 coordinate 654,998,201, forward strand.
GTACCGAATACCCGTTAGGTATCTCGGGAACCCTGTTCACATCGTTCGGGGCCGTATGGGAAACCTCGGCCGGACTCCCTGCGGATGGAACCTGGATAGGTGATAAACCTGGACTAGAGACTTAGGTGTTTAGGTAGGTCGTGGTCTACACCCACGTCGGCTTTCGCTTGAAGTCTGCCGAGCACATGTCGTGTGCAGACGCTAAGTGGTGGAAACATGTATGAAGAAGTACACCCCTGCAGGGTTATCATGATCTATTCGAATAGCCGCGTCCGCGGTAAAGGACTACTTGGTTGCCTATACAGTTCATAGAAAAGTAAATGGAAACTACTAAAAGCCTCAAGATAAGTGTGAGTGCCGAGGATGGCTCTTCCGTAGGAAGACGGAGGTGGATCCTCGGTAGTGTATTGAAGTGGTGAGTAGTGGACTCGTGTACGCAAAACCATTTCAAGTTGGAGTCTCGTAGGTTAGCCTAGCCAAGAGTCAAAGCTGGCTTGCTGCAACAACTCCACCAACCCTTCTTGATAATATGCATGTATGTAGGATCTGATGTAAGTCTTGCTGAGTACCTTTGTACTCATGTTGCTATAATTTACATTTTTACAGAAGACGCTGCAACCCCTTCTGATGGGTTCTACGTAGACGTTGACATCAATGAGTAGGCTAAGGCCCAGGTGGTGATCCTGAGCTTGTGAAGGACCACGTAGTATAGCTAGGCTTTCCAAGCCTCTTTTATTTTACTAGTTGTCTGTACTCAGACAAGTTACTTCCGCTGCTGGTTTGTATGACTGTATGACTTGAATGCTGGGTCGTGTGACCCGTACCTGTGTGTATGATTATGTATGGCTCCCTGAGCCTTAAATAAAGTACTTGTGTCGTAGAGTCATGTTGTGATGCCATGTTGTATTTGCACATATCGAGCATACTGTGTGTATGTTATTGAAATGCTTGGTATGTGTGGGATCTGACTATCTAGTTGTTTATCTTTAGTAGCCTCTCTTACCGGGAAATGTCTCCTAGTGTTACCACTGAGCCATGGTAGCTTGCTACTGCTCTGGAACACTTAGGCTGGCCGGCATGTGTCCTTCTTCGTTCCGGTGTCTGTCCCTTCGGGGAAATGTCACGCATTGAGTACCGGAGTCCTGTTAGCCCGCTACAGCCCGGTTTACCGGAGTCCTGCTAGCCCAGTGCTACAGCCCGGACCCTCTTGCTGATGACCGACACGTTCGAAGCTGGGTCATGGATGCCTGTCCCTGTAAGTCTGTGCCACTTTGGGTTTACAACTAGTCATGTCAGCCCGGGCTCCTTAACATATGGATGCTAGCGACACTATCATATACGTGAGCCAAAAGGCGCAAACGGTCCCGGGCAAAGGTAAGGCGACACCCGTGGGGATACCGTGCGTGAGGCCGCAAAGTGATATGAGGTGTTACAGGCTAGATCGATGTGTCATCGAGTCGGGGTCCTGACACTCTATTAGGTTTGGTATGGTATTATTTTGAGAACCATGTGTACTTTCCCTCACCTAGCCCTTGAGTGATCAACCCCAACGCCATCTCAAAGGCATCATCTTTTTTACTCCTCAAATGGCGACGACTCATTAAATAAAAACTTGGACAAGCTTTGCCATTTGTCAATTACCACACAACATTAAATGAATGAAATCTTCAATTGGAATTTCGCAAGAAAAATAGAAGTAAAGCAAAAAAAACTATGGACATTTGGCCAAACATGTTGTGTGCCACAGGCATCACATGGTGGTCGGCCAGAGATGCGTCAAACCATGGTGGCTAGAAGGGGTTCAAAGAGGTGGTGAAGTGGCAAAAGTCGATTATCGGGCTCACCAATGCTCCAGACCACAACAAGGTCATTATGGGCATCGTCCCCACATGTTTGATGAAATGCTAAACCGAGATGACTATCAGATAATATCACAAATCCCAACCTCCTTATGTTGTTGGGAAAACTTAGTCTTGTTTCTAGGTAACTACAACATTCCTCGTGCACTCAAGCCAACAAGATCTCTGTCATGCTCGGCTGTCTAAATGCATGCAACCAAAATACACGATTGTGTACCGTGGCTTGAGAGCATCTTTAACCCATCTCCAAAATGCAACCCCCAAAAGCAACTTATGTGAGCATTTCTAAAAAAATAGGGTACTGAGAAACTCACAACTAGCGGATCCCAAACTTAACTCCCCAAAAATATGCTATTTTTTACATCATTTGGCACACATAAAAGTATAAGTCTGGTTTCTAAAAAAGAGAGTATAAAACCAAGTTCAACTACATTTAAAATCACACCGCGATGATTGAACCACACATTTCAACAACATTTTAAATTCATTGTTTCCATTTTTTAATTAAAATTCAAACACGATATTTTGTAGAAATGAAGCAAAAGAAAACTAAATAAAATATGATGAACACACGATGGTGCATGAATGAACTCTTGCCCACGAAGTTCCCACATGTGCTCCATAAGTTCATCTTGGAGATGCTCATGGTTTTGCTGGTCTTCGATCTTTTGATGCACTCCGTGAAATGTACGTATTATCTTAGCATGGGGTAGAGGATATGACATGCCTTCTATCGGGCTCTAATCATCACTAGTCAATGTGTACGTGCAATGCACGTTAATTTGAAAGTATATTAAGTGCATGCGGATATTAAGTAGGATATTATTTACGTGTTATTATGTGATTAACACTATATTTGGCATGAAATTAACTGCACACTAAACGTGTTGAACGCCTGACATTGAAGCAGTCTAGATCATTGGACTGGCATGATCTGATGGCCGAGATTAATTGGATCTGCCCCTTTGGGTATTTTTATATTGGTATAGATGTAAATGAGTGCAGATGCATCACTCTTTTTGTTGAAGTAATAATCTTGACCTTCAACGATAGTTACAAACTTACAGTCCACAAAAAGAGTCACTTTGTAGAGAAATAATTAGCCACAACTTCAGTTGGTGGCGCGCCATTTCCAAGCAACGCCAACATTATTTTTTTAATGATGCTGTCATTGAACAATTTGGTACATCGTCACTGTACGCTAGTGCTGGTGTTGGAGTTTTTTCACACGCCATTATGTGTTATCTGTTTTTTCGTCTTTGGGTTCTACTTTGCTATGGCATGGCCTGTTAGGCACACGCCAACACCGTTCCATCTCCTATCACTACTCCCCTCTAAGTAAAGAAATCTAGTTAGCAATTCTATCATTTTTCACTCTCTCTTGACCAGTGCCGCCGCCGCCACCTCTGGACCTGCTTGTCGCTCCGTTGGACCTCGCTGCTCGTCACTGGTGGCGAGGGTCACCTCCCGAGTAGCAGGTGAGACCCCCTCCCCTCGCACCTCCCTCGTCCGCGGACGCCATGGATTTGTGTAGAATATTAGTAGGGTATAATTATATATAGTAGTATAGAATCTGATTATACTTTGTAGAATTCGATTTAGTATTGTACAATCCGATTTTATACTTGGTGTAGAACTTTTTTTCGTGTTGAGTATGTTTTAGTGTAGAATTGGATGATAGTTTTTGTGTTGATTCTATATTTTAGTATACACTTCGGTTATACTTAGTAGAGTTTGATTTAGTAGTGTAGAAACTGGTTTTATTAGTGTAGAATTTTTTAGTGTCGAATCATCGATTGATATGCTTAATGTACAATCCAATTTAAATGGTGTAGAATCCAAGGAATGTTTTTTCTGTAGAATCCGGTGATACTCTTTTGTAATGAATGATTTTGTGTAGAATCGCGAGGTGACCCTCGCCATTACATGATGTCAACAGTGTGATTCAAGGTGCGTCAACAACCTTGCAACTGGCGATCAGCTCGACATCTATTTCCAACAGTGTTTTATTTCTTCAGCGGTAACAAACCCTCTTCTCTAACATGATATGCGTGTTCTTTTTTTGCTATTAATGTATTATGTGTGCTTTTGTGTTGTGTTATACAGATTGTCCCATGCAATGTGAGATTGGACTTCAGTGAGCTCAACGAAGACATCCTGATCTTCGAGGCTCTTGGGGGCCCATACACTATGGAGCTCGAGAAAGGACCAAGAACGACCCAAATGGGAGGAGATGGATGGGATCATTTCCTTGCCCATAATTGTCTTACTAGGGGTGAATTGATCAACTTTTCCTTAAGAGGAAGACGACCCAAGGTTTCTGTTATCTATCTCAACACGAATGATGATGATGATGATGAGGACGATGTAGTCTTTGCCCAAAGAATGAGGCTCAACGAGGATGAGACTGGCAACCGCTTCGACAGAATCCCACCACGTGATAAATATGTTGGGGTGTCATTCGTGACCCGTCTGACAAGGACCAATGTTGCCGACAGCCATCTCATGGCATGATATTAAAGGTCTTCATCTTAGCGTAGAGTTTGTTGGTGTCCTTAGCTATGTACTACGCCTTACAGCAAGGGCGACATCTCACTATCAGGAACATCCGACACCACAACTTGAGGATGATGATTGTCATCAACATCATTTAAATCTGTGTGCGTGGCTGACTCATCAATGCTACCTGTACTAGGTCTCTTAAGTAAACTCCTTACTAAATATTAGTTCACTTGTAGTGCATGTTGACCATGACTGAATAATAGCTAGCTAGTGTTTTTGAGATTGTGTCGTTAAGTGACTGGTCACTCGCTGAACTTATTGTTGTTTCATGTGTGTTGCTGCAAGCCTGCAACGTGAGATGCAAAATCGTATATTGGGTGGCAAAATATATTTTTTGCCTGCAGAACATGTCGGTGGCGTGCATATAAAAAGATACGTCGGTAGGTTAAATTATAGTGGTGGCGTTGTAAATGTGGCACGCCATCAACACCAACAATACCGCTGACGTTGCCATCCAATGGCACCACTATTTTAACACTGGCACCATATTGGTAGCGTCGGATGCCAACGGCAGCAAGGCTTTTTTGCAACCTCATAGTTAGGCTTTTCTGCACTAGTGAGTTCCCCCGACATTCCAGGAAGTTTCCTAAAAGCGTCTCTGGATACCCAAACAGGCCCACAACGCAACCTATCATCAGTTTGGTATGCCCTTCTGCCCTATTTGCGATGAATGCACAAATGATTAAGAACCATGCCTACTTTCCTCCCCTCCACTTGAATGATCAACGTCGGCATCATCTTCTCTCTCCTCCTCAAGTGGATGAAATCTTCAAATAGGAACTCAAAATGGAAAAAGGCCAGCTATGGCCTTTTTGTCAAACACACCGCGTGTGTCGCCACATACATTGTGTGGCGTCGACTGTTAGTGACGTCGAGTATGTGATGGCTAGAGGGAGGCACCGAGGTTCCGAAAGTCGATTGGTAGCCTTGCAAGGGCTGCCGGTCGCGACACGGGGAGGCTGAAATGGCGTGAAGGAAACCGAAAGACCGCACACTGTCCAACGATGTCCACAAGCATGGCCCTAGTGGTGGGAAGTGGTCGCGACAACAACTTGAGAGGGTTCTTTGGCGGGGGCGAGCAAAAGGGAAGAGCGGGAATGAACCCGCATAGACGGTGTGGTCGGAGGGACGCCGAGGATGGGCACTGGCAATTTGGTTGGGAGGTTTCATCCCGCCAAAAATCATGTATTGTGAATGGTTGTATCCGGAAGCAAAATCTCTGTTTTTTCGGCAGGAAGGGACTGTTTTTCGGAAGCTCCTAATTTTTATTTGTTTTAAAGTTTTTTAGGGCGAAATTTAGATTTTTTTTTTTGAGACAAGGGTGAAATTTAGATGGTCGGCCAGTCTGACTTCAACAAAGACACTCTAGAAGCGCAGTTTTTGCTTTTTTTTTTTGACATGGAAGCGTATAGTTTTTTTTTTGAGGGTTATGGAAGCGTATAGTTAGAAAAACAAAAGAGCATGGGCCAGTCATAACCGGCCACACGAATAACATTTAGATGCCGGCCCAACCTGGGCTCCAAAAGCGGGACGACATTCAGGCCCATGACCCCAGAGCCGCGCTTATCGGTCCACAAAGCCCAGCGTTCGCCCTACTTAAAGCTCGGACCATTCCCTCAATCCCTCCCAAGCAGCCGCCGCCGCAACCCTAGAGCTCCTCCATCCCCTCCTCTCCCGGGCGCCTCCACCCCCCGCCTAGCGGCGCGAAGCGACCATGGTAAGCCCCGCCGCTCCCCGATCCCCTCCGTCGGATCTCGCTCCCCGCCGGCCCCCATCTCACCCTTCTCCGCCGTGTTTTGCAGACGTTCAAGCGGAGGAACGGCGGGCGCAACAAGCACGGCCGCGGCCACGTCAAGTACATCCGCTGCTCCAACTGCGCCAAGTGCTGCCCCAAGGTACGGCCGCCATCATTTCTCTTCCGTTCCCCTCCTGGATGTGATGCTATTTCGTAATGGATAGATCAGGACCAGGTTGCCTTAGTGGTAGAAGAATCAGTGCACGCATGAGGATCTGTGCTAGTGTTATTTCCATGGTGCGATCTGTATATTGCTGCTCCAGCGGTTTGCGGGTGGTATTAGGTTCGAGGAGGTATCTGCCGTCTAGATGTGTTTTTATCTCACCGGAACAGCGATGTTTATACAACGTACTATTACTAGTTTTAGGCTCTTTTTAGTCTGAAAATTGTTCTCTAGTCAACAGTTGGCACTCGTCAAATTATGTTTCATGTTATAGATAATAGATGGTTGTTATCTAACAATCAGTTCTTATTTTGTGCAGGACAAGGCTATCAAGCGTTTCTTGGTGAGGAACATCGTGGAGCAGGCTGCTGTGAGAGATGTGCAGGAGGCTTGTGTACATGATGGTATAGTCTTTTGTTGCCTATTGCATTTGTAGTCGACAGTTATTATTGATCATTAGTAACTGTGTACTGAAAACGCCTCGTTCGATTCTCTTTTGTCCAGGATATGTTCTTCCCAAGCTGTATGCCAAGGTGCACCACTGCGTTTCCTGTGCCATCCATGCTCACATTGTCCGTGTCCGCTCCCGTGAGAACAGGAGGAACCGGGAGCCCCCGCAGCGTTTCAGGCGCAGGGTATGATTTTAACAACCAACCATCTGTTCTTCATTTTAACAAAGTTTTGAAGTTTTCTTGTATGCTGTTCCATATATTTTTAACTGTTAGATAGAAGTTTGTAGTTTATGATGAGTAGTGGATCCATGATTAGTTCTTCACTCTTCCAGTGTTGCTTTTGGCGTTGCATTCTCTGTGTATATGTCACAATGGATGCGTCAACGGAAGCATAAATAAACATGTCTTGGTGCATTGCAGGCTTATATGTGATGACTGTTCCCTAATTCAGTCACCACTTCCTCATTGCACACATGTGAAACAAAATTTTCAGTACTGTCCTAGCGTTGCTTTTGGCGTTGCATTCTCTGTGTATATGTCGCAATGGATGCGTCAACGGAAGCATAAACAAACATGTCTTGGTTGCATTGCAGACTTATCTGTGATGACTGATCTCTACTTCATTCATGACCTCCTCAATGCACTCATTTTGTTATACTTCCTACAGTTGGTACTCGGTTTCAGTGTTTATTTGTCTGTTTACAACATGTGATCTAAAATTCATCAGATTGTGGGACTTCTTGTCTGCCCCATTGGCTATAACGATTGAGATTGCCTATGGGATGAAGCAGTCCCTTACATCTGATAACCATCCTCTTCACTTTGTCTGCTAAAACCTCCTGTTTTTAGCTGATCATTAACGGATGGGACATTTATATACTCATCTCCTTCACTTTGTCTGCTAAGACGTTCTGTTTCTAGCCGATCATTAGCTGATGTGACATCTTATGACTATTGTTGTTTCTCGTCTGTTTTTCATCATTCTTCTTGATTGCCTCAGTTGTGTCTCTTACAATTTTCACTGACTTGTTTTGGCAACTTGATTGTAGGACGACGGCCCGAGGCCTGGACAGGGTGGCCCGCCCCGTGCCGGCGGCCCTGGTGCCCCTGGTGGTGCGCCTGCTGGCGCCGGTGCCGTTCCTGGTGCCCCTGGTGGTGCGCCTGCTGGCGCCGGTGCCGTTCCTGGTGCCCCTGCTCCCCGTGTCTAGTTTGGGAATGCTTTGTCCGTGATATGCGCCAGCCCTAGTTTTACTCGTATCTGGATATTGGACTATTCTACCTAGTTTTTGCTGTAATCGGTTGTACTGAAAGTTGGTTGGTCAAGCACAATTTGTGATCAGGTCTTTAATGTTTTGACAATTTCGCTGCTATCTATATCGGAGAGAACCTTTTGGTTTGTCTGGGGATTGCCCCTTGTGGTTTTGTGTTCATGCATCATATCATCTTGTAGTTCTTTCATGATGAGACTGTAGTCTGCGATCTATCTTCTCTTGTTAGTTCACAATGCTGAGTTAAAAATCACTCGTGAATTGGTATTTGATATAGCCTTGTAGAGATAACATATCGCAGATTCCAACAAAGAGCACAGCCTCTCTTTATAAGACTGGATGGCCGGTGCTGTGTCTTTTCCTTAACCAGAGCCACTACCACATTGTGCTCCGGTTACAGGAGAGGAGCCGGTTGAACAATGGCTAGGGGAGGAGAGAAATGTTTGATGTACGAATTACTTTGAATAACAAAGACGATCAAATGCTAGAGGCAAATCCAAGTGTCGCTAACTGTTGGATCTTCCCAGTACTTCGTTAGATTCTGCAACGTGCAATATCTAGAAGATTCTATGGTTGAGCTCAAATCATATGGACATTTTGCACGACTCCTCCATGCTAATACTCTCCTAACTTTTTTTTGACAACTCCTAACTTCTTTTTCTATCCAAACTATCATCCATTTTTTACTTCGTATTCAAGGCTATGGACCTTCATAAATCATATTTATCTTCCTTTGTGGATAGAACATTAGCTTTGAGATAGCCAAGAAAGACACCTAACAAAACAGATCAATGCAATTCATGCATATGTCTCACACTCCTATTTACCTGCTATAGCCTATAGTTAATACAATACTATGTCTATCTTTGACTGTAATTGACTATCTGAACTAATTTAGAGCATGGTTGATAATAGGGCTAACAATCGGAAAGAGTTGCCATGTCATTTACAGCCAACCTAATAGCTGGCATGTACAATAGTACATTTTAAATGTGCACTACTCTATGAATAGTCTCACAAATTTTCTTGGGGCTTGTGCTGAAATTGGCTACTAAAAGAGTCCGTTTCTTTTCTCTCTGCTCCAACTAAGCAAAGAATAATATTTTAGTCCTTACAATCTCCTTATGTTCAAAACGTCACTTTGTAGGACGGGTGCTGGAGCCCTATATTTTGAATAGTGGCAAAATGATTTTTTAAAGTTTCAAAAAATTCTGAAAATAAACTAACATGCTTATATCAATGTATATTATACACATGTAAATTTTGAAGCTGAAATAAGTAACCATGTGAGTTGCACAAAAATGACAAAATCATGATTTTGGAAAGATGAATAGTGCATGCTTATATCACCGTTTTGTCATTTTTGTATAGCTTACATGTTACACATGTGTAATATAAATCGATATGATCATGTAGAATTTTTTTTCAGAATTTTGAAACTTTAAATGTGATTTTTAAATTATCTAAAATAAGGTCCTCCAATACACCCGGGTTCCAAAACTCCACTGTCCCTTATGTCACCTTATTGTACTTGCTCTAATACTATGTCTGGAACAACATCATATGTACAGCGCGTTGACATGGAAGTTTGTTACTTCGTCAGAGAGACAGTGCCTCAATGATAAAAATGCACAATCTGTTCTCTGAGAAGGTGTTAACATGTAAGATGTATCTAGCTTTCAAGGGAAATTCTGACATGGCACGTTGTATTTTCCTGCTTTCCTTTATGAAGCCCTGGGTTCTGTAACACATCCATACTTAAATTTGTGTACTCATTGCCCTCAATCAGCGTAGAAGTTTATTTAAGACATGATTTTTGCTAATACAGTGCAAATACACTTAGCAAAAAAAAGAAAACACCACACAGTATCCTTCTAGTAGCCTCTAAATGATAGAATCTCCTCTCTGACAGGGAAATGGTTCGGTGATCCAAATCTTAGATACAACATGGCGTCATATCCTACCCTAACAAGGACTTCAAGGCCTAAAAGCCGAACCACTTGGGCATTTATCTTCCCCTGAACCACGCACTCCAGGCTAGGTCATCGCCTTCCTACGGCTTGATGAAGCGAGCTAGCTTCCCAAGGACGCCTCTCAGGTTGCGTATGCCGGCCCCCGTCTTGGAGCTCACCATCATCTACAAGACATGTATCACGGTATCAGAATGACATGGTTCAGGAGTAGGTATAACAGATTGGGGATGATCAGATGGTTCAGGAGCTCACCACGGGCTTTACGACTGACTTGTTCTTCTTCAGGCTCTGCAGTTGAGGAAATGAGCCGTTTCGGTTCAGGTCAGGCAATGAAACAAAACACGCATGGGAGGAAGGTGGGGAGGGTGTGTATAGGGAGGGAGCGAACCTCTTGGATTTCCATGGCACGGCGAGCAACGTCTATAGGGAAAACCAAATCAGTCTTGGTTAATACAATCTGGTATGGTGTCTTGTATCTGCCACAGTGTATATGGAGATGTCATTCACAAAGTCGAACGTAACACCACTATGTATATCACCCCAAACATAAGCAAATGCTTTGATCAAACAATGTCTTCCAGGAAAAAACTGCATGACTCTAATCAATGAATTTGATCGCACTGACAGCACAGTTTTTTTTAACTTTGCACTGACAGTGATGTACTTCAATTAAGATTGTGAAGGTGCAAAACCACTTAACATTACTACATTAGAGAAGTAGATATGAACACTGCCTCTAAGGATTTAAGCAAACCTTTCCATTAGATCTATAAGCTCGTAGTCCAATGGTTTCATTCCACGTTTAGTGTGCACAAGAAGGCACACTCTATCCAGACCAACCCTGTTTGAAACATACTCCTTCACCTACAAATTTCAGAGTGCTTGTAAGAACCAAGATCAATAACCAATAGGCACGATCTTTAAAAAAAACAAAAAAACCAATAGGAACATCTTGAAGACAAGTGATTTCTTTGACAGACAGATCCAATGGTTCAAATTATCAAGAATACTGCAACGGGACTAGGAGATAGTTCGTCTAATTAAGCGATCATTAACATGCATTGTGAAGCTGCTTGATTGTTGATTTGAAATTGTGCCCAGTTGGACATCCAGACCAGATGTTCCTTGTTATTAAAACAAGTAATCAGCAGCAGTGCTCATAAAAGTTATAGAGCAAGAGCCAAGGAATTTCATTACCAATGTACAGCAGTTATGTGATCTACAAGTATGTACATTTCAGAGTTAAGAAGAACCAAGAATAACCATAACCAATAGGCACATGTTAAAGCTTATGTCTTGAAGAGTTAAAATAAAACAAGAGATTTCTTTGATGAACAGATCTAATGGATGTATTCAAATCAACAAGAATACTGCATGGGGGGCAGGAGATAGTTTGTCTAATTCTGTGATCATAAACACGCGTCATTGATTTGAAATTGTGCTCAGTTGGATATCCAAACCAGAGGTTCATTGTTATTAAAACAAGTAATCAGCCACAGCGCCCATACAAGTTGTAGAGCAAGACCTCAAGGAATTTCATTACCAATGTACAATAGTTTTGTGATCTACAAGTATTTACAATAAAATTTAGGATTTTAATAAATTATCATAGACCAGAGGTCAGAAACCCCAAATTCATGCAAGGCGACATGATTCATGAAAAGGCTATAATGCAGATTGGATACTTACAAGCTCCTGCCAAGACTCTTTAACTTCATCCTTTGCATAAGCAAAACCATATCCGGGCAAATCAACAAGGCATAACTTTGATGCAAGCTTGAAGAAATTTATACTCTGTGATTCAGAAGTAATATGTTATACATATAAACAAATTAAGTGTTTGAACACTGATAAATAAGTAGATGAAGATATGCAAGTGTTAATTGTTTATTCAACTTACTTGAGTAAGTCCTGGTTTATCTGATGTCCGGACAATACCCCACTGTCTTGTAAGTGCATTAAGTAGTGATGATTTCCCAACGTTTGATACCCCTTGAATTTCAGTAAAGTAAGAGAAGTTGTTAGGGCAGATTTCAAACCCTTTAAGAAACAGGGAGTGATATAGATAGGTTGAATACTATATTTGATTCAGTAAAGATTTTACAGAATCCAAAGAAAGCATTGTTTTGACAACAAAACTAGCATAAAATATCTAAAGAATACATGCAAATTGTTATATTTCCTATACAAAGTTTCAAACACAGCCAGAGAAGGAGCAGCACTAAATGTCATATATGACACAAAAAATATCATGTCTGTTATCTGTAAATATTTACTTAAAAAAAAGGGCAGCCCGGTGCATGTAGCTCCCGCTTGCGCAGGGTCGGGGAAGGGTCCGACCACTTTGGGTCTATAGTACGCAGCCTTTCCCTACATTTCTGTAAGAGGCTGTTTCCAGGACTTGAACCCGTGACCTCATGGTCACAAGGCAGCAGCTTTACCACTGCGCCAAGGCTCCCCTTCATCTGTAAATATTTACTTAAAGACTTAAATTAAGCACGAGGTTATGATTTGACATTTGTCCTAGTAAAAAGAGCCTTCTACAAGATGTGAAGTTTCTCTTTCACCAGTAGTTCAATTGATAATACATAACCAAACATTTTAGAAGCTCAGTGATATAGAGTTGAGCTGAGCAGAACATAAGATGGCTGAAAGTTGAAACATACAACAAAGTAGAGGCTTGGTTAGTTGACTACAAAAGGTCAATGTGCAATTTATCATCAATGTTTCAGTGTGCCACAGAACCAACAAAACATACATTTTCAATGCAAATAATTGCTCCACTATTTGCAAAACATTGTAGGGGATAAATGTAGAATGATATATGACATACTGAATTCAGACACAGCACATCAAAATGACATGATGGACAACTTTCAATATAAATAAGAAAGGGGAGATGGAACTGATATTGTGCATTCCTTCCTAGGATGTTTACCTGCAAATGCTATCTCTGGAATTGTAGGAGGAGGGAAAGATGATGGGATCTTTGCAGCGGCAAAAAAGTCCAACTTATTTCTGAACACCTGTTGATAGTTTTTTGTGAGCAACAACAACTAATATTGGATAGAAAAAACAAACATAAAATATACTACCTCCGTTCTAAATACAAGACGTTTTGGTAGGCTAAAATGGCCTACCAAAACGTCTTATATTTTGAAACAGAGGTAGTAAAACCTAAAATCATATAGCAGCCAAAAATAAATGACTAAAACAAGAGAAACATACAACTTTCTGCACTGATTATATGTTATCTTTCTTACACTGTCTTCTATCCGGTCACGCTCAATTCTGGTTGAGAAGGGGACATTATCCAGAGGAGCAGAAAGCTTGGTATTGTAGCCAGCATTTTTTATGTCAATTAGACGCCTACGACCAAGTAGCTGCGAAGAGCAGTAAAATTATGTTACACATGCATTCATAGAGCGTAAGAGTCAAAGAGGTATGAGGAGGTAATTGTGTATACATTATCTTCAACATATTGAAGGATTGAAGAACTTGGCTGTATGTCACGAAATTTAGCATTTATAGACATTTCAGTCTCTTCAGGTTCAGGTGTGCTCTTTTCTGGAATCTTCACTGTTATGCAAACTAGAAAAAAATGGAGATATTAAAGCATCAGATTGATAATTAGACACTTTCCTCATAAGACCAAAAGTTTCGAATAAGTAAATAAATTATAAGGGCGTGAATGCTCTAAGACGTTCAGGAAAGTTTTCATATTACTAAGGAAACAATTAAAATATGTAGCAATTTCATGAAGTTATCAGTTGAAAGAAGAGATTTGGATCAACAATGTTACATAACAAAGCATGCAAATATATTTCTAAAAGGAGGGAATGGCACAGACTGAATAAAACTATAACTTGTAAGTGGTTCTAGTGTGTATGCATTTTTTTTATCTTAACAGGATATCATTAAGCATATGCATATCGAGTAGTATACATAAGTTGCACTACATTTTCTTGACTTCCCGAGCTCTATACCTGCATTTAAATAATATGGAATATTTCTTCTTTGTTAGCATGAACTTCAGATAAGAAATGCAATGCTACTTTCAGGGGCAGAGCAAGAAACTATCCATGAGAGGGTGCCGTTTCACTATCACAGGATTTGAGGGGCCGTTTACATGAAACAGGATGTACATATGCACAAATGAATCCTCTGCGGCACTTTAAAAATGGTAAGATAGCATTCGTACCATCTTGTTTGGGAGTTGCCTCCTCAATTCGTTTGTTTGATGTGTCATAAGGATCTAGTTTCATTCGCTTTCTCTTCTTAGGAGGAGCAATTTCCTCAGAATCAGAAACTGAATCCTTCTTATAGACCCTGAGTTTCTTCCCAGTCTTGTCCAGCACTCGAGTAGGACGCGCACGGGGCTTCTCTTCAGTATTTTGGCGTGAATCATCAGACTTCCTGCTTCCGGCATCATGCTCATCCAAATCGGCATTTGTGGCGCCACCATTTCGACGATCGACCCTGATGTCTTTGTCAAATTTCTTCCACTTGGAGGCTTGTGAATTCATACAGACCATTGATCGACCCTTGTCCCCTTTACTTCCACCAGAGGTCTTGCTGCTATCCCTTCTCATTGAACGGAAGCCATCATCTTCCGAACCTCGAGGCTTGAACCTTTCGCCTTCCCCTCTGCCCATACCAGAACCTTTGCTGCTATCCCTTCTCACTGAACGAAAGCCACCATCTTCCATACCTCGAGGCTTGAACCTATCGCCACCCCCTCTGCCCATACCAGAACCATTGCTGCTACTCCTTCTCATCGGCCGAAATTCACCCTCTTCAGATCTCCGGGGCTTAAACCCGTCGCCTCCTCGAGAAGAAAACTTGCCACGGGTTCCATCGG